>NC_055994.1:128181493-128494112 GCF_018446385.1 Zingiber officinale
AACATATACCTCTTCTTCTATAATACCATTTAAAAATATTGATTTTACATCCATTTGGTACAACTTGAACCCCTTGTGGGCGGCAAAGGCCAACATCATCCTAATAGACTCCAATCTTGCTACGGGTGCATAAGTTTCATCATAATCTAACCCTTCTACTTGATTGAACCCCCTAGCAACTAATCTAGATTTGTTTCTCACAACCATTCCCTTATCATCAAGTTTGTTTCTAAAAACTCATTTTGTAACAATAATTGATTTGTTGGTAGGCCTAGGAACTAAATCCCAAACTTGACTTCTCTCAAATTGAGATAGTTCATCTTGCATTGCTAAAATCCAATCCGGATCAAACAAGGCATCATCAATGGTTTTTGGCTCTATTTGAGATATTAGGGCTACTTAACTTTCTTCATTTCTAAAGTAAGATCGAGTTCTCACTCCTTGAGTGATGTCTCCTACTACTTGATCTAAGGGATGATTTACATGAATCCTAGGAGGTCTTGATTCTTGACTTGTTACAATTTCGGGTTCAAGTGGCAAAGTTTCAATTTTCTCACCATCACTCTCTTGGTTTTCTTCCCCTTGATCATTTTCTTCGTTTAGTGTTAGTTTCACTAACTCAAATTGTAATTCTTCATCATTTGCTCTTATAGGGTTCAAAGGAGGATTTTTCCTCAAATACAACATTTAATGATTCTTCAACTAATTTAGACCTTTTGTTGTAAATTCGATGCGCCTTGCTATGACTTGAGTAACCTACAAGAATGCCCTCATCCGCCTTAGCGTAAAATTTTCCCAAACGATCTTTGGTGTTTAGAATATAAACCTTACATCTAGAAACTCTAAGATGCTTAATTGTAGGTGGTTTACCAAACCACAACTCATGAGGTGTTTTTCCTAGAAACCTATGTATTAAAGTTCGATTTTGTACATAACAAGCCGTATTAATTGCTTCGGCCCATAGGAAACTATGAAGTGAATATTCATTTAACATGCTCCTAGCGGCCTCTTGCAAAACCCTATTTTTCCTCTCAACAACTCCATTTTGTTGAGGAGACCTAGGGGTGGAAAATTTATGTTTATAACCTTTTTCCATACAAAAACTTGTGAATCTATCATTTTCAAATTCACCTCCATGATCATTTCTTATTTTGTTTATCTTGTGATTCTTTCCATTTCCTATCCTATTACAAAAAGCAAACAAGGTATCTAGAGTTTGATCCTTATGTTTCAAGAAGAACACCCATGTATATCTAGTGTAATCATCCACAATAACAAAACAATATCTACTACCATTTAAAGAGATATATCTACTACTATATCAAACAAATCCATGTGAATGAGCTCCAAGGCATTTAAGGTACTTACAACATTTTTACCTTTATGGATAGCTTTGGTTTGCTTGCCCATTTGACATGCATCACACATTTTTGTCTTTTTTAAACTTCAACTTTGGCAATCCTTGCACCAACTCTTTCTTCGAAAGTCTTTTGATATTCTTCATGTTGGTGTGAGCAAGTCTCCGGTGCCAAAGCCAAGTCTCCTCCTCTTTAGACATGAGGCACTTAGAAAACACATTAGCAGCACCAAATAATTCAACTTGATAAATATTTTCTCTTCTATGGCCTATGAGTATAATGGTGTTTAGTTCACTATGCTTGATTAGGCATTAAGATGAGTTGAACTCAACTCCATAACCAGAATCGCATAGTTGACTAACACTTAAAAGATTAAAGACCATGCCTTTCACTAGTAACACATTTTTTATCACAAATTTTTCAGAAATTCTAATATCTCCTATTCTCATAACTCTTAATTCACCACTATTACCAAAAGAAATGGTACCTTTATTTTTGTGTCTAAATGATGAGAATTTTGAAGAGTCCCCTGTCATGTGCTTAGAGCATCCACTTGTTGGTTGCTACTCGGAAAACCTATAGGTTCCACTGTACAAAAATTTTGTACAAAGGTCAGAACCTTTTCCTAGCTACCATGTGTTCTTTTAAATTAAATTTTGGATCGCCTGCGGAACTTAACACGTTTGATCCAAAACTTAATCTATTTGTTCTTTTAGGTTTTGACTTGGATCTCCTGCGGAACTTTACACGTTCGACCCAAGTCTCCTTAAGTTATTAATTCCATTAAATATTAATTTCCATAATTGGTTCCCAGTACTGACGTGGCGAGGCACATGGCCTTCTTGGATATGGGAGCAACCACCACCGACTAGACAAAACCTTTTATAGAAAGCTAATATTTAATTTCCTAAAATAACTTTAGGTTAACCAAAAGAACAATCAAATCACAAGGAAAAGAAAAAACAAAAGAACACAAAATACGAAAAAACATATTCGAAATTCTAGAACGTAAGCCTCTTGTATTTGGTATTATTTCCATAAATAACTAGCATGATGCGGAAATAAAAATTACTAGTTATACCTTGTAGAAAAACCTCTTGATCTTCTACCGTATTCCTCTTCTAACCTCGGACGTTGTGTGGGCAACGATCTACCGAGATGAGAAACCACCAACCACCTTCTTCTCCTCCAAGCAAGGTTCGGCCACAAAGGAAAACTTCACCAAGGAGAAAAACCAAAATACTAACCAAGTTCCAAGAGATGCTAGCTTTCTCTCCTTCTTCTTCTTCTCCGAGTAGTATCCGGCCACCACAAGAGCTCCAATGGAAGAGGGAGATTCGGCCACCACAAGAGGAAGAGAAAGAGAGGATGGCCGGCCACACCAAGGAACAAAAGAGGGAGAGAAAACAAAAGAGGTTGTTCCACTTGAAGGCACCCTCACCCCTTCTTTTATATTCCTTGGCCTAGGCAAATTAGGAAATTTAATTACAATAAAATTTCCTCAATTTCCTTGACATGTTTTAATTGAGAAAAATAAAACAAAATTTCCCAATTAAATCTACATTGGCCGGCCACATCAATGGGAAGCAAATTGGACAAGTTTCAATCAACAATTAAAACTTTCCTAATTTGTTTCCAGAAATTTTAAAAATAAAATTTCTCTTTAAAAATCTCTTCATGGTTGATAAAAGGAAATTTCTATAATTTTAATTTTATCAACATGTGGATAATTTTAAAAAGAAAATAAAATATCTCACCAATCTACAAATAAGGAAAGAGATTTAATCTCTTTCTTTAATCTTTTGTAGATCTTTTACAAGAGAGATATTTTAATTTTAATTCTCTTTAATTAAATTATTTCTTCCACATAATAAAAATTAAAATTAAAATCCTTTTTAATTTATTTTGGCCGGCCCCCACTAGCTTGGGTTCAAGCTAGGGCCGGCCACCCAATTTTATACCTAGGCCGGCCCTAGCTTGTTTCCCAAGCTAGCTTGGTCGGCCCCTATTGGGTGGGTATAGAAGGTGGGTATAGGTGGGTATAGAACTCTATAACTAAGAGGCCACGATAGGGACCGAGAGGAGGAATTGGTTTTGGTCTCCCGATAAAATTAAGCATCCCATGTTCGCCCCGAACACACAACTTAATTTTATCAATGATAATTCATTCCACTAGAGAACTATCATTGAACTACCGCACCAATCCCAAATTACATTTTTGGGCTCCTTCTTATTATGAGTGTATTAGTCTCCCTGTGTTTAAGATATCGAATGTCCACTAATTAAGTGAGTTACTGACAACTCATTTAATTAATATCTAAGTCCAAGAGTAGTACCACTCAACCTTATCGTCATGTCGGACTAAGTCCACCTGCAGGGTTTAACATGACAATCCTTATGAGCTCCTCTTGGGGACATTATCAACCTAGTATCTCTAGGACACAGTTTCCTTCTATAATCAACAACACCACTATAAGTGATATCATTTCCCAACTTATCGGGCTTATTGATTCATCGAACTAAATCTCACCCATTGATAAATTAAAGAAATAAATATCAAATATATGTGCTTGTTATTATATCAGGATTAAGAGCACACACTTCCATAATAACCGAGGTCTTTGTTTCTTTATAAAGTCAGTATAAAAGAAACGATCTCAAATGGTCCTACTCAATACACTCTAAGTGTACTAGTGTAATTATACAGTCAAGATAAACTGATACCTAATTACACTACGACCTTCTAATGGTTTGTTCCTTTCCATTTTGGTCGTGAGCTACTGTTTATAATTTATAAGGTACTGATAACATTATCTTCTGTATGTGACACCACATGCTATGTTATCTACAATATAAATTAATTGAACAACTACAAACAAATGTAGATAATTTGACCAAATGTGATTCTTTATTCAAGACAAATGTTTACAAAAGCTTAGGCTTTCAGTATACACTCCAACACCACTATCTACGAACCATGTTGTTGGATGCTCCCCCTTGACGCACGCATGTTTAAACACAGTGAACCAAATGTTTTGGTAACCAAACTTTGGGTCCAGTAGCATCAACAAAAAATTGCTTGGGTACCCAAGCTTGAACAAACTTAATCCTTGAAGCATGATTTCTACTAATTAGAGACATGAAGTTAATTTTCTTATGTTGCGATTTAAAACCTAATCCCGCTTTGTTGTACACACCCCTTTGAGCTCCTAGAATCATGTTCAAATATTTTGAGCTTGAAGTAAACTTTTCTAAAACACCTCTAAGATCATCAACTTGTAATTTCAAAGATGCATTTTCCTTTTTAAGATCATCAACTTCATTTGTGTCATTTTCATGAAGCATGCAAATTCCACATGGCACAATTCCATTCTTAAGTGATTTCAATTCATTTTGCAATTTTTTAACCTTGCCTTTTGATTTTGTTAGTGTATTAGTTAAGCATGCAATGGTGGCATACATCTTATCAAGCTTGGGAGAGATTACCTCATCATCACTAGATGATGACTCACTTGAAGATTCCACATCCTCCCCATGACTATCTTCATCTTCACTATCTTCAACATGGCTTAAGGCCATGAGAGCCATGTGCTTTGTGTTGATACAGTCTGACCTGGCTGTTGTTTTGATGTTGACACTGATTTAAGTTTGTATCATATATTAATTAAACTCAGAATGACTACTGATCGAGGTTGATCAGTTGGGAGGGAAAGTCCTGGTGAGTGAAGCCAGGCAAGGGAAAATCCAGATGGGTCAAGGTTGACCAGACATCTGGTGAAAAGTCCAAGCAGGGAGCTTGGCACGGGAAAAGTCCAAGTATGGTGACTTGGCACGGAATGGTCAGAGAGGGCTCGGTAGCTCGTGACCAAGTCGGAGAGGGCTCGGTAGCTCGTTCTCCGACTAGGCCGAGAGGGCTCGGTAGCTCGTTCTGCCGGACGAGAGGGCCTCGTGAACTCGCTCCGGACTAGATCGAGAGGGCCCTAGCTCGCTCTCCGGACCGCACGGTCGAGAGGGCTCGTAGCTCGCTCGTGACCAATCCTAGTATCACATAGGCGTTGGATCGATCAATGCACCGATCCAGGAGATTTTGATTGTCGATCGATGCACGCACCGATCCGGTGAAACTAGGTTTTGATCGGTGCGGTGACCGATCAGAAACGAAGAAATCGAGTAAGCACTGATCGGTCTCAGAGACCGATCACTCAGTAGCTCATTGAGTGTAATCTGATCGGTCAGGGAGCAGGAGATGATGTCGCGAGAAGGAAAAGGCGGGGATCGGTCGTGGACCGATCCATCCATGGACCGATCAGGAGGCATCGGGCCATATCCTGATCGGTCTTGGGATCGATCGGTGGCGATCTTAAGAGTGCGAGGAACCGCACTCATTAAGCCTCGATCGGTCCGCACCGATCAGCATATCTCGATCGGTCTTCACGACCGATCGACATCAATTCAAAGGTGTGGATCGGTCCTCCGACCGATCCACCTCACTGTCTGTCAAGTTCTGCTGGTTTCGATTCGTTTGAACTAATCAACTCTGCGTGAGCTTTATGTGGTGCAGGTTGCAGGTTCCATTCCGGTGCTTAATTTCAAATTAAGCCTCATCAAAGGAATAAGACAGAGCTTACTTTCTTCTGTGTATCACTGCGATGAGGGAAGATTGAGCATCAACGGATACTGATGCTAATAGACTGCAATCTCTGTTCGCGATCAGCTTGACTTCTGTGGGTTGGTTGGAGCTCAGAAGACACCAGCAAGACCAAGGATGGTATTGGTGTGAGTTCAGAGAACTAGCTGAGGAGGAAGAGTGATTGGCGATGCTTGTGTTTACAGTAGAGATTCGACGCAGAGTTTCTGCAGCGAAAGAGCAGAGGCATAAGAAGAGAGACTAGGAAGCAAGGAATAGAGCTCTCGGTTGATTGTGTGAAACAAGCTGTGCTGTGCTTTGTGCTTGAAGAGAGGCTGTATTCTTGTGTTCCTGCTTGTGCTTATTCTTCGTTGTGTTCCTTTGATCATTTCACTTGAGCCACTACTGTAAGTCTTGTGCTTAATTTCTTACTGCTATTAAAGACTTTGTGGAGAGGTTACTCCACCGAGAAGGAGAATCCTTTAGCCGGATAGCTCCCGGGGTGATCTACCTGAAGATCAAGGGATCGTCCACCTTACGGACACGCCGAGGAGTAGGGGCAAGTTATCCCCAACCTCGTAAATCTCTAGTTAGTGTGCTTTGTTTCTTTCTTTTAGTTTTCATTTTACTTATTTGCTGTGCTAAGAAATTTTTGTTTAGTATTTTTCAAAGAGGCTATTCACCCCCTCTAGCCATCTAAGATCCCAACAAGTGGTATCAGAGCAAGGGGCTCTTTGATTCGGATTAACACCCAAAAGAGCAAACAAGGATGGCTATGAAGGAAGGCTTTAGCACAAATCGACCACCCTACTTCGAAGGAGCAGATTTTCAATATTGGAAGGGCCGCATGGAGTATTACCTCAAGACCGACATTGCCATGTGGTTCTCAGTCAAGGAAGGTTTCACACCACCAAAGGATGAAGAAGGTAAGGAACTCGATTCGTCAAGGTGGTCTACCGAACAACTCCGCAAAGCACAAGCCGATGCCAAGGCTATGGTCACCTTGCAATGTGGAATCGCCAAGGACCAACTCGTCAAGGTAGGTCCGTTCTCGAGTGCAAGAGACCTATGGAACAAACTCATCGAGCTCCAAGAGGGAACTCGAGATTCTCGGATTGCCAAGAGGGACCTATTCTTGAATCAACTCCAAAATCTAACCATGAAGGACAATGAAACGGTGAGTGAACTTCATGGGAGATTCAAGGAGATCATCAACGGTCTACACTCTGTGGACGAAAGAGTGGAGAATCGCGATCTAGTAAGGTACGCTCTTAAATCTTTTCCTAGGAATGCCTTGTGGTCATCTATGGTAGATGCCTACAAGGTATCCAAGGATCTTTCCATTGTTAAACTAGATGAATTTTTCTGTGAGATGGAACTTCATGAGCTTGCTAAAAAGGTCAAAAAGAGAAGGGTATTGCTTTATTTGCAGGACCAAAGAGTAAGGATGGAAGAAGGAAGAAGGAAAAGAAGAAGGAAAAGGAGATTTCCTCATCCACCTCTTCCTCCGAATCCGATGATGAAAGTGGATCATCATCAAGTGAGATGGCGAACTTCGTAAGAAGGATTATGAGAAGAAGCCGAAGATACAAAGGAAAAGGTAAAACTAATGATCAAAATTTTGATAAATCTAATGTTATATGTTATGAGTGTAGCAAGAAAGGACACATTCGGAGCGAGTGTCCGAAGTTAAAGAGGAAGGAGGAACGAGCCAAAAAGAAGGAGGAAAGAGCCAAGAAGAAGAAGGCTCTCAAGGCCACTTGGGATGAGTCCTCATCAAGCTCATCGGAGGAAGAAGAGAAGATGGAAAAGAGCACACGACAATTAGCACTCATGGCAAGGGAGGTTTCGAACTCCGGAAGTGAGGGAGATTCGAGCGACGCTTCAACCGTGGCTTCATCATCGTCGGATGATGAAGAGGTAACCTCTTCTCATATAGAAAAGTGTTATAAGACTATCACTCACTTATCTACATTGCTTAAAAAGTCAAAAACAGAAAATAAATTGTTAAAAGAAGAAGTAAAAACCTTAAGGACCCTTAGGGAAGATGAGGTCGATGACCTACATCTAGAAGTCCTTGAGGATGAGAACAAGGCTTTAAAGGGTGAGGTTGAGAAACTCAAGAAAATGCTTGAGAAATTCTCAACTAGCTCCAAGACTCTAGACATGATTCTAAATGCCCAAAGGGCAGTCTACAACAAGGCCGGGCTAGGGTATCAACCCAAGGAGTCGAGTTTCATTTCTCTAATGTCTAGAACTCAAAATAGTAGATCACATGTTTCTAGGGCTCATGGAACTAGGAAAGGTATGACCAAGGCATGGGTTCCTAGGTCTTTCATTATAGAAGCATTAGGTTCCAAGATTTGGGTACCTAAAACCTCTATCTTCCGTGTCTTATAGGCATTAGTCGAGGGGGAGCATCTATCAACTTGGTTTGTTGATAGTGGATGCTCCAAGCACATGACCGGGGACAGATCACTGTTTACAACCATTCAAAACAAAAGTAGAGGTAATGTGTCTTTTGGTAATAATGGTAGCCTTAAGGTTGTAGGAGTTGGAGACATTCATATATCCGAATGTCTCCATATTAAGAATGTTCTTCTAGTCAAGGGGATGACTTTTAATCTCCTAAGTGTCAGTCAATTGTGTGATACGGGTTACACAATTGAATTTCATTCAAGTCAATGTTTGGTTAAACACATTGACACACTTGACACGGTACTAGTAGGCACAAGGGTTGATAATATTTATCAAGTATCGTTTAAAAGTGCTACTAATGCTTTGATTAAGTGTTTCATGTTGAAAGAAGAAGAGTCTTGGCTATGGCATAGAAGGTTGGCACATGTAAACATGAAGAACATCCAGAAGTTGGCCAACCAAGGATTAGTGCGAGACTTACCCAGCATCAAGTACCAAAAGAACAAACTATGTGATGCATGTCAAATGGGTAAGCAAACAAAAGTATCTCATAAAGGTAAAAGCACTGTGAGTACATCTACTGCCTTAGACTTATTACATATGGACTTGTTTGATTGTAACAATGTTATCTCATTGAATGGTAGTAGATATTGTTTAGTAATTATTGATGATTTTACTAGATATACATGGACTTTCTTTTTGAAAACTAAGGATCAAACCATAGATATTTTTATTTCCTTTTGTAGAAGAACTGAAAATGAAAAATCAACAACAATTAAGACCATTAGAAGTGATCACGGTGGTGAATTTCAAAACCATAGGTTTTTAGAATTTTGTCAAGCAAAAGGGTATAGACATGAGTTCTCAACTCCAAGGACCCCACAGCAAAATGGGGTTGTGGAGAGAAAGAACCGAGTCTTACAAGAGGCTGCACGAAGCATGCTCAATGAGTACTCACTACCGAGTTACTTGTGGGAATACAGCTTGCTATGTGCAAAATCGAATCCTGATACATAGGTTTTTAGGAAAGACTCCCCATGAACTTTGGTTTGGGAAACCACCTACAATTAAACATCTTAGGGTGTTTGGTTGTAAGGTGTTTATTTTGAACACCAAGGACCATCTTGAAAAATTTTCGGCCAAGGCTGATGAAGGGATACTGGTCGGGTACTCGCTCACCAGCAAAGCCTATCGAGTCTACAACAATAGGACTAAATTGATTGAAGAGTCCTCTGATGTAGCTTTTGAAGAAATCCCTAACTTAAATGATCAATCAAGGGCTATAGGAGAAATTCAATTTGAACTTAGAAATCTAAGTTTGAATGATCAAAATGAAGAACGAGTCGAAGTTGACTCTGATGTTGATGAGCAAAGGCAACAAAGAACTCAATCTAATCCTTTGCCTGATACTGAGTCTTTGCCGGTGCATAGTGAGACCATTCATGAGGCACCGCCAACACCAAGACAATCTAGGATAGCCACTAGTCATCCCCAAGACCAAATTGTGGGAGACATCCAACAAGGGGTTAGGACTAGGTCATTCTTTAGAAATGAGTCTAATGAAGTCGCATTGATTTCAGAGATTGAACCAAAATTAGTTGATGAGGCATTGCACGATTCTGATTGGATCTTAGCTATGCAAGATGAGTTAGGTCAATTTGAAAGGAGCCAAGTGTGGGACTTGGTTCCTAGACCGAAAAAGACCACCATTATTGGAACTAAATGGGTCTTCAAAAACAAGTTAAACCAAAAGGGAGAAGTTGTAAGAAACAAGACAAGACTTGTAGCCAAGGGCTATAGTCAAGTCGAAGGTCTCGATTATGATGAGACCTATGCTCCCGTGGCCCGATTAGAATCCATTCGTTTGATGCTAGCTTTTGCTGCACATAGAGGTTTCAAATCTATCAAATGGATGTTAAATCTGCCTTCTTAAATGGTTTTATTAAAGAAGAAGTATATGTTGAACAACCACCGGGGTTTGTGAATACCGAAGCTCCAAACCACGTGTACAAGCTCAAGAAAGCACTTTATGGGCTTAAACAAGCACCACGAGCTTGGTACGAAAGGTTGTCAACATATTTACTAGAAAAGGGTTTTGTGAGAGGCCAAATAGACCCAACACTATTTCTGCGTAGAGATGGTGAAAATATTTTTGTAGCCCAGGTTTATGTCGATGACATAATTTGTGGCTCAAATAACAAGGGCTATTTGAATGAATTTATCTCTCACATGGAAAGTGAGTTTGAGATGAGTCTAGTAGGAGAATTGACATTCTTCCTTGGATTAGAAATCAAACAAACTCGAGATGGCATTTATGTCCATCAAACAAAATATACTCAAGAGATGCTCAAAAAATTGAAAATGAGTGACTCTAAAGAAGTATCCACTCCAATGGCAACAAACACTCGCCTTGACAATGATGAGAGTGGGAAACCAGTAGATCTAACGCAATATAGAAGCATGATCGGTAGTCTTCTATATCTCACAGCTAGTCGACCGGACATACTTTTTGCTGTGGGCATGTGTGCTAGATATCAAGTCTGTGCCAAGGAATCGCATTTAATTACAGTTAAGAGAATCCTTAGATACCTAAAGGGCACAATTAGAGTAGGTCTTTGGTACCCACGTACTGAGTCTTTTGACTTGATAGGTTATACCGACTCCGATTATGCTGGGTGCAAATTGAATCGGAAAAGTACTAGTGGGGGCTGCCAATTTTTAGGTTCATCTTTAGTTAGTTGGTCAAGTCGGAAGCAACATTGTGTTGCTCTCTCCACGACCGAGGCCGAATATATTGCCATGGGAGAGAGTGTCTCACAGTTGTTGTGGATGACACACACCCTAGAGGATTATGGACTTTCTTATAAGGGTGTACAAGTGCTATGTGACAACATTAGCACGATCAACCTAACTAAAAATCCAGTCCATCATTCGAGGACCAAACACATTGAAGTGCGTCATCACTTCATAAGAGATCACGTAGCTAGGGGAGACATTGCACTCACATATGTTGAGTCAAAGTCAAACCTAGCTGATATTTTCACCAAACCCCTTCCGGAGAATGAATTTAGTCATTTAAGGAGGGAGTTGGGAATGTGTTTGGCTCCTTAGGTCATTAGAACTTCACCATGATCAATAAGGACTAGTAAAATGACAAGAGTAATTGGGACAATAATTTGGGCAACTTGGGAACATCTCACACAAACTATAAGGTTTAACAAAATATTTTTGTTTGCTAGAAATGGGGTGAGATGCTAGGAACAACCAAATTATTCAAAATGTATCATGCATCCCTTGAATAATTAGGTTGAAGAGACATTAATTGAGTATGGGGAACACCATTACATAATTCATGTGTAATTGGTTCCTTGATCTTACTCATATATTCCAATCAAGGAATCTTGATTGGACCTTTGTCTAAAAAAAAACATCTAACATGGTTGATGTGTTTGATTAATACCTTTGCTTGATACATTTCGCGACCTTGATTGAAAATAGGACAAGTTGGTGAAGAAACATCAGCAATTTAGACATATTTTGATAAACTTGAAACTAATCATAGAAAGGACGAATTTTGAACCAGGTTATAGATAGCCTAAATTAGTTTTGGTACCTTGGTTCACTATAGATTATAGTTTCAGCAAATAAATAACACAAACTTCTCAGATCTTGAAAGTTCTCTGGTTTTGAGACTTTCAGATTCAAGAAGAAGTTTAAGTATCTGAAATTTTCGAGCCCTGGATGATTCCAAACCAGGAGAACAAATCCTTAGAAAATATTCATTGGTATCACTGAATATAGTCTGTGGGCTCTCCAAATCCTAGGTTCTGACCTTAGAAGTTGTTGAACAAAGTTTCAGAGTCTTTGATACGAATTACAGAGATTGAAATCACTGGATCTCAGTAACTGATCGGTCCAGGGACCGATCAGGATGTTCTCTGATCGGTCTCTACGACCGATCAGGAGAGTTTCAACCTCTTCATTCGACATCTGATCGGTCTACAGGCCGATCAGAGGTTCTGGCACGCTTCAACCTCTCTGTTCGACCTCTGATCGGTCCGGGGACCGATCAGGCGATACTGGATCGGTCTGTCGACCGATCCAGAACGAATCCATAACTCTCTGTTCACTAACTGATCGGTCCTAGGACCGATCAGCTCTCTATGGTTCGCAGGAAGGCCCCCTGATCGGTCCGAGCACCGATCAGAGGGTTTTCTGATCGGTCTGGGGGACCGATCAGACCCCTCTGTGCGTTAAAATCGATCCTGATCGAATAGCCGTCCGATCAGATCACACTGTGCACTATCCCCTCATTAAATCCTCCCGACCTCCTCTCTTCCCGATCTTCTTCCTTCTCAAAACCCTAGCCGACCAACTCATAACCTAGCCGACGCCCCTCTCTTCCTCCCGTCTTCTCGACCCATCGTCTTCTAAAAGCCGAAGGTCACAATGCCACCGAGGTAATCTCTCGATCTCTACTGTTTATTGTCTTTGGCAGGTCATGTTATCATGTTCTTACTGTCACTATGGTTTGTGCTCGGTGGTTTGCCCATGGCCGGTGCTCTTTCCTTGTTCCCATTGTCCTAATTGTTAGAAAGAAACCCACTGGTGGTGAGGGAACCTCTAAGGAACCGACCGAGAAATCCAAATCCAAAGCTCCTGCTCCCTCTCGACCCCAACCAGCTAGTTCCAGTAGATTTTCTAACTAACAGTTTGAACAAGCGTTTAAACAGAGGACATTCAAGTTACTTCCTTGTCGATCTGTTGATAAGAAGTTCATGCAGGAATTTTGTCCCTCTATTTTAGAAACCATTGCCTACTACAAGCTCGATTCTTTGGTTTTTCTAGAAAGGGACATCAACTTTGACCTAGTATCTGAATTCTACAACAATCTTCATCAGCCCGGTGATGGTATCTATAGAACTAGAGTCGCTAAGAGATCTATCGATTTCTCCATTGCAGAATTCTTTGAGTATCTAGATTGCCGAAGGAGTTCAGGAAATCCTTTTTCTATTTATCCTGATTTACCCGTCCCATTGCTTCCCCCACTTGATGTATCATCTGACACCATCCATGAGTATTTCTTTGGACATCCTAGACCGGATGGGCTAGATGAGTTAGATTCTGAGTTCCCTACTTTTGCAGCTTTGAAACTTTCTGCCTCCGATTATATTCTTTTTAAGATTGTCACGAACTGTCTCCTACCAATCACATCCAAACCCCTGGCTGAGATCCGATCATTTCATTGTCTGATGCTCTATGGGTTGCGTCGGCATCTCGATTTTGATATCATGTCGAGCATCTACACTTCGATCATCTCATATAGTCAGCCTAGCAGCTTCACTGTTTATATGCCTTATGGGCATATAATTACTGATTGGCTTGAGACCCTGGGTGTTGACGTCTCTAGGGGGAGGATGGTAAAGATGGTTAGGCAGGATTGCCGACTTGGGAAACGGGCATTTTCCAAGTCTGGTATCATAGGCCAGAATGGGGCAGTTCGGTGGAAGGATGGGAGAGCACTTGGTGAGCTACCACGGGCGCTTCCACGACAGGCTGCTGTTGTTGAGTACGGAGAGGCGGATCCGGATCTGCGCTGGCAGATTGCAGAGCTGGAGAGCCGCTTTGATGATCTGCGCAGTCGGCAGGTGCGATGACCTGCGCGGGCAGATTGACCAGCGCTTCGATGATCTGCGCAGTCAGCAGGTGGTGACACAGCAGTTGCTACTCGGATGGATGGCGCGCTACCCGCCTCCGCAGTCTTACCCAGGCTATCCATCCTCCAGCGTGCCGCCTCAGGATTTCACCCCTCCTGCCGATGATGGTGATGTTCCTCAGTGTGAGGATATTGATTGATACAGTTTGTTTGTTGACTGTCTGTATTTTGGATGCTATTTGTTAGTTTGTCTGACCTGGATGTTTGCACTTCTGATGCTACTCATGTATTTATGCTACTCAGTTTTATATTTGCTTGCTTTTCTATCGGCTATTAATATGCTGTTCACTTGCGTGTCTTGTTTGTCCTTTATTTCTTTATTACTGTCTTATAATACACTTAGAAGGAATTCTAAGTACTTTAAGAAACAGACAGTAAGGGTTAAGGGGGAGTTCTTTAAGTTATCTTACCTTATTCGCACCTTTTCGGTGTTTGACAAAGGGGGAGAAGATAACTAAGTTTAGATAAATGCAAATTTGATTTTAGAAGACCCTCACATAGTGTTGTATCCATCTTAGGGGGAGGATCTTGATTCCCCTAAAATTATGAAAATTTGAACAATTCTGATCTAAACTTAAATCGTGTTGTCAAACAACAAAAAGGGGGAGATTGTTGATACAGTCTGACCTGGCTGTTGTTTTGATGTTGACACTGATTTAAATTTGTATCAGATATTAATTAAACTCAGAATGACTACTGATCGAGGTTGATCAGTTGGGAGGGAAAGTCCTGGTGAGTGAAGCCAGGCAAGGGAAAATCCAGATGGGTCAAGGTTGACCAGACATCTGGTGAAAAGTCCAAGCAAGGAGCTTGGCACGAGAAAAGTCCAAGTATGGTGACTTGGCACGGAATGGTCAGAGAAGGCTCGGTAGCTCGTTCTCTGGACCGGATGAAGTCGGAGAGGGCTCGGTAGCTCGTTCTCCGGACTAGGTCAGAGAGGGCTCGGTAGCTCGTTCTCTGGACCGGACGAAGTCGGAGAGGGCTCGGTAGCTCGTTCTCCGGACTAGGCCAGAGAGGGCTCGGTAGCTCGTTCTCTGGACCGGACAAAGTCAGAGAGGGCTCGGTAGCTCGTTCTCAGGACCAATCTGTTGGAGTGTATACTGAAAGCCTAAGCTTTTGTAAACATTTGTCTTGAATAAAGAATCACATTTGGTCAAATTATCTACATTTGTTTGTAGTTGTTCAATTAATTTATATTGTAGATAACATAGCATGTGGTGTCACATGCAGAAGATAATGTTATCAGTACCTTATAAATTATAAACAGTAGCTCAAGACCAAAATGGAAAGGAACAAACCATTAGAAGGTCGTAGTGTAATTACGTATCAATTTATCTTGACTATATAATTACACTAGTATACTTAGAGTGTATTGAGTAGGACCATTTGAGGTCGTTTCTTTTATACTGATTTTATAAAGAAACAAAGACCTCGGTTATTATGGAAGTGTGTGCTCTTAATCCTAATATAATAACAAGCACATATATTTAATATTTATTTCTTTAATTTATCAATGGGTGAGATTTAGTTCGATGAATCAATAAGCCCGATAAGTTGGGAAATGGTATCACTTATAGTGTGTGTTGTTGATTATAGAAGGAAACTGTGTCCTAGAGATACTAGGTTGATAATGTCCCCAAGAGGAGCTCATAAGGATTGTCATGTTAAACCCTGCAGGTGGACTTAGTCCGACATGACGATAAGGTTGAGTGGTACTACTCTTGGACTAAGATATTAATTAAATGAGTTGTCAGTAACTCACTTAATTAGTGGACATTCGATATCTTAAACACAGGGAGACTAACACACTCATAATAAGAAGGAGCCCAAAATGTAATTTGGAATTGGTGCGGTAGTTCAATAATAGTTCTCTAGTGGAATGAATTATTATTGATAAAATTAAGTTGTGTGTTCGGGGCGAACACGGGATGCTTAATTTTATCGGGAGACCAAAACCAATTCCTCCTCTCGGTCCCTATCGTAGCCTCTTATTTATAGAGTTCTATACCCACCTATACCCACCTTCTATACCCACCAATAAGGGGCCGGCCAAGCTAGCTTGGGAACCAAGCTAGGGCCGGCCTAGGTATAAAATTGGGTGGCCGGCCCTAGCTTGAACCCAAGCTAGTGGGGGCCGGCCAAATTAAATTAAAAAGGAATTTTAATTTTAATTTTTATTATGTGGAAGAAATAATTTATTAAAGAGAATTAAAATTAAAATATCTCTCTTGTAAAAGATCTACAAAAGATTAAAAAAAGAGATTAGATCTCTTTCCTTATTTGTAGATTGGTGAGATGTTTTATTTTCTCTTTAAAATTATCCACATGATTGATAAAATTAAAATTATAGAAATTTCTTTTTATTAACCATGAAGAGATTTTTAAAGAGAAATTTTAATTTTAAAATTTCCGGAAACAAATTAGGAAGTTTTAATTATTGATTGAAACTTGTCCAATTTGTTTACATGATATGGCCGGCCACTTGATTTCAATTGGGGAAATTTTATTTTATTTTTCTCAATTAAATCATGTCAAGAAAATTAAGGAAATTTTATTGTAATTAAATTTCCTAATTTACCTAGGCCAAGGAATATAAAAGAAGGGGTGAGGGTGCCTTCATGAGGTACAACATCTATTATTTCTCTCCCTCTTTTGTTCCTTGGTGTGGTCGGCCATCCTCTCCCTCTCTTCCTCTTGTGGTGGCCGAATCTCCCTCTTCCATTGGAGCTCTTGTGGTGGTCGGATACTACTCGGAGAAGAAGAAGAAGAAGGAGAGAGAGCTAGCATCTCTTGGAGCTTGGTTAGTGTTTTGATTTTCTTCCTTGGTGAAGCTTTTTCTTTGTGGCCGAACCTAGCTAGGAGGAGAAGGTGGTTGGTGGTTTCTCATCTCGGAAGATCGTTGCCCACACAACGTCCGAGGTTAGAAGAGGAATACGGTAGAAGATCAAAAGGTTTTTCTACAAAGTATAACTAGTAATTTTTCTTTCCGCATCATACTAGTTATTTATGGAAATAATACCAAATACAAGAGGCTTACGATTCTAGAATTTTGAATATGTTTTTCGATGTTGTGTTCTTTTGTTTTTTCTTTTCCTTGTGATTTGATTGTTCTTTTCGATTAACCTAAAGATATTTTAGGAAATTAAATATTAGCTTTCCATAAGAGGTTTTGTCTAGTCGGTGGTGGTTGCTCCCGTATCCAAGAAGGTCATGTGCCTCACCACGTCAGTACTGGGAACCAATTATGGAAATTAATATTTAATGGAATTAATAACTTAAGGTGACTTGGGTCGAACGTGTTAAGTTCCGCAGGAGATCCAAGTCAAAACCTAAAAGAACAAATAGATTAAGTTTTGGATCAAACGTGTTAAGTTCCGCAGGCGATCCAAAATTTAATTTAAAAGAACACATGGTAGCTAGGAAAAGGTTCAGACCTTTGTACAAAATTTTTGTACAGTGGAACCTCTAGGTTTTCCGAGTAGCAACCAACAATTGGTATCAGAGCTAGAGTTTTGCCTCTGTGTATTTGGTATTAGGTTAATTATGCACATGTCATACATAATTTAGGCAGGTTAATAGTAGGATGTGCTAACTTTGTGGATGCAAGATCCAACTATTATGGCTTTTAGTTATTATGTGTGTGATTGGACCCTTGGACATGTCAAGGGCATTTATATGTGTGTGCATGATTGTATTAAAATACAGCAGGAGCTGTATTTAGTTTTATTAGGATTTTATTTTTGATCTAGATACATGTACATTCCTTTTATGGAATATAGGATCAAAAATGTAAAATTCTATTTATGTCGCCGATCGAATCTTGCAAAGCGTGGAACCTTCTAAGGACCAGAGGCACAGCGGAACTAGGAGCAAGATGGATGCGACAGCTAGATCCAGTGGCGGTGGCCAAATATGGCAGCATCTTGGGATGACAACACACGGAGAACAACTAGATATAAAAGCCATAATAGTTGAAAATTAGATTTTCTATTTATTGCTTTTATATTGTGTGCATGTTAGTTTACAAGTTTAGTAGGCTAGCATAGTTAAAATTCCTCATTTATAAATAACTAAGTGGGAGAGGGATTTTTAAACAAATCCCATGGTCTCCATTACTGGTTTGTAAGTGATGCAAACAAGCTTGCGCGTTGGCTCTGAGTACCTTCCTCCATAACGGATGAGCTTGTTTGCGGATCACTAGAACAAACTTCCATTTTTGGATGACTATAGGAAGTTAATTAAGAGCGTGTGATCTTCCCCAACGGAAGGGACATAATCTTATTAATGGACTTAGTGTCAAGTAATGGTATACACTTAGACACATCTAATAGTATCCTCCCCATCGGAGTCACTGCTATTATTTGTGTGACCAAATGATACCAACTATTAATTTTATTTGTCAAAAGTTAGGTTGACAAGATAATAAAATTAATGGGTTAAAACCCTTCTTTTACAAATGTTGAATTTGTATACGTCCACACTAACGTGGCATACAAAATTCACGGTGTTATGAGGTGTTGGTTAATTTAAAATAGTATTGTTTGAGGAATCAATATTATTCTAAATTTAGAGTTCTGACCAAAAGTTATTTGTGATTCTTAGGATGACTTTCAACCCACTGTCCATCATACTTCAACAGAATAGACTTACTGGACCAAACTACATAGATTGGAAAAGAAACCTGGACATTGTTCTTACTGCTGAAAGCTATAAATTTGTACTGACTGAGCCTTGCCCTGAAGCACCTACTGGTGAATCTACCCAAGAGGAGATTGAATATCATAGGAAATGGGTAAAAGCAGATGAGATGGCGCGGTGTTACATTTTGGCTTCAATGTCAAATGTATTGCAACATCAACATCAAGATTTACCAACAGCCTATGATATTATGAACAATCTCAAGGAACTCTTTGGTCATCAGGATAGGGCTTCTAGGCAAGAAGCCATGAGAAAGATAATGACAGCCACCATGCAAGAGGGTACTCCTGTGAGGGATCATATCCTAAAGATGATGGCTTATCTAAACGAGATACAGATCCTTGGAGGAGAAATTGATGGGGAAACCCAGATCGATATGATCCTCCAAACGCTACCTAGAAGTTTTGAGCAGTTTCGCCTGAACTATAATATGAATAAGAGGGTTTATTCATTAGCGGAACTATTGACAGAACTTCAAGCAGCAGAAGGATTATTTCGTCACAATGCTCAAATTCACTATGCTGAAAATAGTTCTACTTCTAAACCGAAAGGAAAGAAGAAGAAGAAACAAGCTGGTTCAGCAAAGAAAGTGAATAAATCTCAGAGTACGGGATTTAAAGCTGGAATGAAGAAGCCGAAGGGCAAGTGCTTCATCTGTAAGCAGGCAGGACATTGGAAGGCGGACTGTCCTCGTAGGAACCAAAACAAAGGTATATCTCATACTCTAGTTGTTGAAACATGTTTAGCGGTGTTATCTACCAAAGACCTGGTGTGTAGATACGAGAGCCATCGATCATGTCTGCAATTCCTTGGGTCCAGAAACCCGACGACTATCTCAAGGAGAGATTACCGCTCACATGGGCAATGCTACTAAGGTGGCATTGTTGGAGACGTCTACTTATCTTTTAGTAGAAATAAAATTTGATTTTAAGAAATTGTCTTTATGTACCCGCTTTAGAAAGAATTTAATTTCAGTTTCTAAACTATTTTTAGATGGATATTCAGCTTCTTCAAGAACGATGTAGTTATTAAAAGAAATAAAGTGATTATCTGCTCGTGCATTAGTTGGTAATTTGTATACTTTAAATCCAATTTCTTCCACAAAGCAAAACATGGAAATTTATAACTCATCTTCTAACTCTAATAAGAGAAAAGAACCTTCGGAAATGAACCAAGCATATCTTTGGCATCTAAGGCTTGGTCATATTAACTTAAGTAGGATTCAGAGGCTTATAGCATGGACTTTTGAGTTCATTTGAGTTGGAAAATTTTCCAACTTGTGAATCTTGCTTGGAAGGTAAAATGACCAAGAGGCCATTCAAGGCCAAGGGTATAGAGCCAAAGAAGTGTTAGAGTTGGTTCACTCGATTTGTGTGGTCCTATGTCTGTCCGTGCAAGAGGAGGTTTTGAATATTTTGTCTCTTTCATAGACGATTATTCAAGATATGGATACATTTACCTAATGCGCCAAGTCCGAGTGCTTTGATAAGTTTAAAGAATACAAGGTCGATGTGGAGAAACGACTAGGTAAAAGTATCAAGACACTACTACGGATCGTGGTGGCGAATACCTCTCGAGAGTTTAGGAATTACTTATCGAGGTGAGATTCAACCCCAATTGTCTGCACCTGCACCCCAACAGAATGGTGTAGCAGAACGAAGGAATAGGACTCTTATGGAGATGGTTAGATCAATGATGAGTTATTCGTAATTACCAAATTGCTTTGGGATGCTCTGGAAACAGCAGTGTATGTTCCGAACTTAGTACCTTCTAAATCAGCTCTTCTACTCCCATAGAATTGTGGAATGGGCTAAAGCCCAGTCTAAGACATATTCAGATTTGGGGTAGTCCCAAGACATGTGTTGAAACCAGATGTTGATAAGTTAGAATCCCGTCAGAAGTTCGTGTATTTGTAGGATATCCCAAAGGAACGAAAGGTGATTTATTTTATAGTCCTAAGACCGAAGGTCATTGTTAGCACCAATGCCCGCTTTTAGAAGAAGACTATATAATGGATCACAAGCCCAAGAGCAAAGTTGTTTTAGAAGAACTTAGAGAGGACATGTCTACTTCAGTACCAACAAGACAAGATGAAGTACCACAAGAGACCCAACACATGTCACACATGATACACAACCACGCAAAGGCCTCGTCGTAGTGGGAGGGTTGTAAGGCAACTGAAAGATTCATGTTTTGGGAGAGTCTTGGACTTGTCCCGGGTAAACATGAACCCGATCCACGAACATATGACGAAGCACTCCAAAATATAGATGCAAGATCTTGGCAAAAGGCAATGAATTCGAAATAGAGTCTATGTACTCTAATAAGGTCCGGGAGCTTGTAGAACCACCGATGGTGTAAAAGCCGTTGGATGCAAGTGGATCTACAAAGGAAAAGAGGGATGACGGGAAGGTAGAAACCTTCAAAGCTAGGCTTGTTACGAAAGGGTACTCGGAAAGAGGAATCGATTATGAGGAGACATTTTCACCATGGGCCATGCTTAAGTCTATCCGGATACTCTTATCCATTCTCATATGGATTATGAGATTTGGCAAATGGATGCCAAGACAACTTTCCTTAATGGAAGTCTTGAAGAGAACATCCATATGAAGCAAACGAAGGGTTCATTGAAAAAGGCAAAGAGCATCTAGTGTGCAAGCTCAATCGGTCCATTTATGGACTAAAGCAAGCTTCAAGATCTTGGAGCATCCAGTTTAATGAAGTAATCCAGTCATATGGATTTATTCAAAGTCCGGATGAGTCTTGTGTATATAAGAAGTGTAACGGAAACGTGGTGGTATTTCTTGTACTATACGTAGATGATATTTTGTTAATTAGCAACAATGTCAAGGTATTATCAGACGTAAGGGTATGGTTGTCCAAACAATTTGATATGAAGGACTTAGGAGATTGTGCACACATTCTTGGGATCAAAGTTATAAGGGATCGTAAGAAAAGAATGTTGTGTCTGTCCCAAGCTTCATATATAGATACAATCCTTGCTCGTTTTAGCATGCAGGATTCCAAGAAAGGTTTCTTACCTTTTAGACATGGAGTAGCTCTATCTAAAGAGATGTCTCCAAAGACGTCGAAAGAGATAGAGGACATGAAAGCAGTTCCTTATGCTTCGGCTGTAGGAAGCCTAATGTATGCAATGCTATGTACGAGACATGATATCTGTATTTCCGTGGACGTGGTCAGCAGATATCGAGTAACCTGGACAAGGACATTGGACTGCGGTAAAGCATATAGATGATCTGCTCCCTGTGGGTTACACGGATTCAGATTTCCAATCAGATAGGGATAACAGTAAGTCTACATCAGGCTATGTGTTTACTTTAGGAGGTGGAGCCATTTCATGGAGGAGTGTTAAGCAGAAATGTGTTTCGGACTCAACCATGGAAGCTGAGTATGTAGCAGCCTCTGAGGCAGCTAAAGAAGCAGTATGGCTCAGGAACTTAGATGTGATTCCTGGTTTGCCCAAAATCATCACAATTTATTGTGATAATAGCGGTGCAGTTGCAAACTCGAAGGAACCACGAGCTCATAAGGCAAGTAAACATATAGAGCGCAAGTACCACCTGATACGAGATATCGTGAAGCGAGGAGAAGTTGTCATCGCCAAGATTGCATCAGAAGAATTCGACAGCATTAAGTTAGAAAATGAAAAATGTAGAAGAAGAAAATGGCAATTTAGAAGTCAAGTAATAAGTTGAGATTGTTGGAGTGTATACTGAAAGCCTAAGCTTTTGTAAACATTTGTCTTGAATAAAGAATCACATTTGGTCAAATTATCTGCATTTGTTTGTAGTTGTTCAATTAATTTATATTGTAGATAACATAGCATGTGGTGTCACATGCAGAAGATAATGTTATCAGTACCTTATAAATTATAAATAGTAGCTCACGACCAAAATGGAAAGGAACAAACCATTAGAAGGTCGTAGTATAATTAGGTATCAGTTTATCTTGACTGTATAATTACACTAGTATACTTAGAGTGTATTGAGTAGGACCATTTGAGGTCGTTTCTTTTATACTGATTTTATAAAGAAACAAAGACCTCGGTTATTATGGAAGTGTGTGCTCTTAATCCTAATATAATAACAAGCACATATATTTGATATTTATTTCTTTAATTTATCAATGGGTGAGATTTAGTTCGATGAATCAATAAGCCCGATAAGTTGGGAAATGGTATCACTTATAGTGTGTGTTGTTGATTATAGAAGGAAACTGTGTCCTAGAGATACTAGGTTGATAATGTCCCCAAGAGGAGCTCATAAGGATTGTCATGTTAAACCCTGCAGGTGGACTTAGTCCGACATGACGATAAGGTTGAGTGGTACTACTCTTGGACTAAGATATTAATTAAATGAGTTGTCAGTAACTCACTTAATTAGTGGACATTCTATATCTTAAACACAGGGAGACTAACACACTCATAATAAGAAGGAGCCCAAAAATGTAATTTGGTATTGGTGCGGTAGTTCAATAATAGTTCTCTAGTGGAATGAATTATTATTGATAAAATTAAATTGTGTGTTCGGGGCGAACACGGGATGCTTAATTTTATCGGAGACCAACCTCCTCTCGGTCCCTATCGTAGCCTCTTATTTATAGAGTTCTATACCCACCTATACCCACCTTCTATACCCACCAATAAGGGGCCGGCCAAACTAGCTTGGGAACCAAGCTAGGGCCGGCCTAGGTATAAAATTGGGTGGCCGGCCCTAGCTTGAACCCAAGCTAGTGGGGGCCGGCCAAATTAAATTTAAAAGGAATTTTAATTTTAATTTTTATTATGTAGAAGAAATAATTTATTAAAGAGAATTAAAATTAAAATATCTCTCTTGTAAAAGATCTACAAAAGATTAAAGAAAGAGATTAGATCTCTTTCCTTATTTGTAGATTGGTGAGATGTTTTATTTTCTCTTTAAAATTATCCACATGATTGATAAAATTAAAATTATAGAAATTTCTTTTTATTAACCATGAAGAGATTTTTAAAGAGAAATTTTAATTTTAAAATTTCCGGAAACAAATTAGGAAGTTTTAATTATTGATTGAAACTTGTCCAATTTGTTTACATGATATGGCCGGCCACTTGATTTCAATTGGGGAAATTTTATTTTATTTTTCTCAATTAAATCATGTCAAGAAAATTAAGGAAATTTTATTGTAATTAAATTTCCTAATTTACCTAGGCCAAGGAATATAAAAGAAGGGGTGAGGGTGCCTTCATGAGGTACAACATCTATTATTTCTCTCCCTCTTTTGTTCCTTGGTGTGGCCGGCCATCCTCTCCCTCTCTTCCTCTTGTGGTGGCCGAATCTCCCTCTTCCATTGGAGCTCTTGTGGTGGCCGGATACTACTCGGAGAAGAAGAAGAAGAAGGAGAGAGAGCTAGCATCTCTTGGAGCTTGGTTAGTGTTTTGATTTTCTTCCTTGGTGAAGCTTTTTCTTTGTGGCCGAACCTAGCTAGGAGGAGAAGGTGGTTGGTGGTTTCTCATCTCAGAAGATCGTTGCCCACACAACGTCCGAGGTTAGAAGAGGAATACGGTAGAAGATCAAGAGGTTTTTCTACAAGGTATAACTAGTAATTTTTCTTTCCGCATCATACTAGTTATTTATGGAAATAATACCAAATACAAGAGGCTTACGATTCTAGAATTTCGAATATGTTTTTCGATGTTGTGTTCTTTTGTTTTTTCTTTTCCTTGTGATTTGATTGTTCTTTTCGGTTAACCTAAAGTTATTTTAGGAAATTAAATATTAGCTTTCCATAAGAGGTTTTGTCTAGTCGGTGGTGGTTGCTTCCGTATCCAAGAAGGCCATGTGCCTCACCACGTCAGTACTGGGAACCAATTATGGAAATTAATATTTAATGGAATTAATAACTTAAGGTGACTTGGGTCGAACGTGTTAAGTTCCGCAGGAGATCCAAGTCAAAACCTAAAAGAACAAATAGATTAAGTTTTGGATCAAACGTGTTAAGTTCCGCAGGCGATCCAAAATTTAATTTAAAAGAACACATGGTAGCTAGGAAACGGTTCAGACCTTTGTACAAAATTTTTGTACAGTGGAACCTCTAGGTTTTCCGAGTAGCAACCAACACAATCCTAGTATCACATAGGCGTTGGATCGGTCAACAGACCGATCCAGTGAGATTTTGATTGTCTGATCGATGCACAGACCGATCTGGTGAAACTAGGTTTGCTGATCGGTCTGGTGACCGATCAGGAAACACTCAGTAGCAACTGAGTGTAATCTGATCGGTCTGTAGACCGATCAGGAAACACTCAGTAGCCTACTGAGTGTAATTTGATCGGTCTGTAGACCGATCAGGAGATGATGTTACGAGAAGGAAAAAGGCAGGGGATCGGTCTGTGGACCGATCCATATGCACTCTGATCGGTCTGTAGGACCGATCAGTCCATATCCTGATCGGTCTTGGGACCGATCAGGTGACGATCTTAGGAGTGCGAGGAACCGCACTCATTAAGCCCTGATCGGTCTGCAGACCGATCAGGCCATACCCTGATCGGTCTTCATGACCAATCAGACATCAATTCAAAGGTGTGGATCGGTCCTCTGACCGATCCACCTCACTGTCTGCACACACTGTCAGGTTCTGCTGGTTTCTGATTCGTTTGAACTAATCAACTTCTGCTGTGAGCTTTATGTGGTGCAGGTTGCAGGTTCCATTCCGGTGCTTAATTTCAAATTATGCCTCATCAAAGGAATAAGACAGAGCTTACTTTTTTTTTGTGTATCACTGCGATGAGGGAAGATTGAGCATCAACGGATACTGATGCTAACAGACTGCAATCTCTGTTCGCGATCAGCTTGACTCCTGTGGGTTGGTTGGAGCTCAGAATACACCAGTAAGACCAAGGATGGTATTGGTGTGAGTTCAGAGAACTAGCTGAGGAGGAAGAGTGATTGGCGATGCTTGTGTTTACAGCAGAGATTCGAAGCAGAGTTTCTGCAGCGAAAGAGCAGAGGCATAAGAAGAGAGACGAGGAAGCAAGGAATAGAGCTCTCGGTTGATTGTGTGAAACAAGCTGTGCTGTGCTTTGTGCTTGAAGAGAGGCTGTATTCTTGTGTTCCTGCTTGTGCTTGTTCTTCGTTGATTGTGGCTGTGAGCTTCCTTTGATCATTTCACTTGAGCCACTACTGTAAGTCTTGTGCTTAATTTCTTACTGCTGTTAAAGACTTTGTGGAGAGGTTACTCCACCGAGAAGGAGAATCTTTTAGCCGGATAGCTTCCGGGGTGTGATCTACCGGAAGATCAAGGGATCGTCCACCTTACGGACACGCCGAGGAGTAGGGGCAAGTTATCCCCGAACCTCGTAAATCTCTGAGTTAGTGTGCTGTGTTCTCTCTTTGTTTTAGTTTTCTAATTCCGCTGTGCTAACAAAGTTCTTGAAGAAATTTGTGTTTAGTATTTTTCAAAGAGGCTATTCACCCCCCTCTAGCCATCTAAGATCCCAACACTTTGAGTTCTTCCTTTCATCTTCTTCCGATGAGCTTGAAGATGAGTCATCCCATGTGGCCTTCAAAGCCGTCTTCTTTTTCTTGATCTTTTCTTCTTGCTTCTTCAATTTTGGACACTCCATTTTGTAGTGCCCCTTTTTCTTGCATTCATAGCAAATTATATCAGTCTTAATATTAGAATCCACATGAGACTTACCTTTTCTCTTATCGTCATTGAAGATCTTCTTGGCATCCTTATTGTCAAACTTCCTTGAATGTCTCATCATTCTTTGAACAAAGTTTGTCATTTCACTTGATGATAGCTCTTCATCACTATCACTATCACTGTCTTGCTCAAATTCTGAAGATGACTCCTTCTTCTCCATCTTATTTTCCTTATGCTTCTTTTTGCTCTTTTCAACTGCAACCAAGACTATACCTTTCTCTTTGTGGCTTGTGTTAGCTTGCTCATGTAATTCAAGTTCACAAAATAATTCATCCAATTTTAATATTGACAAATCCCTTGAAACCTTATAGGCATCCACCATGGATGACCATAATGAATTTATTGGGAAAGATTTTAGGGCATACCTTATGAGATCCCGGTTCTCCACACTCTCTCCAACTGAATGGAGACCATTTAAGAGTTCGTTGAATCTCCCATGTAGTGAACTTACCATTTCTCCATCCTTCATTGTGAAATTCTGAAGTTGAATCCTTGGTGCCTTCATTTAGCTCAATGAGTTTATCGCATAAATCCTTGGCACTCTTAAAAGGTCCAATCTTGTTGAGTCGTTCTGAACTTAATCAACACTAAAGAGTCACAATCGCCTTAGCATTTGCTTCATTTTTTGTTCAACGGTCCATCTTGATGATTCAAGCATTTTTTCATTTTCGGTTGGCACAGTGAATCCCTTCGTAATTGAGAACCGCATATCAATTTCGGTCATGAGATAGTGCTCTATGCGGCTCTTCCAGTAAGCAAAGTTGCTAACTTCATAGAACGGTGGTCGTGAAGTACTATGTCCCTCTTTCAATGACATCTTGTATCTCTTAACTTGTGCTTTCTTGGCGGTGAATCCTCAAAAGCAAACCGAAGCTCTGATACCACTTGTTAGGATCGATTGAGCTAGAGGGGGGTGAATGGCTCACTTCGTTTCCTTGATTGACTTGATTTTGTGCAGCGGAAACTTGAAAGCAATGGTAACTCTTATATTTACTTGGTATCCACCTCCTCAAGGAGGTGACTAGTCCAAGGATCCACACCACCATCACTCTTCCACTATCAAACTTCTCCTTCTCGGAATTTCACCGAAGGTGGAGAAACCTTACAAGATTTACAACTCTCCCTCTCTAAAATAAAAAGATCACAACCACTACAAGAGAGAAGAAGAGGATGATTACAAACTTGGAATTGCTTCTTCTTTTCAGGTTGAAACTTGAAAAAGTGGCGAGAAGGAGAGCTTGAGCTTGAACACTTGAGAGATCTTGAGCACTTGAGAGATTGAGCACTTGAGAGCAATAGAACAGTGTATCTTGTTCGGTGTATCTTTCGTTTCTCTCTTCCAGCTTTTTAAACGTCTTCAAAACTAGTCGTTTCTCACATGATCGTCGCCGTGAATCAATTGGATTTGTATTCCAATCAATTCAAAAGTATCCGTTGAGCACCATCACGTCAAGATCAACAGTGTAGATTGTTTGGTTCGAACTTCAATCGATTGGGACATTACTCTCAATCGATTGAATTAATCAATCGATCAATGAATCGATTCAGACGCGTTATGCTTCAGCGCAGAATCGCATAACCTCTGTGAATCGATCGGTCGATCGATTTGATACCTCCAATCGATCGGTTGATTGATTGGATGCCTCCAATCGATCGGTTGATCGATCCAGGAGTGTTTTGTGCTTCGCACAGAAACTTCACCAATCGATCAGCTGATCGATCCAGAAGCATTCTGTGCTTCGCGCAGAAGCTTAATTCACCAATCGATCGGCCGATCAATTGGCTTACTCCAATCGATCGGCTGATCGATTGGTTTACTCCAATCGATCGGTTGATCGATTCAGAAGCATTCTGTCTCACAATCGTGCATCTCAATCGATTGTTGGTAATAACAAGTGAATTAATACACATTTCTTTTAATAAATACCTCGTGCCAGATGAACACTTGTTCCCCTGGACTTTCTTGCCTTGCATCCAGCCTTCTAACCTGCAAAGGCTTCTCTTATCAAGAATCCGGTCCTCGACCTTCTTAGACTTCTCTTGCCTTATATCCAGTCTTCTGACTTGCAAGGACATCTTTTGCCAAGAATCTGGTCCTCGACCTTCTTGGACTTCTCTTGTCTTACATCCGGTCTTCCGACCTACAAGGACTTCTCCTTCAAACTCACAATGCATGTTAGATCCAACGTATTAACCTAAACTTAACAATTGTCAACACATTGAAACTTCCAGGGCATGATTGCACCAACACTTAGGAAGCCTAAACTTCGATAATATGCTGATATTGAGAAAACCTTCTCGGGACTCAGAATTGAACGAAAATGTAAGTAAACTTATTTGTAACATTTTACCTAACAATATTTTATGCAGACTAGAAAAGTACAAGAATGCACATGAGCTTTGGACCTAATTGATCAAGCTACACGAGGAGTCGTTAGAGCTAGAGGATCAAGTCAAAATCAAATCTGGACTCGTGTCAAATCCAATCGTAAAGCCTACTGAATTAGGGGTTGCGCTCAAGGTTAGTAATATTTACCAAAATACCTCTGCTAGTAGTAGTTCAAAAAATATGTATGTTAATTTGGATATTTCTGAAAATATACGTGAAAATAGTGTATTTGATAATACATGCAAAAATACCCCTAGGATATTATCTGATAAAACAAATCTAATTAATTTAAAAAATTCAGAAAATCTGAAAATAATTAATAACCCTAAAAATTCAAATGATAACCGAATCAATTTGAATAACTCTACCTCTAAGAAAAATTCAACTAATAATATTATTTTACACAAAAAATTAAATAAATTAACAAATTCAGAAAAGTTAAATGTTAAAAATTCAAATTTAAACTTAAATAAATCTAAAAATTCAAATGATAATGATGATAAGGTCAATATTGATCTAGATAAAATTAATAAATTTCTTAATAAATTATTTAATAATCTAAACAATATCAATCAAAAAAATCCTATCCAAACCTAAGATAATTTAATTAACAAAAGATTAAATTTTAAAGATAAGACTAATATAATAAATTCAACTAATAATATAAACTTAAAAAATAAAGAAAATATAAGGATAAATTCAAACATTTCAATAAAACCAAAACCAAATTTAATATATTCAAAATTAAACATTAAAGAAAATTTAAAATTAAATATTAAAGAAAATTTAAAATTAATCGTTAATAAAAAAATTAAGGGATAAACCTTTAAAGATATATAATTCAAACAATTTAATCAATTCAAATTTAAAACCTAATAAAAACTTAAACACTAAAAATATTAAATACACTCCTTTAAAAAAGAAAATTTTGACCAATTTAATTAATTCAAAATTAAAAACTTAAATTTAAATTACAAATTAAAAATATTAAAAGGAAAATCAATAATTTATGGGAGGCTCCAAACTAGTTGGCACCTCCAACCTACCCGGCAGGGTAATTAGGATTAGTTTAAAAATGAACTAAGTTTAACTTGACTTATGGTACTGGTGAAGTTATGGATTATAGTAAGTCTGGGAAGCTTAGTCTATGCATGTCTAGGAAGATATGAATTCAACCTGGTGCATTTGGCTATTGGAACTGACTAAAGCTACCTCTTACGGATCCTAACTAGTTAGACCAATATTTTGTACTAAATTTAGTGAATATGACTATTTGAAAAACCTCGAAGGCATGGTTACTCTAATGATGTCCAAGTGACTCACCATAGCCCAGAAGTTTATTCAAAAAATGTCTAATTGTTGAGCACAAAGCTAAACCTGAATCTAACACAAAGTTATCAAACCCTAAAAATTGAACTTTAACTTCATCTCACAAAAATTATAGGTTTCCATAATTGAAGATATAGATCGGGTGAGATAACTAAGGACTTTGAATCAAACCAAATTGAATCGAACCAAATCGAATCGAATCGAACCAAATCAATTCAAATCAAATCAATTCGAATCAAATCAAATTAAATTAAATATAATATAATTAAATCAAATTAAATTAAATCTAATTAAAATTAAATTAAATCTAATTTAATTAAGTTAAACCAAATCAAATTCAATTCAATTGAAAATTCAATTTATTTAACTTAACAAATTTTAATTTAAAATTTTATTTAACTTTACAAATTATTTTAAAAATTAATTAAATTTTTTAAAAATTAAGAATTTTAAAAAATTATTCTAAATCTAAAAATTATTTTTAACGTAAAAATTATTATAAATCCAAAAATTATTTTATATCTTTAAGTTAAACATAAAAAAATATTTTAAATCTTTAATTTAAACATAAAAAATTATTTTAAATCTTTCTAAACTTAAAAATTAATTTAAATCTTTATTTTAAACTTAAATATTATTTTAAATCTTTTTAACATAAAAAATTATTTTGAAATTATTTTAAATTAAACATTATTTTAAAAAAAGTAATTTAACTTAAAAATTATTTTATAAATTAATTTAACTTAAAAATTATTTTAAAATTATTTTAACTTAAAATTTATTTTAAAACAATATTTTAAATTTTAAATTTATTTTAAAATCAATTTAAAATTTCTAAACTTAAAAAATTAGTTTAAATTTTTTTAAGTTAAAAATTATTTTTAAAATTAATTTAACTTAAAAAAATATTTTAGAAATTACTTTAACTTAAAAATTTATTTTCTAAAATTAATTTAATTAAAAATTATTTTAAAATTATTTTGACTTAAAAATCAATTTAACTTAATAAATTATTTTATAAATTAATTTAAATTAAAAATTATTTTTAAATTATTTTAAAAACTATTTTAAAAATTTATTTTAACTTAAAAATTATTTTTGAAAAAATTTATTTTAACTTAAAAACTTATTCTAAAAATTTTTTTAACTTAAAAATTATTCTAACTTTAAAATTTATTTTTAAAATTATTTAAAAAATAATTTAAAAATCTATTTTAAAAATTATTTAAAAATTAACTTAAGAATCTATTTTCAAAATTATTTAAAAACTAACTTAAAAATCTATTTTAAAAAATATTTAAAGATTAACTTAAAAATCTATTTTTAAAATTAACTTAAAAATATATTTTAAAAATTATTCTTAAAATTATTTTAACCTAAAAATTATTTTAAAAAATATTTTACCCTGAAAATTATCTTAAAAATTATTTTAACCTAAAAATTATTTTAAACTAACTTAATTAGAACTAAAACTAAAATTAAAAATCAAATTTAAAATTAACTTAACTAAAATTAAACTTTAAAGTCAAATTAAAATTAAAATTAAATTTAAATTAAGTTAAACTTAAATTAAACCTAAACTTAAAATTAAAAATTATTTTAAAAATTCTTTAAAATTATTTTAAAAATCTTTTAGAAATTATTTTAAGAATACTTTTAAAATTATCATTTTAAAAATTCTTTAAAATTATTTTTTTTAAAAAAATTATTTTAAAAATTATTTTAAAAAAATAAAAATTCAATTAACCTGATCCCTAAACAAAATACAAAATATCAAACCATAAACTAAAAACCATCTTAAGTGATTGCTTACGTTTTGCATGTGTTTTCACTAACTTAACCCAGGTTGTCATTGCATCAAAAAGGGAGAGATTGTTGGTGCGGTTAGCACTAACGGTCGAACTCATATTTTAATGAATAACAAAGTAGGTTAAGTTAGTTTCATTGTGATCTAACACTTTAACTAAGTGTGCAGGAGAAGCCCAGACTGGTCGACGAGCTGACCGGATGTCTAGCACGAAGTCCAGCTAGGTCAATGGGTCTACCTGATAGCTGGCACAAAGTCCAGATTGGTCGACAGGCTGACTGGATATCTAGCACAAAGTTCAGCTAGGTCGACGGGATGACCTTGCTAGCTGGCACGAAGTCCAAACGGTTCTACGGGTTGACCGGACGTCTGGAAGGTAAGTTAAGGTAAGTCACTAAAGGGGAGTGACTTGGTGAGGACGCGTTCCTGGTTAGGGAACTTAGGCGCCGATCTAACATAGAACCATTTCATAACTCTATGTTGAGATCTTGACTAGATTTTGGTCTCGGTGAGACGGAATCTAATTACTACTCTTCTTCTATTGTGCTAATTTCTGTTTTGCAGGGTAGTTTAAACTATTATTTTACCTCAAACTAACTCTTTCTTGCAAGAGAAGAACTTTCTAGAGAAAGGTTATCCGAGCGCCCGAAAGGGATCCGGGTGCCCGGAGTTGGTCAGGGTGACTGTATGTTCCCGGGGAACCCGAAGTAGGTCAAGGTGACCAAATGCTTGCGGAGAAGCTCGGAATCGGTTCGGGCGCCCGGAGGCAAAAAGTCTATCCTGTCGTCACGAGGAGCACGTTGATTGGCCGGACCTACGTTACGGTCTGGGCGCCCGGAAGGGATATGGGCGCCCGGAGCATCCTATATAAGGAGGTCTCTCCCCGAAGCAAAATACAACAAGGACATCTACTCTACTGCGTTGTGCCCCTATGACGCTGCAAAGCTTCTCCGACAACGTGCTCTTTTTCCTTTTCTCTATTATTGTCGGTATTTCTTATTTAAAGTTCTTGTACTCAAATTTGTAAATCTTTTACAAACTATTAGTGATTGTCCAACGAAAGCACTCGATGAGTGCGGGCCTTGAAGTAGGAGTGACCAAAGCTCCGAACCAAGTAAATTGGTTCTTATTAGTGTTCTCCTTTTACTTTTCCGTCGTGCACTTCGCTACGATAATTTTTTGATCGATATTCACCCCCTCTATCAACTTTCATGATCCTACAATTGGTATCAGAGCCTGGACTGCCAGAAAGTTTAACCGCCGACTGTGCGCAAAAGCTATGGTCTGATTGAGCCATATGGGTACAATATTGACCTCGAATAAAGAAAGTAGGGACTCCAATGTTTGGATCAAGAGGACCAGACACCAGGCAGGAAGTCCTAGTTGCGACTAGGCAAGGATGTCCTAGTAGGTCGGATGGACTGAGGGGCAGGAAGACTTGGTGGGTCGAGGATCGGATGTGGGAAGCTTGTGGTCCTTTGTTTAAGGGGGGATTATTGGGGTTGCAAGGTTGCAAATATAGTCCCACATTGAAAACACATGGAAAAGATCATGGGTTTATAAGAGAAAAGATATCTCCATTGGTATGAGGCCTTTTGGGTAGAGCCCAAGAGTAAAATCATGAGGGCTTAGGCCCAAAGTGGGCAATATCATACTATTGTGGAGATATCTAAATTCTTTTCGATCTTACACAAGTATTTGTATCAGGAATAATCATCTATAAATCTTATAAAATATGCTTGATCATTCCAAGAAGACTTAGGGAATGGTCCACAAATATCCGTATGAGCTCTAAGACTCCATTACTCCACCTTAACCCTTATTATTTTTGTTAGTTGTTTTCCCCTTAATACACTCAATGCAGATTCTAAAATCTGACATATCAAGGGAATCGTGAATTCTTAGTGACATTAACCTTTCTATACATTATTTAGAGATATGCCCTAAATGCCTATGTCATAACATAGATGAATTCTTATTTGTCACACCATGCTTCACACCTATACTATGCATTATAAGATTATCTGTATGAGTTTTAATATCCAATTTATATAATTTGTCAATCAAGGAACTGGTATCACACAAGATAGAATTTCAAAAAAAATACTAAAATTTCAATTTCCAAATGAACAAGTGTATCCGGATTTGTCCAAACGTGAAATAAAAATTAAGTTCCATTTAAAAAAGGGCACTACAAATATATTTTCCAAATTCAAAAGTACATTATTCCCCAAACAAACTTTAAAGACACATATTGCATCTACTTTTCCCTTCTTGCTTGTTTCCGTATAGATGAATCTTTCGGCATCAATTGGTATTCGGCTCGTGAGGTAACCCTGCATAGTTACATGTGAGTAATTGCACCAGTATCTATCCACTAAGTTGAGAAGTATACCTTTCTTGGCACGCTAATTGGTATATCTAGGACAATCTTTCTTCAGATGGTCTTTCTTTTTACAAAAAAATAAGTTGGGTCTGGATCTTGTTATTTTTGCACCTTATGACCTGAAGCCCCAGTCACTACAAGTTGTTTACCCTTACTTTTACCATTACCCTTTTTGTGTTTCTTGTTCGAATACTGAGATGCGAATGTATAGTGAGCACTTTGAGATGTATCACCTCTCAATCTCTCTTCTTCCTATACACACTTAGTGTCCATTTCTCATTTTGAGTATTATAACTAATCTTAAAAGGAGTAAACTGTGTAGGTAGAGAGATTAAGATAAGGTACACAAGGATACTTTCAGATATGTCTAACTTTAGTGTCTTAAGCCTTGTAACCAAGTTGGGCATCTCCATGATGTACTCCCTAATATTACCCTTCCCTGTGTATCGCATGGACACTAACTTTATGAGAAGTGTAATAGTCTCGACCTTTTCATTTGAGGTGAATTGGTCCGCTAATTCCTGAAGGAAGGTTTTAGCATCCTCCTTCTCAGTTATCTAACCCCCTAAGTGATTCTGGAATTGACATTCTCATGATCATCAGACTCATGTGATTAGATCGGTCCCACTTGTCAGAGTTTACCTTTTGATCCATAGTGGAATCATCAATTAAAGGTGTAGGGCGATCATGCCTACATGCAAAGTCTAGATCCATGTAGCCCAATAAAATTATAGTATGTTCTTTCTATTGTCTAAAGTTTGTGCTAGTAAGCACGGGGATATTGTTCAAATTAGTAAACATTGAGAGTACTACTTAAACAAAATCAAAGAACATAGCTCAATTTAACAAACAAGGTATGTATCTTTATATCTAAAATACCAAATAAAATAATAATTAAATAATAAGGTTATTTGAGAAATAATCTTATTGGAATTTTTAGGAAGTTTTAGAAATTTTCTGGAAATTTTTCGGAGCTCATATGGCGTATTTTGAAGGGATGAAATTATAGGCTTGGGAAAAGTCTGTTTGGAATACCCAAAGATGGGAGTTGATTGAGGAATTTAACCTCAGGTTTAATTATCTAACCTAAGTTTAATTCTTTTTATTTTCTCTTCCTCCACGTCGAACGCCTTCTCTTCCCCTCTTCCTCTTCGTCGAGCTCGCGCCACCGCCCGACGTCGATTTCTCTTCCTCTCCTCCCGATCCCCTTCCTCTCCCGATCTCTCATCTTCTCCCATCTTCATCACCGATCTCCTCCTCCCTCTCCCTCTTGCGCCACTATGCCCTGTCGACTCACAAGATACCGGTGTTGCCTGCCATCGAAGTCGCCGGCCATCGATGTCGCTGAGAGATCTGTGCTGCCAATCCCTCTTCATCCTGGTGCAGCCAGCTTCTTCTCATTGACTTCGAAGTCTCCCGATTGGCTAATTTTTTGACGATTGGCTAATTGCTTGACACTGTGCCCTAGTTTCGGCTGCCCTCTTTGCATCCCCGTAATGAAGTCATGTTGCACCACTAGCCTCCATGGTCGTGCTTTGCTAATTCCATCAGCCACGATCTTCTCCTTCTTGAGCATATTTAATCTACCCCGCAACCACCACCGGTCGTCCACAACAGCGATCAGTGTTGCGGCTACTACAGCCAATTATCGAGGATACTCAACCAGGCGACCCCTAGCCGCTGTGCAATTGCTACTGACTTTTGGATGCCATCATGTTGTCAAAGAGGAAGAATTAGATAATAGTTTTCCTTACTCTAATACTGTTTATCTATGTTCTATGTTTTGAGGATGTAATCTATGTGATTGAGGATGTAGAGATTGTGAATTGGGCATTGAGTCTATGCTAGATACTGATTTTGGGCCATTTGTTTGGTTGGACAACGACTCCCCCTTATTTCGCTCACTATTTCTGGCTTCAACCTCTTCCAACAGTGGGTCAAGTGGTTGTGCTATGGATTTAGGTGAGTTTTGGAGTTGATTCAGGATGGTTATTTGGTTTAATTGATATAGATGGTAGTATGATCGTTAATAGAATCATTGGATTGATGTATAAACCTAATTTGATTAGGTTGTAATATGTTTAAGTTTAATTGGGGGATTACTCAAAGATCATGTTCGATTAGAGTTACCCTAATTAAATTGGGGATTTTATTTAGCTATCTGCTACATATATAAATATCTAAATACATTATGTGATCGCAGGACTTTGGTTTGAGGCAAGCATCTTGACGTGAGGGTTCTTTCAGAGATGTATTATATAAAGACAAGTACCTTAACTTATCTCTTTTGATAATATCTTTCTGATATGCTTAGTAGATTATAATTAGTAGTAATGGTTATGTTATTATCTGCCTTGGTATATCACTACTTGATACCATAGTATGCCTAGAGTGTTATTTGTTGTGCATTTCTGCTTATGTCTTCTTGATTCTTACCATGTGTATTTATAATCTTAGAAATAGTGACATACAATACATTACCATATACAGGTCTAGCTACTAGTTTTATTACTTAGCATATGTACCTAGGTTTATTTCTTGGCATGTGTACCTAGATTTATTTCTTGGTATGTGTGCCTTGGTTTTTTTCTTGACATGTGTACCTAGATCATTGATATGGACTTGGTTTCCTTTTTAGTACACATTATGAGGAGGCTGGTATTTTTCAGGATTTACATGCTTAGTGTCATGCACCATTTTGCATGATTGCATGATGAGCAATTGTCGGCTCCATTATTGTTGAGCACATTGCCAGTTACACGATCTGCACACACAACCACTCATGGGTTAGTGGTATATCAGGTAGAGTGTGTGCAGTTTGCTCTGTCAGGCTCCACTGGTCTGCTCATGGGTAGTGTGATTGCAGCGTGGTTGAGAGCAAGGATCCCTCCTCTGGACTGACTCAAGGAGATGAGAGCATTGAGCTCCCCCACTCTGTTTGGGGAAAGAGGATAGGTGTACTCCAATAGCATCCTGTCCACTCGGTCACTCAGGAGCAATGATGGCATAGTGCACAGTTGTCATAGCCCTACCCACTCGGTCTCACCATCGCATGTGAGATGGCTGACTGGCGTCAGGGGTGACACATGTCATTTTTGCATCATATGTATTGGATTGCATTTATTATTTGTATTTGCTGCATTTTGGATGCTACATTTTGGTGGTTGCATATGATTGACATGTATATAGGATACATGATGTATTTGGTTTGATGACTCTGCATCTATTGGTGTGGTTCCCACCATTATGTCATGATAGGAGACCCCGGTGAGTACAGTTCTTCTCCCCTTATCCAAAGTTTTGCATTTCCTATTATTAGTCAGGAGACTGTACTACATGATTATTACTGGTAGCTATTTCTTACTATGCATGTTAGATTGATACCCGTTGAGTTGTTGAACTCACCTCGTTGCATTATTCCTATTACAGGTAGATGATTAAGCAGTTGCTTCGAGGTATCCTGTCTGCCGGTCCCTCGTCACATCAAAAGACAGTTTTACTTCACTTTTTGATTTCTTTTATATATATTCTTTAATGTTTTACCATTGTATTGGTGTTTAGCCATGTGGCTATTTTCTTTGATTTTGGTGTTATATTTATGTTTAAGTCATGTCGACACACATTGTGTTGTTTTGGTTGTATGGGCTTTCTATTTGTTTTTACGTTGTGTTTTTAATACAGTTGAGTGAGCTGTTTAATATATAACTGCATGGTTGTATTTTTAGTACAGCCATATGGGTTGTTTAATATATATAATTGTGTGGTTGTGTATATTCCAGCCGTGTGGGCTGATGTATTTTGTTGTTGATGTATATATGCTTCATATTGTCATCGATGTTAGATTATATAATTTATATTATATAATCCATTAGAATTATTTGTTTATAGCCTTGAGGGCAATTTAATCTTTTACCTTTTTAGTTTAGGGTTTAGATTTAGTCTTTTACCTTTTCAGTTTAGGTTTTAGATTTTTTTTTTCTTGTAATTAACTATATAAAGGCCTTGTACTATTTATTTTTCTTAATCAATTTTGGATTCAATAATATGGTTAGTTTTTCCTTCTCTTAATTTCTACATGGTATCAGAGCAAGATTCTCCTTCTCTAACCTAATTTTTCTACCGCCCCTTGTTATTGTTTCCTGTTGCCGCTGTCGTCTCCTACTGCTGTTATTGATTTCAACGCCGACATCTATTTTCTGTCTATTTCGGTACCAATGTACTGCCCTACCGATTTCGACGTCGACATTATTTTCTGCTGATTTCAGCGCCGACACTATTTTCTGCCGATTTTGGCACCAACATCCTATGCTGTCAATTTCGGTGCTGGTGCTCTGTGCTACTGATTTCGACATTTGACATCCTTTTCTACCTCAGATTCTTTGTGTGACCATGGGTCGTCCTGACATCAATTTTTGCGGATCATACAAATGTGTATCCTTACAGTTTGGTTATTTTGAGAATTATTCATTTTGTCATCATGCCTGGCCGTGCAGATGTTTCATGGATATCTGATTCATATATGTTTGAGCAGTTTCAATAGTTCCTTGGTTCACAGCCCTCTGCCATGTCAGCTTCTTCTCATATAGGTTTGTCGTCGTCTGGTATTTCAGGTATATCTTCATCCTTGTGGATTTTAGACTCTGATGCCTCCCATCATATGACATCCAATTTGTCATCTTTTGTTTCTTTTTCTCCCAGTTCATCTATATCTATTGTGACTGCTGATGGTACTTTTATGTCATTAGTAGGTGTTAGTTCAATTGTTACATCTTCTTTACCTATTACTAATGTTTATTATATTTCGAGTCTTACTTTAAATCTTATTTCTGTTAGTCAATTATGTGAGTCCGGATACCTAGTCTCTTTTTCTTCATCCAATTATTATGTTCAGAACCCGCAATCTCAGAAGCTGATTGGGATAGGCCATAAGAAAGGAGGACTCCATGTTTTAGATCAACTCAAATTACCAGAAGTTGTAGCTTCGAGTGTGGATTTATCATCTTTTCATCTGAGTCGTTTATCTTCTAATTTTTATTTGTGGCATTCTCGCTTAGGTCATATTTCAACGCCTCGTTTGCAGCTTTTAGCCTCTACAGGAGCATTAGGACTTTTAAAAAGTTCTGATATTTCTTATTGTAGTGGTTGTAAACTAGCCAAATTTTTTGCCTTACCATTTTCTAAAAGTATTTATTTTTCTTCTGCTCCATTTGATCTTATCCATTCTGATGTGTGGGGACCCTCTCCTATTCCTACAAAAGGGGTGTCAAGGTATTATATTTTATTTATTGATGATTGCACTCGTTACTCTTGGGTCTATCTTATGAAACACAGGTTTGATTATCTTATAATTTTCAATAACTTTAGAGCTCTTGTGAAAACTCAGCATTCTAGTGTCATAAAGTGTTTTCATTGTGATTTGGGGGGTGAAAACACTTTGAATCAATTTTCATATTTACTTGCTTCTGATGGTACTATTCATCAAACCTCGTGTACAGATACTCCTGAACAAAATGGTGTGGTTGAACGGAAACATAGACATCTTGTTGAAACATCCCATTCATTTTTATCGTCTGCCAGTGTTCCTAGTGTCTTTTGGAGGGAAGCAATCCTTATTGTTGTTCATGTCATTAATAGAATTCCAACCTCACACAATTCAGGTTTGTCATCTTTTGAAAAATTGTATGGGTATGCTCTTGTCTATTCCTCTTTGCGTGTTTTTAGTTATACTTGCTTTGTCCTTCGTCCACATACAGAGCGTAATAAGTTAGCTTCTCGGTCTGCTCTTTATATCTTTCTAGGTTATGATGTTAGTCAAAAAGGATATCATTGCTTTGATTCTGTTAGTCAAAAATTGTATGTCTCTCATCATGTTGTGTTTCTTGAGCATATTCCATTCTTTTCTATTCCGGCTAGTTCGCATAATATGACAACGTTAGATCTGCTTTGCATTGATCCTTTCAATACTGATACTGAGGAAGATTCACCCACAAATCCTACTAATAGTTCAACTGAATTTGGTACTTTGGCTCTCGAGATATCCGCTTCACATGTTCCTCCTTCTGCCACTACCCAATTATCTCCTGAGGTTGCGGATGATCCTTCTCTCCACCATCATCAATTCACTCGTGTTCGTAAGTCGACTAAACTACTAAATTTTGCTTCCTCTTGTTATTCTGGTTCTTTTGCTTCATTTGTTGCATCTACTCATTGTCTTTCTGAACCTGAATCCTATAGAGAAGTTGTTTGTAACCCACTTTGGCAGACACTATAACAAAAACTGCAAACGACAACGGATATTATCCGTTGTCGTAGGGTAAAAAAACCGTTGTAACTGAGGGTGTTGTAGAATGTATTGCCCTACGACAACGGTTTGAATCCGTTGTCTTTGTAGACATTTGACAACGATTTTTATCCGTTGTTGTTTATATGCCCAAAATTTGGCTACGAAGGATACGACAACGTTTTAAAACTGTTGTGGTAGATAATTTCAACAATAGAAATAAACCGTTGTGGTAGATATGTTTTACAACAGATATAAACTGTTGTGGTAGATAATATTTGACATGTTTTGTTTTTTTAACAACAGTTTTAATATATTTTACAACGGGTAAAACCGTTGTCTTTTATCACTTTTTACAAAAAAATTTCGTTGTGGTTTACCTAGTTTTTACAACATTTTTAACTGTTGTCTTTAATGTTCATTAATACCAAACAACCAATTTTATTTTACTATAAGCAAACCACCAATACAAAACTAAATATTTACTATATTAAATCTAAAATAAACATCCATATATAATTCATCTTGTAGCCACATATACAAAAATATACAAAATGAGTTGTTACTCATCAAAATACACATGTTTTCCATTACTCTCCATATACACTAAATCACATGTTTTCCATTTGTTGTTCTCCATATGGCTTTTAATTTACAAAATAGCAAGGCAAGCTACATCCTAACAAAGCTCACTTCTTGCATCAAAAAAACTCAAGCCGCCTCACGAATTGGCAAACCTGCAAGAGAAAAGTTTAACAAAACTTATCAAATTCCAGAATTCCAAAAGGAGAATGTAATTAACCAATCTGTAGTGCATAGAAGGCAAAAACAAACCAAATGAAGGAAACAAAAAGAGGTGTTTATTAGAGAATAATAGTACATGGAATCTACTAGGAGCAATGATACCTAGCTTAGCATAGTTTACTAAATAACTAGCACTACATGTAGCTAACATTATTTAAGTGAACTATCATGCAAGATCAATAGAATCCATGCAAAGCGCATTACATCCATTAACATCTTGAAACAAAATATTCATGCAATTTTCTGTGCCATTTTCCAGACTGCATTACCTTTGAGACCTGGTAGGCACAATATGCTTTTCCATTTTGCAAGTAACAAGTTGCCAGGAGCTGCAAATTGATCTGCAATAAACAGACTCATCACAAAAGCATAAGTGAAAGTAAAAAACATGGGTTCAAATCCTATCCAATTAAAACTTGAACCAAAAGAATTGGATCGTCATGATGAGTTATGGTAGGGTGAATTGTTTGTAGAGCTAAAACAATTCCACAAATTCCTCAAAATAGAAATCACACACACACAGCTTTAATAATTACATAGGACGCCTAAAAGAACTAAAGTGTCAATCAAATAAGTGTATATTAAGAGCTATAATATTCACTACATTCCAGCTGGAAAAATAGATTTTTCATTCCCATTTCATTAATACAAAGAGAAAATCTAACTGCAACTGTAGTATATAGAGAAAAACAAGAAAATCTAACTGGAAAAATAGCTGCAATGCACGTGCAATTCACGGGTAATTTACACTGCTCGTCCAAGCAAAAGTATATAGAGCAAACTATTAAGAAATTAAACTGCAGTATATAGATGTTTTGTATATCAATATACTATAGATCATACATGAAATGCCTTTACAAGCTCTTCATTTCATTATTCTCAAGGAATCACTAACATGCATATAGATTAACATAGTTGTGCTTGATGAAGCATCATAATTGTTATTCGTGATTGTAAAAAGAACAAATAATAAATTATAGGAGGAAAAACAAGATGAAGTCATGGCATATAGACGAAAACCATAAGGAGAGTACATACAAGAAATTTGTAGAGCAACTCATAAGATACAAAAGGTCATCTTCTAACAACTCACAAAGAGATAACTTCCACATTGTCAGTCCTTGCATAATTTGGCCACAACTAAATAAGCTACTCACACAACTCAGCCATATTAATTTTGGACCACAAAGAGAGGCAATAAATAAGGGAAATGTCAACTAATTTTGCTCATGGTAGAAATGCAGAATTATTGGCAGTAAGGAATCAAAATCAATAAGTCATGGAGTCACAAATAAAGTGTTCAACCATCTTTTGAAGTCTAGTAATTTATACCTAGTAATGAATATAGTCTAGTACGCAATCCGCTCATTCGGATCACACTTCGTCAATTTCTTCGTTGGAGTAAATTGTTTTCTTGAACTATTAACAAACCCAGATTAATTTACTAAAAAAAATCATGTCCGACACAATTGGATTTTTGTCCTTCGCACTAGCAACTTGCATTGTCTGTGCAACTAAGCTTACTCCGAAGTTTTGAACAGCTCATGTATCATCGCGCTCTTTTGTATGATACATAACTCCATCAATCAAATAACTAGAGTACTTCAACACTTGATTGCTAGGTCCGCGCGCTATCCACTTCAATCTTTCTGATATTTGAGAGCTGGAATTGCCAACTGCTCTCACACGATCACGTAACCAGCCAATAAACATCCGGTTATGCTCATCTTGTAGCCACTTTTTGGATTTGGCTTTATGAGGAAAGCTTGAGTTCAAAAATTCCAGGTGCTCCCTAATGAAAAGATTAGGGATAAGTTAACTAATGGAATACTAATAAGTTAGTTAGTAGAATGTAAGAACAATGCAATAAATATTAATAAGTAAGAGAATTACTCGATATAAGGATCAACGTCAACATCATTTTCTAAGACATAATGATGTGCTTGATGCAACTCATCATGACAAGTTGAGTGTAATATTGAGCTAGATAGAGGCCTAGTAAGTTGTACTTGCTGATACCTTGATGGGATCCCAATTGTATGCACACTAGACATGTAATCCGAGTAAAATTCCACAGCCTCTTCAGTAATATAACATTCGACTATACATCCTTCAGGACGATTGTGATTTCGCACATACCCTTTCAAGATCTTCATGAATCTTTCAAATGGGTACATTTGCCTATACCAAATCGGACCACACAATTTGACCTCCCGTACAAGATGAACGGTTAAATGAATCATTATATCAAAAAAAAATGGGGGAAAATATTTTTCAAGCAAACACAACATTGTCACAATCTCTCTTTGCAAATCATTCAACTTCGAGACATCTATCACTTTATTACATAGCACGTTGAAGAAGCCACAAAATCGAGTGATAGTATCTCTAACATGTTTAGGCAAGACATCACGGATGGCGACTGAAAGTAATTGTTGCATCAAAGTGTGATAGTCGTGTGACTTAAGGCCAATAAGTTTCAAGTCTTTCATCGACACCAGATTTTTAACATTGGATGAATATCCTGTGGGGACCTTTATTCCAAACAAAGATTTGCAAAGTTTTCTTTTCTCATCCTTACTTAGTGTATAACAAGCCGCTAGCAAAAAGGTTCTCTTCTCCCCCATCTTTGGTGTCAAATCAATCCTCAAATTCATCTCCACAAGGTCTAGTCTTGCAGTTACTCCATTTTTTGATTTTCCAGGAATGTCAAGCAAAGTACCGATCAGACTTTCACACACATTTTTTTCAATATGCATTACATCAAGAACATGCCGAACATGTAGATGTTTCCAATAATCAAGTTCAAAGAATATAGATTTCTTTTTCCAGCATGATACAGTTTCACCTTGCTTTAACTGAAACTTCCCATTTGCTTTTCCCGAACGATAATTAATTCTTTCAACTCGATCCAAAATTTCATGCCCAGTTAATGGTTTCGGTGCGGGGTTAAGCTCTGGGTTCCCATTAAATGTTTTTTTTTTGCCTTCGATAAGGATGATTTGTAAGAAGAAATCTTCTATGGCCTGTATAACTCATTTTTCTACTATGCTTCAACCTTGTCGAATATGTTTCTTCACCACAAATAGGACATGCACAATATCCTTTCACAACACAACCTGACATGTTCCCATATGCAGGAAAATCATTGATTGTCCATAGTAAGACAGCCCTAAGCAAGAAATTCTCTTCTCCACATCCATCATATGCATCAACACCTATATCCCATAATCTTTTTAAGTCATCGATCAAAGGTGCTAAGTAAACATCAATATCATTTCCTGGTTGTTTGGGACCTGAAATCAACAAAGTCAGCATCATAAATTTTCTCTTCATACACAACCATGGAGGAAGGTTGTAAGTGATCATCACAACTGGCCAACAACTATATGCAGAACTCATCAAACTATGGGGATTGATCCCGTCTGCTGATAAGGCCAATCTAAGATTTCTAGGTTCAGCAGCAAAATCTGGCCACTTGTGATCCACTACTTTCCAAGCGGGCGCATCAGCCGGATGACGCAAGTAACCGGCAAGTACTCTTTTATCAGCATGCCAAGTTAACTCCTTACATATCTCCTTGTTCCGAAATAATCTTTGAAATCTTGGAATAGGCGGGAAGTACCAAAGGACCTTTACAGGAACTCCATTTATCGTACCTTTTTTACCCAACTTCCACTTAGACATCCCACATACAAGACAATTAGTCAAATTCTCATGCTCCTTCTGGTATAAGATACAATTATTAGGGCAAGCATGAATTTTCACATAATGCATCCCTAATGCACATAAGCTTTTCTTTGCATCATACAATGATGAAGGCAATTCATTATCATCAGGAAGCATTTCTCCAAACAAACTTAGTAAATCTATGAAACTTTTGTCACTCCAACTATATTTTGCCTTCAAGTTATACAATTTCACAAGTGCAGATAACTTTGTAAATTTAGCACACCCCGAATATAAAGGTTTATCAGCATCTTCAAGTAGCTTATGAAATTGGTTTGGATTCTTTGCATAACTATCAAATGCAGCATGTACCATATCAATAGGTTCCTCGCCAAAAGATTTCTGTTCATCTTTCATTGAGTTATTGTATTCAGTCTTTTCACCATGCCAAATCCATTTATGGTATGTTAAATCTATACCATTACAACACAAATGTGCCCTTATAATGTCAACATTTCTCTTCTGCAGATTACCACATCTTGAACATGGGCAAGGTATTTCATTCGGATCAGTAGCATTTCGCAATGCAAATTGCAAGAAAGACTCTACCCCAACCTCATATTCATGTGATAACCTATTCTTTGACATCCAATCTTTGTCCATTTTTTATAACTATCAGCCCGAAACGCGTCAAAACCTACCTTCAAAAAACTATACATCATACAACAAGTTCAAAACACAATCTCAAGTACCAAATACTGTAATAAAACATTCAAGGTAATAGAGTAATACACGACATAAACCAACCAGACATAAATGTGTTGTGTGATTTTGTGAGAACTAATTAATAAATAAATGGTGATATTAACAAATCTTGGGTGTACATATATACAAGAGGATCAATTGGAAAGATTATTGGCTAACAAACCCTCACCCTAGTTGTTACAATGCCTCTCAACTTATTTGGTCATGTTATTATCTCAACTCTTGATCTAATCTAATGTTTGCATTTATGTTAAAAAAATACATGTGTCTTGATCTAATCTAATTATTTTTTTAAAAAAAAAATATTCCTTAATAAAACTAAATGAGCATAAATAATAAAGATGACATTAATTAATCATTAAAATAATGAGCAAAAAACAATGAACTTCAGATTATGAAATTCAATAAGAGAACAAGCTATAATTCAATGTGTAGTTGTAAAGGATGTAAAAAACCTAAACTTGCACTAGATAAGAAAAAAAAACTAAAAATGAGCATCAACGTACAAAAGTGTCAACATATGTCTAAAGAGCCAAAGGAAACAAAATTAAAAGTGTATTGAGCAATTACTGTTGGACCCCGTGGTGTTTTGATGTGATCAACCAAGTTGGTTAGGTCCTGCATTGTGTTTGATCCCTGTGTCTGAGTGTGCAGGAGCTTAGGAGCACAGGAAGTCGAGCGGAAGACGCAACTAGCGAGAAGGACGGCACGAGAAGGGAGCCGACGGGCTCGATGCGTCCGAAGGACGAGAGAGCTGCGAAAGAGTACTCCGGTGGGCGTGAAGAGCGTGCACGACGTTCGAGGGACGTTAAGCCGGGACGGAAGGCTGCTCGAGGAGAAGGTCGAGAATTGGGTTCGGGTGAGCCCTATTCCGGTTGGCCGAAATCACCCAAAAGAACGGAGCATCGGAAGCCGAAGCAAAAGAAGCACCATGCTGGAAATTCTGCTTAAGGCGCCTCAAGCCTTAATGGAGGCGCCTCTATCCTGGAGGCGCCTCCATCTGCATTGAAGGCGCCTCCACATTGAAGGCGCCTCCACATTGGAGGCACCTCCAATCAAGTTGGAGGTGCCTCTAATTTGGTCAAAACAGCCATTGAGCTGCGGATAGAACCTTATCCGTTGACTTTGGTTAGAGGCGCCTTGAACCTTGTTGGAGGCGCCTTGGACCCTCGGGATAGAACTTCCAGGAGCTATATAAAGGCCCCTGGAACTAGTAAATAATCATTGAATTCTGTATTCGATTTCCTAACAACTTGTGAGCTCTTTAAGTGTGTAAAAGGTTTCTCCACCTTCAGTGAAGGAGACTCTGCTAGTGCGATCTTCGATTGTCCTAGATTAACAACCTCCTTGGTTGTAACCAGGTTAAACCTCGGTCTCCCATTTTATTTCTGTCTTTAATTTTATTATAGTTGCTAGTTATTTTGTTGAAAAACGTTGAGGAGGGTATAGTTTATTTTTTTGTAGCAATTCACCCCCCCTCTTGCCGGCCTCCGCTGCACCTACAATTGGTATCAGAGCCTGATCACCTCAGAAGGACTAACCGCCAACTGAAGCACTACGATCAAGACGATGGTCGGAGCGAACATCCATCCCCTGAAGTTCGATGGAGACTTCGCCACATGGAAGCGCAAAATGGAGGAATTTTTTAAAACAGATTTTGATATTCTTATTACAATGAAATATGGTTTTGCAGTGCCGAAAGATAAAGAAGAAAACACATGGAGCAAGAAGGAGCAAGCCAATTTCGTCGCCAACGGAAAGGCTGAGTTCCATCTACTCAGTGTACTGCCACCTCAGGAGGTAAATCGGATCGGAAGCTACGACTCCACGAAAGATCTCTGGGAGAAATTCCTCGAGCTTCACAAAGGTACCTCTGAAGCGAAGCTAGCCAGGAGCGACATCCTCCGAAACCAGTTGACGAACCTCCGGATGAACCAAGGCGAGAAGGTAGCGCAGCTCCAAGCAAGGATCAAAGAGCTGATCACGCAACTAACCAATCTTGGAGAAGAGGTAACCAACCGGGACTCTATCCGGTACGCGCTCAACGCCTTCCCGAGAACTCTTGATTGGGTTTCCTTAGTAGATGCTTACTACATCTCTAAGGATCTCGAGGTAAGTACATTGGAACAATTGTTTTCAACCTTCGAACTTCACGAATCTCGACTAGCAGAAAATCTAGTAGAGAAGTCGAACCTCAACATTGCCCTATGAGCCGAAAAGGACGATCTTGACTCTGAAGCGACAATCGACGAAAATGAAGCTGCATTAATGGTAAGACGTTTTAATAAGTTTTTTAACTCTAACAAATTTAGATCGCAGTCAAGTAAACATCGTCAAAAGAGAAGGACAGTCCGTTGCTATAAATGCAACGAAGAAGGGCACATCAAGGAGGACTGCCCAAAATTAAAGAGCAAACATAAGGATAAGGAAAGGAGCAAGAAGTCAGCTCGAACCAAACACAACCTAAAGGCCACGTGGGATGATTCATCATCCTCCGAATCTGAAGTCGAAGAATTCTCGGGACTAGCACTGATGGCCAACCATCAGCTAGAAGAAACATCTAGCTCAGAGATGAGCATCGATGAAGGGGGAGGAACGTCAGAAGAGGAAAGCTGCAATGAAGGGGGAGCATCACCGAGTCAGTTAAGTAAGGTACGCAATCTAACCCCGACTCAGTCCTTTAAATTTATAAAAGCACTTTCTAAAGAGTTAGATAAATTTGAAAAGGAAAATGAAATTTTGAAATTAGAAAATATAAAATTAAAAAATGATATTGAAAAACTGAAAATAATGCATGCTTAAAGAAGTTTCCAAATTCAAAAATTAGAATTTATGGTAAATTAAATTTGTACACTAGAAACCATCAGGGTCAACTTAGAAAAGTACCAAGAAACTATGTACCCCTAAATTTTTGAATAACCCTGTAGCAAGGAACCTCTATTAGGTTCCAAAATCTGTGCTAAATTAATATTTTTTTTAAAAGCTTTAAGAGAGAAAATTAAACATTGAAATTCTTTATGGAAGCTTTGTCTAAGGAAGTGGTTGTTGCTCCAATAACCAAGAAGGCCTAGTGCCTCGCCACGACCTGGAAGCTAAAATATTGAAAGAAAATGTTTAATTAACTTTATGAAAAATCATTAAAAACAAGAATTAAATAATGGTTTGAAAGTTAATCAAACATTCTTTTATTTAGAAACTATTCTTGAAAATTCTAACTTAGAAAATTTTTTTCCTAGAGAAATTCTAAATAACTTCAATTGACTTAGAAATTTTTTTAAAAATTTTTAGTTTAAACTTAGAAATTTTTTTAAAAATTCATTTTTGCTTAAAAATTTTTTTTTTAAAATTTCAATTTAACTTAGAAATTTTTTCTAAAAAAAAATTTATTTTTGCTCAGAATTTTTTTCTAACTTAATAATTTGCTTAATATTCTCTTATTGGTACCTCATTTTTGTTGTGATCAAAGGGGGAGAGAAAGGTACAAGTTTAGGGGGAGTACGGAAATTTAATATTTTTTTTTCTTTTTCTCTAACCAGTGTCGCAATTTTATTTATTTCAAATTTATTTTATTTATTGTGAATTTATGCTTAATTATGTTAGTTTAGTAATTTCCTTTAAAATTACTATTTATGTCTATTTTTTTCCCTAACTTGAACTTGGGTTGATGCACATCAAAAAGGGGGAGATTGTTGGACCCCGTGGTGTTTCGATGTGATCAACCAAGTTGGTTAGGTCCTGCGTTGTGTTTGATCCCTGTGTCTGAGTGTGCAGGAGCTTAGGAGCACAGGAAGTCGAGCGGAAGACGCAGCTAGCGAGAACAGCACGGGAAGGGAGCTGACGTGCTCGGTGCGTCCGAAGGACGAGAGAGCTGCGAAAGAGTACTCCGGTGGGCGTAAAGAGCGTGCGTGGCGTTTAAGGGACGTTAAGCCGGGATGGAAGGTTGCTCGGGGAGAAGGCCGGGAATTGGGTTCGGGTGAGCCCTATTCCGGTTGGCCGGAATCACCCAAAAGAACGGAGCATCGGAAGCCGAAGCAAAAGAAGCACCATGCTGGAAATTCTGCTTAAGGCGCCTCAAGCCTTAATGGAGGCGCCTCCATCCTGGAGGCGCCTCCATCTGCATTGAAGGCGCCTCCACATTGGAGGCGCCTCCAATCAGGTTGGAGGCACCTCCAATCTGGTCAAAATAGTCGTTGAGCTACGGATAGAACCGTATCCGTTAACTTTGGTTAGAGGCGCCTTGAACCTTGTTGGAGGCACCTTGGACCCTCGGGATAGAACTTCCAGGAGCTATATAAAGGCCCCTGGAACTAGGAAATAATCATTGAATTCTGTATTCGATTTCCTAGCAACTTGTGAGCTCTTTAAGTGTGTAAAAGGCTTCTCCGCCTTCAGTGAAGGAGACTCTGCTAGTGCGGTCTTCGATTGTCCTGGATTAACAACCTCCTTGGTTGTAACCAGGTTAAACCTCGGTCTCCCGTTTTATTTCTGTCTTTAATTTTATTATAGTTGCTAGTTATTTTGTTGAAAAACGTTGAGGAGGGTATAGTTTATTTTTTTGTAGCAATTCACCCCCCCCCCCCTCTTGCCGGCCTCCGTTGCACCTACAATTACCACAAGAAACCGACTCCGTTCACATGGAACAGAACAAAAAGCCAAGAAGCTCATGGAAATGGGAAGAACAATCAAACGGGCAATGTGTGAAACAACTATAAACTTCAATCAGTAATCAAAACAAAAAGGAAGGACTTTCTTCATTTCCCTTCTACCAATTTTCTGTTCCCCCAAATTCCATCTCCGTCCATCAAGTGGCAAGCCGTGCAAGACCTAGAAAACCTATCCGAACACACTATTTTGACCAATAAAAGTGAATAACAAACAGAAAGCGATGCTTAAAACCAACACCTTCAGAGATCAAACACCACAAACTTTGACATATGAGCAGGCAAATGGCATGATGAAACAAATCAAAAGCTAAAAATAAGAAGAAAAGAGAATGTTGAGCTTGCAAATACAAGCATAGTGGAATCAAAAGTAGGTTTTAATTTTGAGACAACATTTATGAATGAAGACAAGACCTAGGTTATGAATCTACCTTGACTATGGCTCTAGCACAAATACAAAGAAGACAAGACCTAGGTTATGAATCGACGGACTAGGAGTGCAACCTTTGCCGAAGAAATACACCTCGTCCGATCAAAAGGTTCCACGAGTGAAAGAAGCAGTAATGGAAGGTCAAAGGGCCTCGTCGAACTCAGAAACCTGCTCACCAGGGAACGAGAGGAGCACACAGTCGTGGAGGAAGATCCAGGGGAGGCGTGAAGAGATTGTATGAGGAGAGGGAAAGAAAATTGCCTTAGGTTCGGGAGCGCGAAGGAAAAACAAGGCGCCGAAAAGAAAACAGCGAGGGAAAGGAAAACAGCGAGGGGGGAAAATTACCAAATTCAATTACAACGGTTTTTTCAAAACTGTTGTCGTAGACGCTAAAAACATGGATAAAGACAACGGTTTATAAAACCGTTGTAAAAAGTGTTGTCGTTTTAAAATAAATATTGCTCAATGACAATAGTTTTGCCAAAATCGTTGTCTTTTATATTTAATGGAGAGTTCAAAGACAATGGTTTTGGCAAAAACCGTTGTCTTTGAGCAAATACGCAACGCTTTCTCTTAAAACTGTTGTCGTAGGGTGTTGTCGTTTGCAGTTTTTGTTGTAGTGAGAGTGCTATGGCTAAGGAACTAACTGCTTTGCATCAGAGTCATACATGGGATTTGGTTCCATTGCCACCAGGAAAACATACTATTGGTTCTCGTTGAGTATATAAGATCAAAACTAAATCTGATGGATCTATCAAACGATACAAAGCTCGTCTTGTTGCTAAACATTATTCTCAAGAGTATGGCATGGATTATGAAGAAATATTTGCTCATGTTGCAAAAATGACAATTGTTCGTACTCTGATTATTGTTGCTTCTGTTTGTCGATGGAGAATATCTCAGATGGATGTCAAGAATGTATTTCTAAATGGTGATCTTCATGAAGAAGTTTATATGACACCTTCTAGTATTTCACACAAACCCGGTGAAGTTTGCTGACTTCGTAAAGCGCTTTATGGTCTCAAACAAGCACCTCGTGCTTGGTTTGAGAAGTTCTCTACAGTGATTACTTCGTTTGATTTTCATCCTAGTAATCATGATTCAGCATTGTTTGTCAGATGTACGAGTGCAGGTCGTATTCTTTTATCATTATATGTTGATGACATGATTATTACTGGTGATGATTCTGATGGAATTGCTTCCTTGAAATCTGAGTTGGCTCATTGTTTTGCTATGAAAGACTTGGATATACTACGCTACTTTCTAGACATTGAGGTTGCTTATTCCCCGAAAGGTTATCTTTTATCTCAATCAAAGTATATATCTGATCTGTTTGAGCATGCTCGTCTTACTGATAATAGAGTTATTGATACTCCTATTGAAACTAATGCTTGATATTCTCCATCTGATGGCTCACCTTTGTCGGACCCTAGTTTGTACAGAACTATTGTTGGAAGCTTGGTTTATCTTACCGTGACTCATCTAGATATTGCATATGTTGTTCATGTGGTTAGTCAATTTGTCGCTGCACCAACTACAGTTCATTGGGTTGCTATTCTTCGTATTCTCAGGTATCTTAGGGGCACTCAATTTCAAAGCCTTTTATTTCCTTCTACTTCATCTCTTGAGCTACGTGCATACTCTGATGCGGATTGGGCTGGTAATCCTACGGATCACAAATCTACCACTGGCTTTTGTATTTTTCTTGGTGATTCCCTCATTTCTTAGAAGAGTAAAAAATAAGATGTTATTTCTAGATCTTCCACAGATGCTGAGTATCATGTCATGGCCTCAACTACATGTGAGATAGTTTGGTTGCGTTGGTTTCTTGCGGATATGGGTATCTCTCTTCATCAACCTACTCCATTATATTGTGATAATCAGAGTGCTATTTAAATTACGCGTAATTCAATTTTTCATGAGCGGACGAAACATATTGAAATTGATTGTCACATTACTCGTCTCCATCTTCAGATTGGCACCATCACATTATCTTTTGTTCCTTCAAAACTACAGATTGTTGATATGTTTACCAAGGCTCATTCCGCTTTACGCTTCCGATTTTTTCTGACAAACTCTCAATGCTTCTGGCTGTAGCATCGTAAGTTTGAGGAGGGATGTTAGATTATATAATCTATTAAAATTATTTGTTTATAGTCTTGAGGGCAATTTAATCTTTTACCTTTTCAGTTTAGAGTTTAGATTTAGTCTTTTACCTTTTCAGTTTAGGTTTTAGATTTTTTTTTCTTATAATTAACTATATAAAGGCCTTGTACTCTTTGTTTTTCTTAATAAATTTTAGATTCAATAATATGGTTAGTTTTCCCTTCTCTTAATTTCTACAATTAGTATAGGGGAGATATTGTCGGATTTTCCTCTGGTAGGGACTCTTCTGGGACGTGACATTATAATTGTGTAATAACAAAATACAATAAATAAAACATGCAACTGTATGGATATTAATAAAGATATCTAGTGCAATATTACATTAAGTCTTTAGACTAAATTGTAACTTGATATTAGTACTCTCTAAATAACTCATGTTTACCTTCATCTGTTACATAACTCGCCTCCCTTTGAGCCGATGCATTATGCGCATAGATGGATCTTCATGAGGGCTATATGGGTTAGAACCTAGCCCTCATGAATGCAATCTATTTTAATAAGAGGATCCACAAATAAACTTTTAATATGGAAGACGTGTATTAACGAATAAACCCTTTCACTAATTCATTAACATATTCTGTTATTTATTTTGTTTTACGTATGATTTTGTAATTTTGCATATCTCTCCTACTCTTCTCTAACTCTGAGACATGGACAAGCAAATCTCAGCTAACCTTTAATTTTTTCTTCTCCTCTTTTCTACAGTCCACAACCTGCTGAGATTACCTCTACAATACTATCGCATCCACCGACATGATCAAGTTGGGTGGTCACTGCCATGATCGCTTACGTGGTAGTGGGGAGGTCAGGAATAGGTTAAGATGATCGAGTGTTCATGAGTAGGCCCGGAGTAGGTCAGGATAATTAGAGACTTACGGGGAGACCCGAAATAGATCAAGAGTGATCGGATGTGGATACTTAAGGGAGGCCTGGAACAGGTCAAAGTGATCGGATACTCGCGGGAAGGTCCGAAGCAAGTCAAGAGTAACCAAATCCAGTTGCTCGTAGGAAGACCCAGAGCAAGTTGAGTTGATCGAATGCTCATGGGAGGCTCGGACCATGAGAGTAATTGTGGTCCTTCGTTTGAGGGGAGGATTATTGGGGTTTCATCAAAATCCTACATTATTGAAAAGATTTGATAAAGATTATGAGTTTAAAAGGATATAGGATATCTCCATTGACATAAGATCTTTTAGGGAGAACTCGAGAATAAAGTCATGAGGACATAGGCTCAAAGTAAATAACATTATATTATCGTGGAGATACATGAATATTCTTTTGCACAATAATTGATATACCATGATTATTTATAGAGAAGTAAATCAAAAAATGATAGATGATCCTCGTAACAATAAGATTTATATTGAAAGGGACGATATAAAGTATTTCAACTGAGCTGACACTACCAGCATAGGAGGTATTATCAAATCTACTTTATGCTTCCTTGAAACTCAAATCTGTGTAAAATTTGGCATTCAATATTTAGAGTTGTATGCTTTATTGTGTTGCCAGTAACGAAATTATAGATAGATACACTATTATCTCTATTTCTAACAATATAATATATATAAAAGGTGCAACTACATAATAAATTCAATCCCAACTAATTAATATAAATAATAAACAAAAATTCTAGCATTTAACAATTATGATTTAATTAATTTAATTATTTATTGAGCCCGTTTAGACTATTAATAACACCTCCATAATGATAAATAGTGTTCCATGAAAAAAAAAATCCCTTACAAAAAAATTTTTGCTTTGAAGTTTACCTCCAAATTAAATCCTACAAAATTTGCAATTTTTTATAGAAATATATCAAAAACATAAGAGTGCGTTTGGTTTACGTTTTCCACGTTGTTTTCTGTTTTCATTTTATGAGAAAATGGAAAACGCGTTTGGTTTACGTTTTCCACGTTCATTTTTAAGAAAATGAGAGAGTGTTTTCTAAAAAAACGAAAAATACAGAAAAATTATTTTCTAAAAAATGAAAAATACATGTTTTTCAGAAAATGAAAATGAAAATGAAAATAGGCAAACCAAACGCACCCTAAGTTTTTTAAGGGTAACATGGTCAAGTTGAGCAATCGATTAAAATCAAACCGATCCAATTGAATTAATTGATTTTTTAACAAAACGGATTTATCAAAGTTTGTCACTAAAATCATAAATCAAACTAAAATAAAATAATTAATTTGGTCTGTTACCATATTATTAGAACTTTTGTATTAACAACCGACTGCTATATGGATAATTGATTTCTAAATTTTTGAATTAATTGACCAATAATCAATTGATTATAATGACTATTAGCAATTCAATTTAATTGGTTTAACCTAACTCTAAATTTTATAATCAAAATTGAACTAAATAAATTGAGATTAATTTTAAAAAATAAATATCTGAATTAATCAAACTGACTTTTTTAAATAAATTGATTCGTTCGATTCTTTCAATTTAAATGATATTTTTTTCTTACCCCTAAATATGAGGATGATAATGGAGGAGGAAAAAATTAGTTTCCTTGAAGCCACAAGCTGCTAAAACGAATGCAAAATGCAAGTCCCCCTTATCTTCAAGAGGCTCTGAGATAGAGATGCATGTGCGTCAATATGATTTACCTCCATTAGCCTAGTTCAGATTGATGCACATGAACTAGTTCATTTTTTAATATAATCCATAGATATATGTGAATACATAATTCCTCTATATAAAAGAAAGACTCTACATTTGGAAAAGGATCCTAACGATGCAGAATAGCTTTGATATCGCAATGGAAGGTAGGGTTTGGGCATGATAAAAATCCATTTTGGATCTGACCAGTGATTTATTTTGGGTTAAAATAATTCCATTGATATCATAGATCTAAATTTAATAAATTTAGATAATTTATTAAACACAAGGTTGATATCTCTTATTTGAAACCTCCAACTCCTCCATAAGCAAAAACATATTTATCATCTACATACTGATTATCCGATATATCATAATAATCACCGATATCAACGCTAGTCAAAATAGACTCAGGATTCAAAACAAACCAATTATTCGACTGATCAAGAAATTGAATTTCAATGAAATAAGCAGCTTTATTAGGTCCTTCATTACTTGGATGGCCACTGCCCATCGGAGGGCTTGGCACATTCGAGAGAGACTTAACTTCCCCACCCATTTGAACCAAGTTAACATAATCATTCATCTTTGGAAGCAATTCCTTGGGGAAATATCCAAGAGGTAACTCATCATTATATGTAATCCACCAATTCCCTGTTATAGAATCCTATAAATGAAAATACACAAAATTTATCAATAAGGATTAAACTTCAATAAAAATTTAAAAACACATTTAGGGGAAAAAAAGAAATTACCCTAGCGATTAATATCGATAGATATTTTTGTTCGCCTCCATAAATGGAAAATTGAGGAATAAAACTTCCAGGTCCATAAATATTAGTGGTGCTAACAAAACCAGGACATTCTAAATTCAGACATGCTGATGCTGTTTCAATATATCCATCATTCTGAAAACATGTAAGCAAATATTTTATTTGAGTATATATATATATATATATATATATGAAGCTAAAAGATAAAAAAAATATACTTACAGTCCAGTAAATATAAAATCGAGGATAACTGGTTTCATAAATGACGGGTGAAGCCTGTGAAATTGGATATTAGTAATGATATAAAATAATATTATTAGTAAATAATTTATATTAACTTACTTGCCAACCAGCTATGATCATATTGGTTGGAGATTTTGCATCGTCATAAAGAAATATACTACTGGATGATGTTTGACTAGCTTGTAGATCTGGAAGTTTATAAGTCGCAATTTTTGCATATACTCCATAAAATTGAGCAGGTGGAGTTTCAATTATTGCAAACTACGTACAATGTAAATATTATTTATCTTTGAACTCTATAAATAATGAATTAAAATTGCAATAATAATAATAACTCACATGACTTCGTTCCACAATTTGGTCGTCATCTACAACGTGTTCTCTAAATTGGGTTCTCAAGAGTTTAGACTCAATTAAATGTTGTTTCTGAGTACGATGGATGAGAACGGTGCCAGAAGGACAAGTATCATTGAATCCATAAAAAGACGCTGGTTTAGATTTTGCAAGCTTCATTCCTTTTGGAAGACTACTTGGTTTTAACTACAAAGATTATTAGATCAGTTAAAGGGCTAAATGAACTATACCATGCAATAAAAAGCATCATATCAATTAACTTATGTTTTTAATGCTAAATACCTGAAGAGTGTGATTTTTCAACAAAGGATGGTCAAATGCCGGTTGCTTATACATATCAACACAGTCAAATAGATCTCCAGTTATCGTCTGACAAAAAATAAATAATTTCAAAAAATTATAAATATTATTTATAATTTCTCAAAAAATATTAATGATGACCTGAATGGTTTTAAACGAATGCTTAGCCTTCATATTCCATGATCTTGTCTGTGCTCCACCAATTGAAATAAATACTAGAAATAAAATACTAAGTAACATGATGTAAAATGATACCAAAGTTTAGTACTGTAATATATATTAAATTTTGGCTCATTCTCACTGATAAATACACAAAAAAAAAAAAGTCTATAGCTGTTAACATAACATTAAATAAAAAATGAATGAAAGGAAAGTTATTTGCATACTTTAAATTTGTAATTTATTATTAATGTAATCTTAAAATTTATAATTAAAAGATATAATAATTGTTAATAAAAGGGAAATCAATTGCCTTCTTTTAAATGTTTAATTTATCATTAATGTAATCATATAATTTATATAAAATTAATGTTAAAATTAATTTAAGGTTATCTATATTAATATTAAAATAAGAAATTTCAAATTTTATACCAAAGATAAGCCTCTATTAAGGTTAAAATAATAAATCTAAATTTTTACAAAATGTAAGCAATTATCTCTCGATTAATATATTCATAAAATTTAATAGTAAAAATAGTGTTGATAAAACAATAAATGCCCATCCATTTATTTTTATTTAAAAGTAAAAAATTAAAAATATAAATTGCACACTTAAAATATACAAATAATTTCCTTTTTATTTATTATTTTATTTAATTATTCTTATATCTTACTAACTATAAACTTTTCTTTGTATCTTTATAAACTAGAGAAAGAGCCTAGATTTACAACATTTTAAAAATTAAACTTTCATATCACATCGTATTACTTAATATTTTATTCGTTATGTTTATTTCGATTATTAGAACCAGTCAAACATATTCACATAAAACCATTAAAGTTCTTATTAATATTTTTAAAAAATTGTTATTAATTTTTATTTTTTAAAATCATTATTAATATTTTTAAATTGTAAATTATACTTTAATTAAAATTATTTGTTTTTATTTCTGCCACTTAATAGTTGGAGCCCTGTGTTGGAAAATCACACTATTCATGTCTTGATAGCTTCATTCCTTTTGGAAAGGCTACTAAGGAACTATACCATGCAACAAAAAGCATCATATCCTTGGGCAATAAGAAGCGGCTGTGCATTGACTATGGAGATATAGATACGGTGGAAGAGTCATTGGGCTTCTATCTTATTGGATGTTTCATGGGGCGGAATCCTGGGAGAGACTGAATCAAGGCTGTGACAAGGCGGTGAAAGACCAATGCCAGATCTATATACATGGAAGTGGCACTATAACAAAACTACTAAAAGACAATACCATAAAATAATAATTTTAGAAAAAACTCGTGTAAATTTGACAAAAGACAATGATTTTTGAAAAATCGATCGTTGTCTTTACTACAACAATTTTTAATAAAATCGTTATTTTTGATACAACAATTATCCCGAAAAATAATTTTAACAATAGTTGGGGCAACTGTACAATGAACCGTTTCAATGATAATATTTTTATAATGGTTGGAACAATAGTAAATAATTATTATCGTTGTGATAATAAGACAACAGTTTAGAACAGTTGTCAATGAGATTATAAGCATTGTATTTTCCCGCCACAAAACTCTTGCCAAAAATTAAGACACGTGTCTGACTTTCATTAGTAATCATATAAAAAATAAATGAAAAAACTTAACCCCACATCTAATCCATCTAAAAGAAAACACCTAAAAGCACAAGTCGCCGCAATTCTTTATTCCGTTTTGAGGCCCCTCTAGGTCTCCGTTCCGGCTGTCGCTGAAGGCGAAAATGAAGATGAAGACAAGAAATGCCAACACATAACTCCTCCAAGGGGTGTAGCTACATGGGGTCGAGGGGGTGCGACCGCCCCCTCTGAAATTTTGGGGAGGGAAATTAATACAATGATTTTTTTTAAAAGGATTTAATTATAAATTCTAAAAATTTCAGAATTTTTTCATAAAATATTCAATTAAAACAAACAAAAATCCAAACTTTTTTTCTCTCTTTCCGTCAATTTTTTTTCTCTCTCCCATTGCCCATACTTTTTTCCCCTCTCCCTTCATGAGTTCTCTTCCTCCTAATCCCGTCTCCTTTTTTCTCTCATGTGGTCTTCTTCCTCTCATAATCCCCTTATTATTCTTCCCTAATCTTAATTTTACCCTCAAAATTCTTTGATGTTGTTGTCATCCACGTTGTTATCGCCATTATCACCAGCACCGTTGTCATTTACTGCAGCGCTGCCATCGTCGACGCTCCACAATAAACGCATTTTGATTGAGGCAAAGTTTTCTTGCTTTATCTCTTTTGATTACGAATTTAAGTGTTGGAAAAACATATAGTGTTAATTTTTCATATATTTATAACTTATTTTCTAGTTAAGTATGCCAAATATTTATAGATATTGAGATCTTCTATGCATTTAGGCTGCGTTTGATAGGGTGTAATCTATCTTGTAATGTAATCCTGATTACATTACAAGGCAGATTATTTTGTTTGTTTCACTTTTAAACTTGCAATGTAATGTAATCTGAATTACAAAATGTAGTGAAGTTTTGTAATCTGGATTACAAAGCAAATGCTATGTAATCCGATTACATTACGAGGTCACCGTCCCACCAAAATTTAAATACCGAATATACCCTTACTCTACCGTCGGCCCCGCTCCCCGCCCCCCACCGTCGACCGCCGGTCGTCGCCGGCCGGCCGCCGACCGCCGACCGTCGCCGGCCGGCCGCCGACCGCCGACCGCCGACCGTCAACGGCCGACGATTGCCAACAGCCAAAACACCAAAGGAAGTGTGGGATATCTTTGCTACACTTTTTTCAAAGAAGAATGATACAAGATTGCAACTTCTGGACAACGAGCTATTGTCAATAGCGCAATGTGACAAGACGATTGCCCAATACTTCCACAAGGTGAAGTTAATATGTCGCGAAATTTCAGAGCTAGATCCATTAGCTCCTATTGGGGAAGCAAGGATAAAAAGAATAATTATTCATGGTTTGAGGCCAGAATATCGAGGATTTATTGCTACTATACAAGGATGGCCAACACAGCCATCGCTTCTTGAATTTGAAGATTTACTTGCAGGTCAAGAAGCTATGGCTAAGCAAATGGGAGGACTCTCACTAAAAGATGAAGAAGAAGCGCTCTACACTAACAAAAATAAAGGCTACTTCAAACGGCACACTGGTGGATCTAAAAAGGATGGCGACAAAGGAAAAAGGCTATCATGGGAATGGAGGCTCTCATCCAGGGGGAGCCTCGAAGAATTATGGTGTTCGTAAAAAATTTTCTGGCGAGTGCTACAATTGTGGGAAGGTGGGTCACATGGCAAAAGATTGTAGGTCCAAGAAAAGGTTCGTTCAAAGCAACACTGCTACTTCCAATTCTAAAGAGAATAGCGAAGATGATTGGGATGCTAAAGCTTTGATGGCTACGGAGGAAAAAGACTTGGCTCTCACAATAACGCCAGAACAGATTGACTACAAAAATGATTGGATCGTGGATTCAGGCTGCTCAAATCATATGACGAGTGATAAAGAAAAATTACAAAACTTATCTCAATACAAAGGAGCTCGTATGGTGGTTACAGCCGACAACTCAAGGTTACCAATAGCACATGTTGGTAAGACGGTAATTACGCCTCGATATAATTCTAACCAAGTTCCTCTTCAAGATGTCTATCATGTCCCAGGAATGAAGAAGAATTTACTGTCTGTGGCACAATTAACATCTTCAGGTCATTATGTTCTATTTGGTCCTGAAAATGTAAAGGTATATCGAAACCTCAAAATTTCAGAAACACCAACAATGGAGGGTCAACGATTAGAGTCGCTCTACGTGATGTCAGCAGAGTCTGCATATATAGACAAGACAAGAAAAAGTGAGACAGCAGTTATATGGCACATGCGGCTAGGTCATGTTAGCTATTCCAAATTAAACATGATGATGCAGAAGTCGATGCTCAAGGGACTTCCTCAACTAGACATACGAACAGACACAATATGTGCAGGATGTCAGTATGGTAAAGCACACCAATTACCATATCAGGAGTCAAACTTCAAAGCAAAGGAACTATTGGAGTTAGTTCACTCTGATGTATTCGGGCCTATTAAGCAGCCGTCAATTGGTGGTATGCGGTATATGGTGACATTCATTGATGATTTCTCAAGGTATGTGTGGATTTTATTTATGAAAGAAAAATCTGATACCTTCTCAATGTTCAAAGAGTTCAAGCAGTCAGTCGAAGGAGAATTGGGAAAAAAGATATGTTGCTTGCGCACAGATAATGGAGGAGAATATAGCTCAAGAGAGTTCTCTCAATACTTGAGAGAAAGTCGAGTATATCATCAATACACTTGTGCCAACACACCACAGCAGAATGGTGTAACAGAAAGAAAGAACCGACATCTTGCTGAAATTTGTCGAAGTATGCTGCATGAGAAGAATGTACCTGGACGTTTTTGGGCTAAAGCAATGAGGACTGCAGCTTTTATCATCAATAAACTTCCTCAACCAATGTTAGAATTTATTTCACCCTTTGAGAAGTTATGGAACAAAAAACCTACAGTTAGCTACTTTCGAGTATTTTGATGTGTATGTTATGTATTTGTTCCTAATCACTTACGAAGCAAGTTTGACAAGAAAGCTATTAGATGCATCTTTGTGGGATACGATAGCCAGAGAAAGGGGTGGAAATGCTGCGATCCAACAAGCGAAAGATGTTACACTTCACAAAATGTAGTGTTCGATGAAGCATCTTCTTGGTGGACCACAGAGAAGGAGGTCTTGCCAGAATCTAAAGACCTTGAAGATAAAGTACAACAAAAGATGAGGGAGCATATAGTTCAACTTCAATCAGGTTCAGATGAATCAGGAGGTCCAAATGATAATGATGCAGAGCAAAGAGTGGCTCAGAGTCCTTAGCAAATCGGCATATATCAACATCCAAATGAAGAAGAAAGGCCTAATGAAGTGAAAGAATTAACTCCACAATCTCAACTCCGAAGGTCAACAAGAACACGAAGGCCAAATCCAAAATATGCAAATGCAGCCATAGTTGAAGAAGCAGTAGAGCCTGAGACGTTTGAAAAAGCATCACAAAGTTCTGAGTGGATGACAGCCATGAAACAAGAGATTGACCGCACACAAAAAGGAATATTCCTTTGTCAACAAAAGTACTCCAAAGACTTGTTGAAAAGGTTCGAAATGCTCGACTGCAAACCAATCTCAACACCTATGGAATCAAATAGCAGAATGTGTGCACATGAAGGAAAAAGCTTAGAAGATACAACTATGTATCAAAAATTGGTAGGCAGTCTCATCTACTTAACCTTAACTCGACCTGATATTTCTTATGCAGTTAGTGTAATAAGTCGGTACATGCAAAATCCAATGAAGCCTCATTTGGAAGCAGTTCGACGAATACTAAGATATGTGAAGAGCACAATTGATTATGGTCTTGTGTATAAAAGAATTGGAGACTGCAAGTTAGTTGGTTACTGTGATGCTGACTATGCAGGAGATCATGACACCAGAAGGTCAACAACTGGTTACTTATTTAAGCTTGGTTCTGGAGCAATTTCTTGGTGCAGCAAGAGACAACCAACTGTATCATTATCAAGCACTGAAGCTGAGTATCGAGGAGCAGCAATGGTAGCTCAAGAAAGCACATGGTTGATTCAACTATTAAATAACCTACATCAACCAGTTGATTATGCAGTTCCAATATATTGTGACAATCAATCGGCAATTCGTTTGGCGGAAAATCCGATCTTTCATGCAAAAACTAAACATGTTGAAGTGCACTATCATTTTATCAGAGAAAAAGTTCTCCAAGAAGAAATTGAGATGAGACAAATCAGTACAGATGATCAAGTTGCAGATTTGTTCACAAAAGGCTTGAGCGCCAGCAAATTCAAAAGGTTTCGTGATCAACTCGGCATAGTACAAAGGGTTGGTGTTGAGGGGGAGTGTTAAATATCAACTCCAACCCAAATAAAGGATAAAACTTATCCAATAAAAGATAAGAGTTATAGATAAGATTTGCTATTTAATTATTTATTTTTCTAATAGATAAAGATGACGACTTGGTAAAAGATAAAATTAAATATGTGGTCAAGAGTATTTTTCTCATTTCATGGATAAGAATTAGAATTTCAATGGCTAGGATTTAATTTAATTGAACGGTCCAGATTGAATGAAGAGTACTATAAATACTCTACCTTGTATTTAGTTTGATTGATCAATCAAGTATCAATTTGTGAGTCAAAGTTTTTTGTTTTTCTTCTTTGTCTTAGAATTGTGAGTGATCCACAAAAAGGGTGTTGTAGTGTTGTTATTGTTAGTGTAAGACAAGTAATTTATTTACTTGTTTGTTGGTCCAATTTTCAACACCCCTCCCCCTGCTTTTCTTCAGTTGCTTGATCGCAGTCATGGTTGTGAACAGTGGGACGAAAGCGCTGGAGCTATTGGGAATGGTGAGTCAATATATTTCCATGTCCTTTTCCCTTGGATTCATCGATCGATAGATGGGATTCTGATTGGAAAAATTGAGAATTTTCTCTCTTCCATTATTCTAGCAGGAACCAAACGTGAACATGATCATTACTGATAACTGGATGCCAAAAATGACAGGATATGAACTACTCAAGAGAATCAAGGTGAGAACAAACCTTTTCTTGCAATTTCGAATGTCAAACCCTAAAAAAGCTTAATATTGTGATAGGAATCCTCCAAGACGAGGGAAATCCCTGTGATCATAATGTCAATTGAAAATGTTCCTAATCAAATAAATAGATATCTAAAAAAATCTATTATTTCAATAAAAACGATCATCTTTTTCCTGATTCGATGATGTTTTAGTAGATGTTTGGAAAAAGTGTTAGGATCGACGGTCGCGACTAGAGAGGGGGGTGTGAATAGCCGACCCCAAATCTTCGTTTCTTTCTACAAATCAAGGTTAGCGCAGCGGAAATAAAAATAATAGAAACGAAAGCGGAGAAATCAAACCTCAATACGCGTCGATGTAACGAGGTTCGGAGATATACTCCTACTCCTCGGCGTGTCCGTAAGGTGGACGAAGCCTATCAATCCGTCGGTGGATGAGTCCCCGGAGAACCGGCTAATATATATACTCCTTCTGGGTGGAGAAACCTCGCCACAATGTCTTGCAACAGCAAGATAAACAGGAGTACAAGAATACAGCAGGAAACTAAGTACAATACAAAAATGTAATAACCCTAGCTTGCCTTCTTGTCGACTGGATGAAGCAGCAACTTCACGGGAATCCAACCACAGCACCAACTGTCCAGTTGAAGTCCCAGCAGAGGGAAGCTCACGCGAAGCTTCAGCGAAGAAGAGCTCAACAAAGCTCAAGCAGAAATACTTCAGCAGTCAGTAGTAAGAAGAGGAAGAAGAAGAAAACAACATGTTCTGTAGTGCCTCTCGATCCTTTTATAACCTCTGATATCCTGAGCCAACCTGCGAACCTGCAAGGCAAAAAGGCCAGAACACAGAAGACCGAAATAGCCTAGCCGTTGAGTCACAACGGCTAGGCCTGGACCGATCAAGCTCCACCCTGATCGGTCCAGGGTGCTGTTGATCGGTCATGGGGACCGATCAGGCTCTATGCTGATCGGTCCCTAGACCGATCAGAATGCTTTACAGAGAGTTGCCCAACTCTCTGTGCGTACCCTGATCGGTCCCGGCGACCGATCAAGCTTCATGCTGATCGGTCCCCAGACCGATCAGTAAGCTCACAGAGGCACACTGATCGCTTTCTGATCGGTCTCCAGATCGATCAGGAAACCACAGTATCACTGGATCGGTCTGCCGACCGATCCAATGGCTAGGTTAGAGCTTCCCAGCTCTAAACCCTAACGCCTGGTCTAGAGAACGAGCTACCGAGCCCTCTCTGACCTAGTCCGGAGAACGAGCTACCGAGCCCTCTCCGACTTCCACGTCCGGTCCAGAGAACGAGCTACCGAGCCCTCTCTGACCTAGTCCGGAGAACGAGCTACCGAGCCCTCTCCGACTTCGTCCGGTCCAGAGAACGAGCTACCGAGCCCTCTCCGACTCCATCCGATCCAGAGAACGAGCTACCGATCCCTCTCTGATCACAGTCCGGAGAACGAGCTACCGAGCTCTCTCCGACTTCCCATGCCAAGTTTCCATACTTGGACTTCTCCGTGCCAAGTCTCCATACTTGGACTTTTCCCGTGCCAAGCTCTCTGCTTGGACTTTTCACCAGATGTCTGGTCAACCTTAACCCATCTGGATTTCCCTTGCCTGGTTTCACTCACCAGGACTTTCCAACTGCCTGGCTTCACTCACCAGGACTTTCACAACTGCCTGGCTTCACTCACCAGGACTTTCCCATTGCCTGGCTTCACTCACCAGGACTTTCACCAACTGCCTGGCTTCACTCACTAGGACTTTCCCACTGCCTGGCTTCACTCACCAGGACTTTCACCTGGCTTCACTCACCAGGACTTTCACCTGGCTTCACTCACCAGGATTTTCACCTGGCTTCACTCACCAGGATTTTCCATCTGCCTTCCTGATCTAGAGAACGAGCTACCGAGCCCTCTCTGACCTAGTCCGGAGAACGAGCTACCGAACCCTCTCCGTCTTTCACTTCCAGTCCAGAGAACGAGCTACCGAGCCCTCTCTGACCTAGTCCGGAGAACGAGCTACTGAGCCCTCTCCGACTTCCACTTGCCAAGTTCCCATACTTGGACTTCTCCGTGCCAAGTCTCCATACTTAGACTTTCTCCCGTGCCAAGCTCCCTGCTTGGACTTTTCCGTGCCAAGTCTCCATACTTGGACTTTACTCGTGCCAAGCTCCCTGCTTGGACTTTTCACCAGATGTCTGGTCAACTCGAGTCAGGTCAACCAGGTCAACCTTGACATAATGTTGCACCAACAATCTCCCATCAAAATACAACTCTTCTGTTCTCGTCAAACATCAAAATACATACAACTCGAGTCAGGTCAACTCGAGTCGGGTCAACTAGGTCAACCTTGACCTAAGGTTGCACCAACAATCTCCCCCTTTTTGATGTTTGACAATACCTTTAAGTTAGGCTAATCCAATAGCCTCAACTTTCTTCATGCCACTAGGTAATGAAACATAAGTTACAACCTTACATTCTCCTTCTAAGAAGGCAACCTCCTTCTTAGATAATGAAGACATAACTTAAACTCTTCATTCTCCCCCTATTGGCACACATCAACAAACTCTCCCCCTGAAGAGTAAGTTATCGTTGTTCACAACTTCACTCGTTGTGATCAACAAACTCTCCCACTAACTCCAATGTTCTTCCTTGAACATTCTCTAGACATTCTCCATTCTCCCCCTTTTTGACACACATCAAAAAGAGTGAATCAAGGTCAAGAGTTTCTTCCTAATGAAAGTCCCATACCTTTCATTGAAACCCTTAATTTCCCCCTTAATACTAATGTCAATAGTCAATTTAGTGATAATCCCATATCACTCATGACAACTCCCCCTAAAGGTCAACTCCCCTTGACCAATAGGTAAAACTCCCCCTAAAAGTCAACTCCCCCTTGACCATTGCACCAATAATATCTTGGAGAGTTTCAAACCTTTAGAAATCTAAACCACCAACTTCCATAGCTAAAATTTCAGTCAACAGTCGAAAAATCAGCATTTGGCACGCTCTGATCGGTCACCAGACCGATCAGCCTTCACTGGATCGGTCACCAGACCGATCCACACTCTCCTGGATCGGTCCTAGTGACCGATCCACACTTTCCTGGACCGATCAGAATCCTCTCTGATCGGTCCACAAGTTTGATATCAGAATTTCTGATTTTCCTCCCGAAATTCAGAAACTCCTAGAAAATTCCAAAAATTGTAAAACTTTGAGGATACATTCCTCATAACATATACTATCAAGAAAAAATAGTTTTCTATGAAAATAACTTCCATTTTCAAATCTTGATACAAAGTTCGAAAAGTTTTGAAATAGCTCAAAGTTTCAAAACTTTGTATCAACTTGCTCAATGATGAATGCTATCACTAGAAAAGCTTCATCAAGGTTTTTCAAATCACTTTTGAAATGATTTTAAACCATTTAATTTAGGACCACAATCTTAGGGCTAAATGTACATGACTTGTACACAAGCTTTCCCTATGATCCTCAATTTCGAATTAGGCTCATCTAGGTACAAGAACTATGCACCTTGATCCTAACTCATAATCCTAATATCTCACACACATTTAAGGTGTATCAAACACATCCAAGTCAATTTTGATGTGAGATATGGGTTTAGGTCATCTTAAGCTAAGTTCTCATGCATTTTCTAAACAACAATTTGATTTCCATATCAAATTGAGTTTTTTATCCTTAAATCAAATTAATTGATTTTAAATGCAAAAGATGATGACATGGCATATAATGATATCATAAGTAAAAACATGTGCCAATGTCATGATGTCATGTAATAAAGTATGAAACTTAAATAGAGCATGACATTTAACTAACCTAAGCATTATCATGACATTTCAAATAATAATAAATTAAGTATGATGTCATGACATGGCATATGGCAAACAATATATGGCAAATAACATGTAAAGGTATAGAAAATACCTAACTCTAGCCTTAGTTGCCATTTTTGATCATTTTGCCATAAAATCCATATTCCTAAGTGTATTAGACCTAAAATCATATACTAAGGATTTTTATATCACTATGTGCCAATTAGATTGACCCTAGAAAACTCTTCAATTGTGATTGGCACATCCTAAACACCTTAGGAATAATTTTTCATTTCATTTCCAAGGCTTGATTACACCTTGAAAATTCCTAAAGTGCCACCTTTTGCCATGATTAGGTTAACTACCTATTCAAGTAAGGTTGGCACACCCTAACTCATCTAGCGTGATGAAATCACGCTCCTAGGAACCCAATACCTATTGGAGCTCATTGGGTTCACTAAATATTCACTAGGGATGTCTTCCCTAGCAACCCTCCTAATGACCCTCCTAGGCTTTAAAGCCTTGGTCATTTGGGACTCATCAAGATCCACTCTAGAGGTGACTCCCCTTGTGACCTTGGTGATGGTCTTCCTAGCCCTAGATTTTGTTCCATAATCGAATGGAACATTATGATAAGTGGGCTTGACCACTTGGGACTTAGGTTTGTGACCCAAACCTTTCTTGTCCTTGGACATTGGTTTTTGACCCTTAAACCCTAGAGATGACTTCTCCAAGTTCTTAAGAGCCTTTTCCAAAGTATCAAGTCTTGACCTCAAGACTTGATTTTCCTTCTCTAATACCTCAATTTTTAATTTTTCATTTTTCTTTGAGATATTCCTAGGCATATGTCTAGATGATTTGGGATTTCTACCTAGATTTTCCTTAGCCTTAGATGGATTAATCCTAGGGTTGGTATTTCTAGTGTTGTCCTTACCTAGACTAACATGCTTGGTACCTAAGCACATGTATTGGTTTCTAGGGTTATCATGCTTGTTATTATCGACAAGTACAATAAAGCTACTAGCATGTTTCTTACTATAATTGCAAGAATGAGCTTTAAATGTTACCTTAGGGTTTGCCTTAGCTCCCCCTATACACGTGCTTTGTCTCTTTTCCTTGTGAGGCTGCCTCCCCCTTGGACATTGACTCCTATAGTGTCCCCTTTGATTGCATTGAAAACACACCACGTGCTCCTTGCCTTTACGTATCGGGACTCCGGCTTTCTTGACCTTTGGCGCCGATGGGGACTTTCTAATCCTCTTTGGACACTTACTCTTGTAATGCCCAAATTCCCTACACTCAAAGCACATTATGTGTAATTTATTTGAAATTAAATGGCTTGAGTTACCTAGGGTTGAGGATGGATGTGAGCTCTCTTCTTCATCCCTTCCGGATATAGAAGCTTCTTCTTCTTGCTCCGATCTTGAAGAGGAACTCTCCTCCTCTTCTTCCTTAGATGTTGAGTAGCCCTCAACCTCTAAATCCATGCCTCCATGATGTGAGCTACTTGGCTCACTTGACTCCTCTTCATGACTTGAAGTGGAGTTCTCCTCATGGAACTTTGCCAAGTTATTCCACAACTCCTTGGCATCGTTATATCCACCTATCCTACACAAAACATCATTAGGTAAAGAAAATTCAATGATTTTCGTTACCTCATCATTGATGGTTGATTGGTGGATTTGCTCCTTCGTCCACTTCTTCTTCTCCAAAAGTTCTCCTTCTTTATCCAATGGAGGAGTAAAACCTAATTGCACACACCTCCAATTTTCTAGGTTAGTCATAAGAAAGTACTTCATTCTTACCTTCCAAAACACGAAGTCATCGCGATTGTAGAAAGGTGGAATTGTGACGTCTTCTCCAAATAACTCCATTCTCTAGCTTGTGCTCCCTTGGGTGTTAATCCGTCGAAGAGCAACCTTGCTCTGATACCACTTGTTAGGATCGACGGTCGCGGCTAGAGAGGGGGGTGTGAATAGCCGACCCCAAATCTTCGTTTCTTTCTACAAATCAAGGTTAGCGCAGCGGAAATAAAAATAATAGAAACGAAAGCGGAGAAATCAAACCTCAATACGCGTCGATGTAACGAGGTTCGGAGATATACTCCTACTCCTCGGCGTGTCCGTAAGGTGGACGAAGCCTATCAATCCGTCGGTGGATGAGTCCCCGGAGAACCGGCTAATATATATACTCCTTCTGGGTGGAGAAACCTCGCCACAATGTCTTGCAACAGCAAGATAAACAGGAGTACAAGAATACAGCAGGAAACTAAGTACAATACAAAAATGTAATAACCCTAGCTTGCCTTCTTGTCGACTGGATGAAGCAGCAACTGTCCAGTTGAAGTCCCAGCCGAGGGAAGCTCACGCGAAGCTTCAGCGAAGAAGAGCTCAACAAAGCTCAAGCAGAAATACTTCAGCAGTCAGTAGTAAGAAGAGGAAGAAGAAGAAAACAACATGTTCTGTAGTGCCTCTCGATCCTTTTATAACCTCTGATATCCTGAGCCAACCTGCGAACCTGCAAGGCAAAAAGGCCAGAACACAGAAGCCCGAAATAGCCTAGCCGTTGAGTCACAACGGCTAGGCCTGGACCGATCAGGCTCCACCCTGATCGGTCCAGGGTGCTGCTGATCGGTCATGGGGACCGATCAGGCTCTATGCTGATCGGTACCTAGACCAATCAGAATGCTTTACAGAGAGTTGCCCAACTCTCTGTGCGTACCCTGATCGGTCTCGGCGACCGATCAGGCTTCATGCTGATCGGTCCCCAGACCGATCAGTAAGCTCACAGAGGCACACTGATCGGTCTCCGGACCGATCAGGAAACCACAGTATCAGTGGATCGGTCGCCGACCGATCCAATAGCGTAGCTAGGCTTCCCCTAACGCCTGGTCTAGAGAACGAGCTACCGAGCCCTCTCTGACCTAGTCCGGAGAACGAGCTACCGAGCCCTCTCTGACCTAGTCCGGAGAACGAGCTACCGAGCCCTCTCCGACTTTGTCCGGTCCAGAGAACGAGCTACCGAGCCCTCTCCGACTCCATCCGATCCAGAGAACGAGCTACCGAGCCCTCTCTGATCACAGTCCGGAGAACGAGCTACCGAGCTCTCTCCGACTTCCCATGCCAAGTTTCCATACTTGGACTTCTCCGTGCCAAGTCTCCATACTTGGACTTTTCCCGTGCCAAGCTCTCTGCTTGGATTTTTCACCAGATGTCTGGTCAACCTTGACCCATCTAGATTTCCCTTGCCTAGTTTCACTCACCAGGACTTTCCCACTGCCTGGCTTCACTCACCAGGACTTTCACAACTGCCTGGCTTCACTCACCATGAATTTCACCAACTGCCTGGCTTCACTCACCAGGATTTTCCATCTGCCTTCCTGATCTAGAGAACGAGCTACCGAGCCCTCTCTGACCTAGTCCGGAGAACGAGCTACCGAGCCCTCTCCGTCTTTCACTTCCGGTCCAGAGAACGAGCTACCGAGCCCTCTCTGACCTAGTCCGGAGAACGAGCTACTAAGCCCTCTCCGACTTCCACTTGCCAAGTTCCCATACTTGGACTTCTCCGTGCCAAGTCTCCATACTTGGACTTTCTCCCGTGCCAAGCTCCCTGCTTGGACTTTTCCGTGCCAAGTCTCCATACTTGGACTTTACTCGTGCCAAGCTCCCTGCTTGGACTTTTCACCAGATGTCTGGTCAACTCGAGTCAGGTCAACCAGGTCAACCTTGACCTAAGGTTGCACCAACAATCTCCCATCAAAATACAACTCTTCTATTCTCGTCAAACATCAAAATACAACTCGAGTCAGGTCAACTCGAGTCGGGTCAACCAGGTCAACCTTGACCTAAGGTTGCACCAACAAAAAGAAGCAGAAGATTTCTTGTTGAAGCTTGTGAGACCATCTGATGTATCTCGTTTGTCCAGCTAGATCAAATTGTAGCTGGAGAAGGCAGAGGAGGACGAAAGATGAATCTCCTATCCACACAATTTTCTTCGGCTTTGCTCTCGTCTAGAAATGAATTCATTTCATGAGCAAGGAATTGTGATCATGGAGACCTCATCATCTTCCATGGATCTCACCTTGTACTTTTTGATTTATATTCTAATTTGAGCGTGCTTCTTTACTTGCGAAAGTATAGGTTAATTTTTAGATTTTTCGGTAGGATTTTGTTTGATTATTTGTTTATTTTACTATAATCATTAATTTGATTTAGTTTTTGGATTTTGCACCTAACTGTTAGGATGTATACTATAAGCTTAGCTTTTGTATGAACATCTATTTTTGAAATATTTTGAAATGAGAACCACTTTGGTCAAATGTTTGTATTTTATATTATATATATGTTAATGCAGTTGTCCATTTAATTTATATTGTAGATAACATGGTGTGTGGTGCCGCACAGAAAATCATGTTATCGGTTCCTTATAACTTATAAATAGTAGCTCACAACCAAGATGGATTGGGACAAACCATTAGAATGGTTGTAGTGTAATTTGGTATTAATCTGTCTTGACTATAAAATTATACTAGTGCACTATGTGTGTATTGAGCAGGACCATTTGAGGTTGTTCGATTTATACTGACTACATAAAAGAATAGAACCTCTGTTATTATGAATGTGCATCCTCTTAATCCCTATATAATAACAAGCATGTATACTTCGTATTTATTTCTTTAACTTATCAATGGGTGAGATTTATTCGTTAAATCAATAGGCCCGATGAGTTGGGAGATAGTATTATTTATATGGTGTGTTGTTGATTATAGAAAGAATTTGTGCCTTAATTATTTAGGTTGATGATATCCCCTTGAAGAGCTCATAAGGATTATCATATAAACCCTGCAAGTGGACTTAGTCCGGCATGATAATAAAGTTGAGTGGTACTACTCTTGGAATCAAATGTTAATTAATTGAGTTATCAGTAACTCATTTAATTAACAGACATACTATATCTTAAACACGGAGAGATTAACGCACTCATGATAAGAAGGAGCTCATATTGTAATATGGGATTGGTACGGTAATTTAATAATAACTCTTTAGTGGTATGGGTTATTATTGATGGATTTGGGTTGGGCGTTCAAGCCCTACACAGGAAGCTCAAGCCCATCAGTAGGCCTAAACCAATTCCTCCACTAGGTTCCTATTGTAGTCTTTATATAAAGCCTCGCATCCACCCATCCATAACTTGGTTTGGTTTAATTAGGTTTGGTTTAACTTGATTTGGCTTAACTTGGTTTGGCTTAACTTAGTTTGGTTTAACTTGGTTATAGAAAGGGAGATTTTTTCTAAACAGAATTCTGTTATTTTTCTTTCTTTGTAACCGACGGTAAGCCTATAAAAAGGAGTAGGTGGTGGCTCCTAAAACCTAATTAATTTTTCTCTCTTCTCCTCCTTGTGGTCGGCGCCCCTCCCTTTCCTCCTCACCTAGGGTGAGCGCCCCTCCCTTTCCTCATCACCTAGGGTGAGCGCCCCTCCCCTTCTCCCTTCTCCCTTGCTAAGAGACGGCGGCCCCTCTCCTTGCTAGGGCCAGAGGCCCCTCTCCTTGCTAGGGCCGGCGGTCCCCTCATTGCTAAGGTCAGCGTCCCCCTCTTCTATTCCTTGGTGGGCGGCGACTTGAAGAAGAGGAAGAAGAAGAGAAAGTGCCCCATCCTAAGAGCTCCTTTTGTAACTGGCAGTTTGGAAATCGAGAAGAGAAGGAGGGTGGTGTTGTCTTGGTAGATTGTCGCTAACACGACGTCCAAGAAGAGGAGAGGAACATGGCAGAAGATCAAGAGGTCTTTAGCTACAAAGAAAAGGTACAACTAGTTCTTTAATTCCGCTGCATAATTAGTTAGTTTTCTTTGTATCATTTTTGGAATACCAACACAAGAGGCCAGCGATCTTGTACTTCGATCAAGGTGTGCTTTGATCCGTCAAGAACTTGCTTGACTGATCAAACACATGTCTGATCGAGCATGCGGGTTGCTAGGAAAAGTTCTGTACTTGTATAATTTTTATACAAGGAAATTTAAACAGAATGGAATTCCAGCGCCTTCACTAACTCCCTTGCGATGATATGTGTAGTTAAAGTGAAGCACAAGTTGTATTGCTATGGCTCTCATTGTCTGCATTCGTATTTATAAGCAATCAATTGTTTGTTTTTGATGTTCCATAGATTTTTGTCTCGTTTCTTGTTTTCACTATGTTTCTGACTGCATTTAGATTACCATTAGGTATTATTGTGAAGCAAGATTTTAGAATGTTACCATCTTATCACTTCTAATATCTTCTCCTTTTCATCCTTTCGTTTGGTTTTGTTGTAGGAATTTTTTGATTTCCTTGATGGATCAGTATGATTCTATGAATCACTCATCAGAACCTAGGCACGAACTTCTAAGAGATTGAGTTGAAGCAGAAGGATTGTAATTGTTTTGAAGTTGTTCCAATTCAAGGTTCATTATCATTTGAAAAGATCTTCTATGTTGTACTGCATGCATACCAGTTATTGGCATAAAGCAATGATGAAATTATTCTGGTTAGGGTGGTTGTGTAAAGAGAAGAATAGAGAGAGGAATAATTTTGAGAATAATTATAATAAAATTATTTGAATAATCCAAATACTAATATGATTTGATTTGATAATTTGATCCGGTCAATTTGGATAATTCTATTATATCTCTTTTAGGTTGGACCTCAACATCGTCAATATCTCTATGTTGGTGCTTGGATGCTTATGAATGGACTGCCATACAACATCAACAGTACCAATCTTGTAATCATTCATCTTCTACCAAATAATGACTTACTCGGCCCTTATTTTTATATTTCAAACTAAGCTATTGTGATTCCAAAGTCCTATTTTAAGAGAATTGTCACCTAAGGAAGTGACATCTAATATATATACAATGGTGGATGTCCTCCTTCATCAAATTTAAATCGAGCTGCAATGTGGACTTCCTTCATCAAATTTTTGCTTTTTTATTTGGACACTTGAGCTACTTCCATTGGATATTATAGTTCTTGCTCTTATTGATCAGGATGATGACCCTTATGCCCTACACATTGTGGTATGCTTTGTCGAACACTTTATTGATATTTTTCATTGTAGTATGCTTCTAATACATACTAATGAAGAAAAATCATAATAAGCTAGTTAAGTATGAGAGTGTGGCATCTTTAGTTTATCTCACATTAATAATATTCAACTCCTTAGAGTAACATGGTTCTTTATGTTTTTAATTTTGACCTTGCTCACTATTTTGTTATATTTGCATTTAATCCATGTTAGGCTTGTACAAGGCTAATTTCAACTAGCATTCATGTTCTTATTAAAACATAATGTGAAACATGATATTTAACTTTTATGTGGAAGATAGAAAAGGTAAGTATTGAATTGTCATGAGATTAACAAACAAGTTGTTCCATCTGATCTTATTTGTGTTCATAACAACTTTTTTGGCACAAAGTTCAAAATTGATCTTTACTTGAATCAAATTAATACCCAAGCTTTAGAAATAGATTGTAAAAGTAGTCAATGTTGATCATTTGTCATATGAAGAGAAAATAAAACAAATAACTTGTGCTAAAACTAAAAAAAATTCTTTGCTAAACATGCTTTATATGATTCCCCTCTCAAAAGTGGCACCAAAATATCCTATTGAGAAATTATACATTTTCAAGATAAAAGGAAATAATCATTCCGCAAAGTGATTATCCTAAAAGTAATCTTCAAAATAAATGAAGTATACTTTGAGGTGACATGAAAAAAAATCCAACCAAATACTAAAATATCATAAATTCATCAATTAGTTCAGCTAATAAATTATCAAGCATATACTCATAATTCTCATAACTTATTAGTATTGTAGGAATTAAAATTTGTCAGCATTTCTATTTGTTATATTGAACATTATCAATTGTATTTTCTTGAATTTTTTTTAATGCACGATGAATTTTTAATCACAGATAAATCTTCTCGACAAACCTAAATTCCAACAATGGATTAGAATGTACTGTATTGATCGTTCTCCTGAACATTGGGCCCACAATCAACTTTCAAAAAGAGTTGAATTGCAAAAAGACTCTTGGCAATCATCTCTCATGGAAGGATCGGTGAGGCTTATTGTAGATGATTTCTATTGTCATTCTATTTGTACATCAATGATTGATACTTCAATATACATATCAATCTTTGCCTCAAACTGTTTGTGCATATCTAAAATTTTTCATGAAGTTGTTATGCTTATCCTATCAACTGCTTCCGTGGACTAGTTCTTCTAGACTTGTAATAAAAGTAGAGAGAAATATATAACTACTAGCATGGGTGATGCAATGTATAGCTTATTCAATTAGGTTATCATAAATAGTATTTATCTCAAGGTTGCTAGCTAACTATCTGTACCTTTGTAAATAATGTGGACGTAGAGTACCTAGATATTTTATCTGATAATCTCTTCTAGAATATAATACACTAATTAAAATATTGAAATGTAGTTGGGTAGTTTGATTAGTGTAAAAGCAATGCACTTGCCCAAGTGCTTAAGCTCTGAAACAATGCTAGTTTAGCTCAATCAACTAAATCATGCACTGGAGAGCTTTAACCTAGTATCGCCTAAGCGACTCTCATATGAACCACTAGGACTCATCATGGCCCTTAGATTTTGACAAAGATGATAAAACTTACTAACATAGAACTACCTGCACAAGTGACACTAATGTCACTCGGATGACTATCAAACATGCTACAACATAGCTAAATAACTTATTATTACAATTCTCATACTAATGTTAAAAGTATATAATTAGTTCAAGAAATTATAAATGTTGGCATCATTCTATATTTTTGGGTATTGTAAAAGACAACGATTTTTGTGGTGTTATAAAACATAAAAGACAACGGTTTTATACTATCCATTATCTTTATTTCAAAACCTATATCATGTGTCACTTTCTCATAAACAGATAGTACATGCTTGACTCCAAAAGCATTTGTTTCATTGTATCTTAATGGCAGTGTTTAACATAAACACTTGCATCTTGAAATAAATTACCATGATATGAATATTATTTTTGAATAGGTTCAACCTGTGGAACTTGAGAAATTCTTGTCAAAAGGTGTATACATGCTTCTTTATGCTAGGTGAGTCAAAAAGAGTAGGTCTTATAGTGATTGATTGTATTTGTTTCCTTGATTTTTTTTTTTTTTTTGAATTTTTATGCAATATTCTTAACAGACACCTTTAGATTAGCTTAAATAGAATTTAATCTTTGAGAAGTTTAAACAAAATAAATATTTTTGGAACTGAGCATCCAATAGATGATGTCTTCTTATGAACATAAATCTTATTGCAGAGAAAAAAGTAGAATTATTTCTAAAAAAATTGATCTTGGGATGATTTAGAAAAAGAAATATTATGGTGAATATTTTTATACCTGAAGTAAAATATCCTGGAGGAAAGAAAAAAATATATTTTTCCATCACTTTGTAGTGAAAAAGAGGAGAAATAAGAATGTTCCATGCTTGAAGTGTAAGAGTACTCTGCGACAAATAATGCAGCAATACCTTTTTTAGATCCTAGAATCCCATGTAAACTCTTAAATTTTTTCCCCCACCTTATATTCTCGTTGTCAATTAGATAAGGAACACTTACTAATGCCTTTAGAAGCAACAAATAGTCTATTTTGCATATCACATTTGCTAAAAGGAATGAAGGTTGATAGACTTGTATTATTTACTATTCTCAGCTACAATGTTGACAAGCTGGCATCTACTGGTTACCTTTTGTTCTCTTCATGTTGCATTGTGGATGAAACTTGTTGAGCACAAACCTTTTGACCAAAAAGTGGTGATAGGTTTTCAGATACTGAATGGAATCTCAATTAGACTATTAAATTTAAGTCTAGGTTTCAACTATGTAGGTTTTATCAGGTACAATGGAATCTCAATTTTCCTGCCTGTATGCATATTAAAGATATTATATTATGTCTGAATGCATGCTGAAAATTAATTACTATTACTGTAATTATTTTTATTTTAATATTATTTCGACCTAATTATCTTAGTAGTCAATAAGGTATCGTAACTTTTCAGTAAATTTTATGCTTATGTTAGTAGCTCTAATTTAAGTATATGTAGTTCTAAAAGCTCTATTACTTCATTATTTAGTCATGTATTTATACGTATGAAGGAAATCTTAACTTTATTTGTAGTATCAAATATGGTTTTAGATCGGTGACCTTGTAGTCCTTATATATTTGGAAAAATAGTTGGACAAAATGAGTAAGGTGAAAAAAAATTCCATTTGCTAGAGACAAGGTATATTTTGTACTATTAACATTTTCAAATTTTTATTATACTCATCTTATGCTTAATTAAGCTTTTATATTTTGTTGTCTAACATAGCTTATCATTTATTCTCTAGGATTCTATTTGGATAGAGAAGGAAGCCATAATCTTCTTGCTGGGTTTCTTGATTCAATAATAGGGATCCAACAAAGTTAGACGAGGGCATTTCCACCTCAATTAGAAACATGGGATCAATACAATCTTAGAGATGCTCGTGCTCAATTTATAGTGAGTTCATGATATTAAAGCATAAAATGTAACATAGTTTCATAATTCAAATATTAGCCTATCTAGTTTCTAATTGACCTTAGTCCATAAAAAATTTTTGAGGCATATAGACAAATAAAATAGATGATCTGTTTTGTTACTATTGATGGGTGGCTCATATTTAGATTAAAGTCGATGCTAGAGATGTCATAAAAGAAAAATCTATTAAGATTTTTTGTAATAAAATTCTGTTACGATTTTATATAATAGAATTTTGTTACAGTTTTTCATAATAGAATTCTGTTACGATTTTTTCATAACAAAATTCTATTACGATTTTACTAGGTTCACAACAAGAAAATTATCATTTAACGACGGACTTAGAGACGGAAATATAATTCCGTCTCTAATTAGAGACGGAAGTATATTTCCGTCTCTAATTAGAGACGGAAATATACTTCCGTCTCTAATTTCGCCGTTTTAAAATTTTAAATGAGTGAATCCGTAAAAATTAGCGACAGGAATAAATTATCCGTCTCTAAATAGAGACGGATATTTTGATTCCGTCTCTAATTAGGGATGAAATATTTATTCCTTCGCTATTCAAACAGGGAATTAAGCCCCACCTAGGCGAATTAGAGACGGAACTATTAATTCCGTCTCTAACTAGAGACGGAACTATTAATTCCGTCTCTAACTAGAGACGGAACTATTAATTCCGTCGCTATGGTTGGGATTTAGGGCACGGGTTCTTCACTTCGGCCTCTCCATCTCCTGCATTTCCTCTCCTCCGGCGCTCGAATATTTGTCGGCGCTGGACTCCGACTCGAGCTCCGTCTCCTGCATTTCTCTCCGTCTCCTCCGGTGTCCTCTCCTCCAGCGTCCTCTCCTCAGACACTCGAACAGTTGTCGCTGCCAGACTCCGACTCGGCTCAACGCAGTCTTTTCGTCATCCTTGCCAACGAGCTTCTTCCTTGTAGAGTGTGCTCCGTCGCTGGTGATTTCTCTTTTCTCCTCAATCTCTGTTCCTTTCTTGACTTCCCCGTCCGGTCATCGAATCTCTGGCTGCTGTTCCAGTAGGAATAGTGGAAGCGCCACGAATCTCTGGTGATTTCTCTTTTCTCCTCAAATACATGCTTCATTTTACTGATTCTGCTGCTTGCAAACTCATGTATAGCTTCTCTTTTATAGAAAAAATCTAATTGTGAAATTCATGTTTCTTTTGAGAAGGTTGTTTGTTGCTTTGAATTTGGCTGCCCTTCTGATTGTCAACCAAAATGAAAGAAACCTGTGCATTTTAGTAGAGAAGTCCATTTGTAGGTTTATAATTAGTTCTCATCAACGATGCACAAATATCCTAAAATAGTTCCACCTTATCATCGATAGTGATTTGTCATGATTTTGACTAATGGAGAAGTTATCCCTCAATGAAAATGATTAAATACATGTAATTGTCTATTGCTTGTGCAGTCATTCATTTATAGATATTCAGTTGTTTGAAAATTAGAACATGAGTGTATTTGATTTTCATTCTTGTAAAGTTAGACTGAAATTTAAAAAAAAGATAATCAAAATACATATGAGAATATCATTGACTGAGACATAGATATAGACTTAACCTAACCAAAGATGATCAAAATGGCCTTGGTATAGGGATATGAATATAGAAAGTCAATGGAAGGATTTACATTTCATATTGTAGTAACTTCTAAAGCTTCCAGTAGCTAAAGCCAAAATAATATATTAAAGATAGATTAAAACTAGGCATACAAACAAATCTAATAATCCATGGATAAAAATCAAAAGGTAAGGACCAAGAGGAAATATGAAGAAATTTGAATAACTAAGAAAACAAGAAAGAGAAAGGATTGATGATGATTTAGAGACCAAAAAATAAAACACCATACGACTGCCACCTATTATGATATGATATTTTGATAACACTTATGAAATTGATTTAAAATTATCTAAATGTGTATTTTTTTTTTATTTTTTTTAATTTAAATGTCAACTTCTTAATTATATACTTAATATTTTGTATTCATGGTATGGTTTTTGAATATATTGAATTATATGTGTAGTACCTCTATTATATTAATTATATACTTACTAAGTAATCAATCTTATGTTTATTAGGATACAATGTACTTGAACAAAGATTGGATGTACAATCGATTAGAAAATGGATTTATCCGAGATGAATATTTTGCTGGAGTTGAAGAGTTTGTGAACTTTGCGAAGAGTCATCCAGAATGTATGGATGGTGTCACGTTACGTTGTCCGTGTAATTATTCCAAATGTAGAAATAAAGCTTTCCATGATGAGGATACTGTCAAAGTACATCTATGTAAAAAAGGATTTGTTCCAAATTACTACAACTGGTATTGTCATGGAGAGCCTTATTTGTCTCACCGTATTGGAACTTCGGTTGCTTCTTCATCAGACACAACTCATGTAGGGGAATCATCATCTAATGAGAATGCAATGCAATCAATGGTTTATGACGCTATAAACGCTGTTGATCATTCAAATATAGATGATGTACCAACACTTGAAGTTCAACAAATGTATGACATGTTAAAGGCTAGTGAAAGAGAAGTGTAGGAAGGGATTCCATCTGGTCATTCCCAATTATCAGCTACTGCAAGATTATTGAACATAAAGGCAGAGCATCATTTTTCAGAAAGATGTTACGATGACATCTGTCAATTGATGTCTGAGTTACTTCCTACTGATAACATAATGCCTGATAGCTTCTACACTACAAAAAAAATTGGTGAGAGGTTTAGGTTTGCCGGTAGAGAAGATTGATTGTTGCATTAATAACTGCATGATATTTTGGAAAGAAGACAGTGAACTGACTGAATGCAGAATATGTACTCACCCTCGTTATAAGCATAGTAGTCGAATACCAGGGAAGAAAAATAAAAAGATTGCATGGAAAGTTATGTATTATTTCCCGTTAATTGCTAGACTCCAACGCTTGTACGCATCTACTGCAACAGCAAGCTACATGAGGTGGCATCATGAGCATGTGCACGAAGAAGGTATAATGTGTCATCCTTGTGATTCGCCTGCTTGGAAACATCTTGATATAACATTTTCCTCATTTGCAATGGAACCACGTAATGTGAGACTTGGACTTTCTGCAGATGGATTTCAACCATTTGGTCAGTCTGGACAGCAATATTCATCTTGGCCAGTTATAATAACACCTTACAACTTACCGCCATGGATGTGTATGAAAGATGAATTCATGTTCCTTACTGTACTTATTCCAGGACCAACTAATCCAAAAGAAAAGATTGATATTTTCTTGCAACCTCTGATTGCCGAGTTGAATGAATTATGGAATGTAGGGTCAGTGACTTATGATGTTGCAAGCAAAACTAATTTTAGATTGCATGCTGCATTATTATGGACAATCAGTGATTTTCCAGCATACTCAATGTTGTCGGGATGGAGCACGGCTGGTAAATTAGCATGCCCATACTGCATGACAGAGTCTGATGCATTTTCATTACCCTGCAGTGGGAAGATATCTTGGTTTGATAATCATCGTAAATTTTTACCAGTTGATCACCCTTTCAGGCGGAATAAGAAAAATTTCATTAGGAATGTTGTAGTCAGAAAACTTCCTCCAACAGTCAAGTCAGGTGAAGAAATCCTTGACCAAATAGACAACTATGGTTTTCTACCAGTAGCTGAGACTAATTCTGATGAGATAAATAAATACATTGTTAGGCAGTGCAAGTGCGGTTGGAAGAAAAGGAGTATTTTTTGGGAGCTACCATATTGGAAGTATCTACTTATTCGACATAATTTAGATGTAATGCACGTTGAGAAAAATTTCTTTGATAATATTTTTAACACTGTGATGAATGTGCATGGAAAAACTAAAGACACTGCAAAATCACGTGAGGAATTAAAAGAACTAGTTAGCAGACCAGAGTTGCATCAGGATGAAACAACCAATAAATTCCCAAAGGCTTGTTATACATTGGACAAAGACAGTAAACAAGTTTTATGTAATTGGTTGAAAGAAATCAAATTCCCAGATGGGTATGCCTCGAATATGGCTCGATGCGTGGATATGAACAGGTTAAAGATGTTTGGAATGAAGAGTCATGACTGTCATGTATTCATGCAAAGACTTATTCCAATAGCTTTTCATGACTTACTTCCTCAAAATGTTTGGCAAGCACTCACAGAATTGAGTCTATATTTTAGAGATTTGACTGCGAGGTGTATTATGATCGATGATATGCTTCGTCTAGAAACAAACATTCCTCTCATACTATGTAAGCTTGAACGTATTTTTCCACCCAGTTTTTTTGATTCAATGGAACATCTACCAGTACATTTAGCGTACGAGGCATGAATAGTTGGTCCTGTCCAGTATAGATGGATGTATCCATTCGAACGGTTTTTAAGGAAATTAAAGAATAATTTTCGTAACAAAGCTAGAGTCGAGGGGTCAATCTGTAATGCTTATCTGGTTGAAGAAGCATCCTCATTTTGCTCCTATTATTTTTCTGATAATGTAAAAACCAGACATCGCAAGTGTCCTAGAAATTCAGATGATGCACAGCCTATAGACCCATCTATGCTTTCTATTTTTCAAGTTTCCTGGCAAGCCAATGGGAGCTTCTGTTTCTAGATGGTTAACTCCACAAGAATATCATGCTGCGAGGACATACATACTCTTAAACTGTGATAAAGTCAAACCCTACATAAAGTAAGTTGACTTCTTGAATCAAACATTTATCAAAAAATAAGTTGTTTCCCGATAGTGTATTTTTCTTAAAATTAACTTATTTTTCAGCTTGTATGAACAACAACTACAAGTACAAAATCCATCAATTCGTGCAAGTGAGATAGCTGAAAAGTTAGAGACGGAATTTGCATTATGGTTTCAAATCTATGTAAGTTAGAGCATAATTTTAATTTCTTACATCCATATTAAATTATCAGAGGCTTATTTTATATTCTACTATTGTTATAGGTGTCCGATCGGAGAATATCTAATGTGCAAGATTCCAGGATAATCAATCTTGCATCTGGACCTCTCCGTAAGATAATAGTGTACTCTAGCTACTATGTTAATGGTTTTAAATTTCACGTAACACAACGGGATTCACGCAGACTAACTTTCAATTCCGGTGTTTGTGTGAAAGGATCTATCAACAACAATAATTCTGAGTTTGATTATTATGGGAGACTTGAAGAAATCATAGAAGTTGAATATCTTGCTTTACCCATCAAAAGATATGTGTTATTTAAATGTTCTTGGTATGATCCGACTCCAAGAACAGGTACCAGAATGCATCCAAACTACAATTTAGTTGAGGTAAATGCAAACAAAAGCTTCAACAAGTATGAACCTTTCATTTTTGCGGTACAAGCGGGGCAGGTTTTCTATCTTGAATATCCCACGAAGAGGAGAAGAGCTAGTGAATGGTTAGCAGTTTGTCGAACAAAGCCACGCTCTACCATAGAAATGCCCAACGCTATCATGAACCAAAACCATGATGCATTTCAAGATGATACAATGGAGATATATTCAGTAGATTCTCAGATTCAATCAACATCTCAATTACTTGTAGATGTTAATGTACCTTATGAGGAGATAGATGATGGAGAAATATCCAGCAGCGAGGAACTTATTGAACTAACAGAGTCTAGTGAGGAGGATCTCCAAAATGTTAACGATTAAAATTGTTATATCTTCATGTTAAGCATTGTTAAGTTAAATTTTAGATCTAAATATTCATGGTTATATCACTTGTCTTACTCTATTAGTCATTATTATTTGTTTGATTAAACCTAGTGTGCATGCGTATGTGTTATAATGTAATTCTGCAGATATAGACATGTCTGATGCTGGTGGCCAGATTGTTCTACGGATTATCGGGGGTTGGTAAGAATTGGTGTTATTAGTCTTATTCGCTGCATCTATTTTTTTAACATATTTGGTTTATTTTATTTGTTAAATGTAGTTTTACCCCAGATGGTCATAGAGTAGCTGCATACATCACCTCGAAATTTAAAGAGCGATTTAGTCCTGCTGGTACTACATGGAAGCGGGTAGACCCGGATATGAAACAATTTTATTACGATGAGTTTTTGGTAAGCCAATTTAATTATCATGATTTTGTTATGCTTTTTATAATAATTTGTGAATGTATTATTGCAGAAAAGATATACTTGGGAGACAGAGCACGAGGTAGAATTTTATGCTACCTGGAACGCAGCTTGTGCCAAACTATACAAAGACATGCTATATAAAGTAAGACAAAAGGGAATAAAACCATCCTATGTACCTGAGAACATTTGGGATGCATGGCGAGCCATCTGGGCTACAGACAGATGGCAGGAAAATGCAATGAAAGCTCGAGCCAATAAAAAGAGTGAGCTAGCTAGCCCTAGTACCGGAGCGACAAAACATACAGCTGGATCTCAATCGATCGTCGAGCATGCCTTAGACTTGGTTAGTTTTCAATTTTAAAATTCTATAAGAGTTTTGTACCTAGACTATATCGATGGAATTATTTACATTCTTTAATATTCAGGAACATGATCTACAGTGACCCCCTACTTGTTGGGAGATATTTACCAAGGCACACAAGTCAAAAGATGGCAACTTTATAGATCGTCGATCATCGGCATTAGACGTAAGATTCTACACTTGAATATATTTAACTATTAATAATAATTATCTATCATTTTAGTAAATATCTGACAATACTTTTTTTTTAATGTAAATAGGAAGAAATTGCTGCTAGGGTTGCACAGGCGTCTCAGCCTAGTTTAGAGGGAGGTGAGGAGCAGACTCTATCCACTCACCAAATAAGTGAAATTTATTATGATGTGGTTGGTGGAAGGAAAAAGACCTCCACCCTATATGGTCTTGGGGCTCAGGCGAGAGTTGTATATGATCAGGTGATGGCTCCTAGGGCCAGGGGTCGTCCCAGCACATCATCGAGTGCATCCGAATCATCTGCTAGAGTAGACGTCTTAGAACAGGAAAACGCAGATTTGAAGACTCGACTCTCGACCTTGGAGGCTGAATTTCGAGCAAAGCGGCAATCCCGATTGGATCTTGAGAAAATTGGGCGGGATATGCAGGCCTTCTTGGATCAAATGAGTGCAACGCCGCATCGTTTTGCCTCTCAGGAGACTCAAGACCCTAATAATCCTCCTGATCCATAGATTGTGATAGGTATCTTGATGTTTAACTTTTAAAGTTTTTTTTTTCACTAATGAAACTATGTCTAACATTGTATTATATCTTTTCAGGAACGTTGATGTCTATACAACACCATCATCATATAACCAAACTAACTTTCAAGTATGTAAAATAAATTCATAATATTAAATTTTATATGTTACTCATAATTGTGAATTAGTTTATTCTTTGTTTTATTAGTAATCTATCGTATTAACATTTTTGCAGGATTGATTACTACTTGCTAGCTTAGGATTGGATTTTCTTTGCTAGATGGTGTTGTATTGTGCTTTTTAAATTTCAGATATTGTAGTACTATACAATCAGGTGTTTATGGTTGGAGATGTTTGGATATTTATCTATGTTTTTTGATTGGATATTTAGTTTAAGTTTTGTGCTTGGATTATTGTTTTGTGCTTGGATAAAGTTTTTTGTATGAATGTATTGTTATTTGGTGAGTTTTGTGTTGTTTGTATGTGATGGTTTAGATTATTATAAAATGTAAACAAGGATGACTGCAGGAACAAAAATGTGCTGCTGAAATCTCCAGGTATTAGAGACGGAATTTTAAAATTCCGTCTCTAATTTCTCCATGGAAAATACTGTTATAACGATATCTAGCGACGGAACTTTAATTTTCCGTCGCTGATTGTCCTGAAATTGTTTGAAATGTCGAAGCCTTGCGACGGAATTTAAATGTTCCGTCTCTAATTAGAGACGTAATTTTAATCAAATCAGAGAGAGGATTTTATTGTTAGCGACTGATGATTAAATTCCCGTCTCTAATATCTTAGAGACGGAATATATATTCCGTCGCTAAATTTAGAGACGGAATTTATATTCCGTCGCTAAATTTAGAGACGGAATATAAATTCCGTCTCTAATTAGCGACGGAATTTATATTCCGTCTCTAAATACAGCCAGCGACACAATTTGTATCGACGCAATGATTCCGTCGCTAATCAGTCGCTAAACTAGTTTAGCGACGGAATAGCGACGAAATTTTCCGTCTCTAATGCTGAATTTTTTTGTAGTGGTCTGGGGTTTATGCAATATTTATAGGAATTGTTGTAAACCTATTGCACAATCACAAGAATTATTGAATATAATTCAATTGTATAGAGAGAATTCTAATAAAGTTTCGATCGTTTTTGTAGAGTAGACACGCTGTCAAACCACGATAACTCTTCTCCTTCCTCGTGTTTGCTCTCCTTTTGTGTGTCTTTGTCTTGTTGCTCCGCACAATTCTTTCTCTCTTCCTCTTCTTCCACATTAGAGGTTGAGAGGTGTTGCCCCCTCTTTCCGCAACAAATAATATCAGAGTCATGGTTTAGATTAAATGTTATGTGGAGCAGCCTTAAATGAAAAAGTTGCGGGGAGGCCCAGAGCATGTCAGGGTGACTAGATGCGGATGTTCGTAGGGAGGCCTAGAGCAAGTTAGCGTGACCAGATGCTCACAGAGAGACATAAAGTAAGTCAAGGTGACCGGATGCTCGCGGGGAGACTCGGAGCAGGTCAGAGTAACTGGATGTTCACGGAGAGGCTCAGAACAGGTTAGGGTGACCGGATGCTCATGGGAAGGCCCAGAGCAAGTCAAGAGTAATCGGACACTGTACGGATGCTTACGAGGAGGCCTGGAACAGGTCAGGGTGGCCGGATACTCACAGCAAGGCCCGAAGCAAGTCAAAAGTCGTCGGATGCTCGTGGGGAGGCCCAGATCATGAGAGTAATTGTGGTCCTTCATTTGAGGGGAGGATTGTTGAGATTAAATCAAAGTCTCACATTGAAAAGATTTAGAAAATATCATGAGTTTAAAAGAATATAAGATATCTCTATTAGCATGAAACCTTTTCGGTAGAGTCAAGAGCAAAGCCATGAGGGTCTAGACCCAAAGAGACAATATCATGTCATTATGGAGATATGTATGTGGATATTCTTTTAAACCCATAATCTTTTCCAAATCTTTTCAATATAGAACTTTGATTGAATGTCAACATGTCCCAAACAATTTATCCATCATGCATGGCAACTTGAGATTATCGACTCAAGTCATCTCACATATAAATCTAAAACTTGAATTTTATACTTTAAAAATATATATCCCTCTTTAGATATCAAGCAAACAATTATCTCTAGTGTTGGCAAATCCAAATTCTCGTATCCGTCGATCAAGTTATAAGTGTCGTCCTCATGTGTCCAAAGAGTACTTTTGCATCTCTCGACTGAGATATAAGCATGGTCTCCACGCACTTAAAGACCTTCCAATCGGTAAATCAAGATTCTCGCGTCTTTCGACCGAGTTATAAGCGTGGTTCTCTCGTGCCTAAACTCAGTCATTTGCTCTCCGCCCACTCAACCGATCAGTCGGCACCCACTCAACCACTCACTCGGCACCTACTCAGCCACTTGCTTGACACTCACTTAGCCATCCACTGGGCACTCACTTAGTTGCTTGCTCAATACAAAAAAAAACTAATGTCGCTTATTCAATAATTTTCGCCCTGACTTTATAATCGGAAGCAATTCAACTCGGCGATGGGGTCCGAGAAGGAGGGAAACTAATTGCTTAGAGAAAGAGCAATTCAACCTAGAGATAGGCTCTAATAAAGAGGGAAACTAATTGTCTAGAGAAAGAGCAATTCAACCTGACTCCAGTCAAATCCTCTCAAGTATTAGACGCATGCAGTGAAGCTTGAAGAGAGAGAATTTGAAGAAATGCAAAACAGCAAAAGATGAAGAAAATAAACGAAGATGTGATTGGAGATTTTGTATTCTTTTTCCCAATTAATGAAGTGCGAGAAGAATCGAAGCAAAGTTTTTCTCCTTTTTCTTTTAGCTACCAAAAAAAAAACTGATATCGAACAAAATTAGAGAATAAAATAAACAATATCTTGGATGGCGATGTACCTCTATGTCGGCAGTGGAGAATATTTTTTGGAGTTAAAAAAAATTGATTCAAAAATATAAAAAAAATAAAGAAAATGAGGGGTTCTCAAGCTACCTTTATCACATTTGATGCCTAATTTAGTCATTATAAAACTACATACATTAGATAAGATTAAAGAATTGACAAAAAAAAAAATATTTCAAAAATACAAGCGAACTTGATAATTGCTTGCAACTTGAATACTAGAAAAATAGTCCAAACTTAATTAAAAATGATAAGAGTTACGTTTATCAAATCTTTCTAGTCTAAGCACACTTCATATATGAATTAATTATATGTTCATATTCCAGCATTAAACAAATCTATTATAAAAAATAATACCATTTGATATGGCAGAATTTTGCGGACCCTAAGTGTCCTGTATGGTCAAAAGTTAACTATCACTCAAAGTCAAAATGAGATAGACGTAACATGCAAAGGGTCAAACTCAACATAAGGAGATGCAGGTCTAATTGAGTTCGCTCAATACACTCCTCTCAAAGGTTTAAAGTTAGATCAACTATGGATCCCACCACCGACCACATCTCGGGCCAAGCTACCAACATCACCTATGTCTCAACCGACACCGGCCTCCCCTCTTAACCACAAATTCTGACATCATCATTTAGGTCTCGATCCATATTGTCGACACCTCGCCTCTCTGTCTCAGATCCTAGCATCATCATCCTAGTCTCGGGCCATGCCGCTGATACCTATCCTCTCAGTCTTAAATCCCAATACCATCATCTAGATAGGTCTCGACCTAGGTCACTAACACCTCCCCTCTCTGTCTCATTCGCAGACATCCCTTTCGACTCAGTCTCAGATCTAGGCAACTTAGTATCAACGATATCTCATCATTCCCCCTTATATCAGGCATCCTCTCTACAAGTCACAGACGCCCCACGGGCATAACTAAAGTGGTAAGTGGATCGGACTGACGGTGCGCTGGGGATTAGCGCTTCACACCCCCCCCCCCCCCTTCTCTCTCAATAAAAGTAGATAACGACTACGAATATTCTATGGCACGCGGCACTAAATGAATGTAGAGGTGGTTACGAGGTTGTCATCTCTGACCTCCTAGATATTCTCCTACAAACACATGTCACCTGATGAATGGAGAGGTAATAATGGTTGTTGGATATGATCTCATAGCGAGCTCATACAATGATAATGGAAGAAGTGTGTGACGTATGGAGCATCTAACGTAGAGATGCTCTCAGTTATATAAACCCTAGAGAGAGTTGTTGGATCAAGCCACATGTGAGAGGGGAGGTGAATCACATGATTATGAAAAACTTATCTTTTCGTCTTTTGAAGTCAAAGTACGCAACAGAAAGTTAAACGTGAAAAGCAAAAACAGTAAACTTAAAGACACAGTTCGGTTTACTTGGTTCGGAGCCTTCGACGACTCCTACTCCAAGACCCAGGTCCCGCGGACCTATCGACGGGTAATTTACTAAAACACCTCTTCCAGTACCCCCGAAAAAGGGAATCGAATACAGAGAAATATGGAACAAATGCAACACACTACACTTGTCCTTTTTGCAAGTAAGTACACAAATTACAAATTTGTTACAAGCACCTTTTGAAGATTGTCAGCTTAGGTTCGGTGTCAATCAGTTCCTCAGTAGTAGTCAGGTGCAACAACGTCATAGCAGAGTCACAGCAGAAAGTCGGAGCAGTCAAAACCTCAAATGGACACGTAGAAGCTCGTGTGGTAGTTATTGTATAAGCTTAGCTCAAGTCGAAGCAGTCAAAACCTCAAAGCAGAGTCAACTTGTTTTTTTTCAAATAAGATTGTTTTCAAGAAATATTTTCAAATATCCTCTCCTTGAACTTGATATAAAAATATTTATTTAGAATTTATTCTTAAATGTCTAATCGTTAATTACTAACTCACTATCAGAAGATAGCAATGTTCACTTAGTTAGTCAAGTTAAGTACTTATATCCAATTAGTATTTTAACTAAGATAGATTACTTAACCCGATCACTGTAATTTGGTATTTTTTATCCAGACTTGTGTTGATGCACAGATATAAGCATCTTAAGTCCAGGCAATGGGCCTACGCATCTCACGTCATTCTAAGTTTATGAATATACAATCAAGGTAGACCCAATGTGTTTATGAGATACTTAAGTCCTACATCTATAGGAACATGCTTACTATGGATTTGACCTAGACTAAGGTTAAAATCAATTTTAAAAGTCTAAGGAAATGAGAATTTGAAGAAAATAAAAGTAAAGATTTTTTCTTTAGAATTTTCAAACTATTTTAAAAACTATTTGAAAAGTAGTTGTCTTAATCTATGAAACACATTCCTAGATTAATCAAGCAACAGAGGTAAAGAGTGGCAAATAGTATATGCCCAAACATCACCGAATCCAAAATATGTATTGTATAATAAACAAAGTTAGGGATGATCATCATCAGCTGGAGGTGGTGGGGGTTGCTCAGGCGCTTACATAATCCGTAGAATCTGCTGAAAACCAGTGGTCATCTCCTCCCGGAGAGAGGAGAATCCTATAGTCATCTCTCCCTGAATGTCGCTAAATCTATCTAAGACTGACTGTTGGAGCTGTACGGAAGACTCCTTGAGTTGAGCCACTCGGTCCTCGATGAATAGCGAGGTCGAGGGTTGGGTCAGAGTCAAAGGGTGTCCGTAAAGCTCCTCGACCATAAAGGCTGGCAACTCCTCTCCCTCGTCGAAAATGATGGGTGGAAAATCGTCCTTGTCCTCTCCTGGTATATCTGGTTGTGGTCCCACTCCCTAAACTAGTCCCCCCTAAGTAGTGATATCTATATGCACTAATGAAAACTAACGTTGACCAATCTCGTCATATGCTCTAAGGGGAGTGGTCGTACCCTGTGTCATATCTACCCCTATGGTCAAGAATATGTATGTCAGAATGTGACAATACGACATATAGACATATAACCTAGTGACGAGACTGAATGCATGAATGATATTGTGGTATATGTGTAATGTAATGTCAATATCAAGGCGATGGCATAGTGCATACAGGAAGAAGGAATGAGATGGCCGCATTATCACAACATCGCAAGATGTGATCGGCAAAATATAGGTGGTCAAAACTTGATATAAAATATAGTCATGTACCCTAAGTGAGTGTGACCTAAAGTTAGTAACTGTAAGTAATCTCTCCTAAAAAAGTACAGGTAGATAATATCTAATGTAATATGAGAGTAGGGTTCGCGAAATGGTAAATCTCTACTAGGGTAGCACAAAAATGGATAAGCGGACCTCCTAAGTCCTAAGCTGTCATATAATAGTGTGGAGGAAAAATGAAAGTCCTTACCACCAACTCTAGTGGAATAAGTCAGGTCATCTATCTTAACTAGATTGTTATACAACTGGGCACAAAGGTCTAAATTTACTCAATTACTACAGTAAACTAATTTATCCAACTGGTAATAATTTATAATCTCTATAATAGGAACACAGTACTGGGTAAAGAAAGTCTTACTCAAGTATCTAGATTTTAATGCAACATATATATGCTTTAGACAATATAGCCTACGCTGCTCAGAGGGAAATCTAACATTAGTAGATGGGGCATTGTTAGAGCTAGGGTTAACATGTCGTCGTTTCCTAAAAGCATGTAAGCACAGATTGACAAAGGAAATACACAAGTAGCCAAATATTAACTAGATAAATTGAGTTAGAGTATACCTAGGAGGCATTTTTTAGGGTTAGAGATAAAAGATTTGAGAAGTTCCGTGAAAGAATCATTAGAAGGTGCCTTGCCGTAATAGAATTCGGGAATAGAGATGCCCTCTATTCGCTTGAAAAAGTTCGCATGAAGGCGCCTTCAACCTGATAGAAGACGCCTTCCATGTGTTTTGGAGGGCGTCTTCAACTGACTAAAGGCACCTTCAGTCGATTAGGGTAGGATTTTTTTGGCCCTTCCGAGGGTGCCTCCAATTACCACGAAGGCGCCTTCGGTAGCGCCTCTTTTTTTAAGTTTTATTTTTAATTTAATTTAATTTGTTTAATTATTTACTTAGTTTAATTTAAGTTAATTTAATGAATTTAATTTTTTTTAATTTAAATTAATTTAATTTAATTTATTTAAATACTTAATCATCTCACTCGATCTATATTTTCAATCAGGGAATCCTATAATTTTATGAGATGAGCTAGATTGGATTTCAGGGTTTAGTTTAGCTTTGTGTTATATTCAAGTTTAGCTTTGAGTTCAACAAATAACATTCTTTGGATAAACTTCAAAGTTGTGGTGAATCACCTAGACATCATTAGAGTGACCACACCTTCGAAAATTTTCAAATAATCCTATCCACTGGACTTAGTACAAAACTCTGGTCTAACCAGTTAGGATTTGTAAGGGGTAACTTTAGTTAGTTCCACTAAACCAAATGCACCAGGTCGAATTCATATCTTCCAAGACATGCATAGGTATAGTTTTCCTAACCTACTATCATCCAAAACTTCACCAGTACCATTTATCCAGTTAAACCGTTGTCCTTATTAGATTAGTTCTAATTACCCATCTAGGTAATTTTATTGATTTTGGATGTGCCAACTAGTTTGGAGTCTGCCCCTGAATTATTAGACTTTAGGTTTTAGGTTAGGTTTGTGCCAATTTATTTTATTGTAATGCCCCTAGTTTTTTTAAACAATTCATTTAACATAACTGCGGACGCCACTCGCACATATTACCATAGTGAGTTTTCAATTCAAAAATTACATAAATTATTCTTGAAACATAAAATAATGCGGAATTAAACTTGAAGGTCTTCAGATTGTACTACCATTGTTTTGAGCTGGCTTACTGGTCAACACCTCCTGTCTCATTTGTGCTATTGTCTGAAAAAGAAATGTTAAAGTCTGTGAGTTGAGAGACTTAGCATATTCAAAACCGTGTTATGCAATAGTTAGCGCTTATACTCTAGTACACTAAAGGAAACCACATTCTAGGTAACTTAGACCCTGATCACTGGCATATACAAGACAGGAACACAAGCATTGGGGGTCGATATAAGCATAAGAACATGAAATAAACATAGACATGAGCATGTACATAAGCATAGGCACAAACATACTTACATGGTATAACATACACATAAGAATAAACTTAATCATGAGCATATACATAGGCATACATGGACGTGGACATAGCATATCATGAACCTAACATATTCATAGCATATCATGGACCTGAACATAATTTGAGCATATTATTAGGGTGGCATAATTGCACATAGTTGTACCGTAACATAAGTTGTTGATCAACAACTACCTTAGCGCTAGGTTGGTAGGGATCCAAACTTAGAATCGGAGTCCCCCTTTATTCTGGTGCACTCATCGGGCGTAAGTCCCCGAATTATACTACCATCCCAGAACATAACTTGATTGTGTTGGAACCCCAAGGTTGTTTTGGTGTGATCAACAAGTTAAGTTAGGTCCTGTGTTGTTCTAACCTTGTGTCTAAGTGTGCAGGAGCTTAGGAACACAGGTAGTCGAGCGGAAGACGCAGCTAGAGAGAAGGACGGCAGTCCGAGGAACGAGGTGCTGCGGAAGAGTACACCAGCGGACGAGAAGGAAGCGCGTGGTGGTTCCGAGGGACGAAAGCCGGAGCGGAATATTGCTCGAGGAGCAAGAGACGTAGCTAGCGAGAAGGACGGCACGCGGTGCATCCGAGGGACGAAGACTGCGGATGAGTACGTCGACGGACGAGAAGGAAACACGCAGCGATTCCGAGGGACGAGAAGCCGAAGGAAAGCCCGCTCGAGAAGACTGGAAGTTGGGTTCGGGTGAGCCCTTTTCCGGATGGCAGAGATCACCCAACCGAGGCGAAAAAAGTCAACCGGAGTTGACTTAGGGTCCGGGGCGCCCGGAGCAGCCCGGGGCACCCGGACCTTGAAAATCGACCAGATCGCGTCAAACGCGATCTGAACATTGGGGATAAAGTTTTATCCCCCCAGGGCGCCCGGAACCCCTTTGGGGCTCCCCGACCAAGGCTATAAATATAGTCTTGGTTCAGAAGCTTTTCAATAATCACGAGCATTTCATTTCCAAACACTTGTATGCTTTAGTTGTAGTTAAGCTTTTGTTTCTGCGCCTCAACGTTGTAAGAGACTTCTCCGCCTGAAGGAGTTTCAGTACTCAATCTTCCTCGGATTAACAACTACATCGGTTGTAACCAAGTAAATACCGGTGCCTCTTTCTTTATGATTTTAATTTACTGCTTTGCTTTTATTATACAAGTGTTAGCTTAAAGAGTTCGAGAAGGGTTGTTTGTTTTTATATTTACAGGACTATCCAACAACCCCCTCCTAGCCGGCCGCAACGGTCCAACAAGTGGTATCAGAGCCGAGACGCCTCAGAAGGACTAACTGTCGTCTGAAGCAACAAAACAATGGCCGAAGCTAGCGACTACCCACCTGCATTCGAGGGGGATTTTTCCATCTGGAAATAAAAAAATGGAGGTATACCTTAATTCAGATTTTGGTATTTCTTTAATAATGAAATTTGGTTATGAAGAACCGAAGAACGCGTACGGAGAAGATATCGATAAACATCTCTGGACTCACAAGCAACGTGAGGAGTTTATAGCAAACGCACGAGCTAAATTTCACATTCTAACCGTAATACCAAAAGAAGATCTCGACAGAATCGGAGAATACAAGAACACAAAAGAACTTTGGGAAAAGTTCTTAAAGATTTACGAAGAACCAGCTGAAGCCGAATCCGACTCCTTGATGGACACCAAACCGCCGACAGAACAGTCCGAGAATGAGGAAACTGCCGAGATAGTCGATCTCCATCCCAAGGACACAGAAAGCTCATCTCAGGTGAGCATCAATGAAGGGGGAGAGATATTGGAAGAAAGCAACTCAACATGGGGAGAATCAACCGCTGACAAGATAAGTCAAGTATGGTCTCCACCTTCTGAGCAATTGGATAAATTTATTGAAAAGTTGCCTGAAAATGAAAAGTTGCTTGGAAATTTTTGCGATTTAAAAATCGAATCATTGAAAAAGTTTTTTGGTTTATCAATAACTTTGAAAGAATTCTGCAAGGTAAAAGTGTTGCCAAAAGATTGTTGCAAATTACAAAATATTTTAACAAGAGAATTTTGCAAGTTAGAAATTTTGTTGAAAGACTTTTGTAAATTTCAAAACATTTTTTCGAAGGAATTATGCATATTAGAAATGTTGTCGAAAACTTTCTTCGAATATTTTTTCGAATTACAAATTACTTTCTCGAAAGAGTTTTGCGAATTAAAAACTAAAAAATCATTAAATAATGAGTTGAAAGAATTTCGGACAATAGCTTGTCGATTAAAGATTCTCGACAAACTAATAGAAATTTACATGATACAACTTTCTGCATGTTTAATATTGTCTTCTTTAAATCTGAGAAATTATGATCTAAAAAATAATGAAAGATTAAAATGGAAATTTAGATATGTGGCAGTAACCTGAGAATGAATTCTGCTTAAATAAAATAAATAAATAAATAAATGCATAGAAAATTTTTTTATTGTCATCAATTTTCTTGCATAAAGTTTTGGGCTCAGAAAATTTTTTTTAAGGTGAAAACTTAAAAATTTTCCAAAAGTTATTCTTAACTTTGAAATTTTCAGAATAACTTAGAAATGTTTCTTGACTTAGAAATATTTTCCAGAAAATCATGTTGACTTAGAAATATTTTCTAGAAATATTTTCCAGAAAATCATGTTGACTTAGAAAGTGTCAACCCTTAGATTTTTTCTTGCAACCCCAATTTTTTATGTGATCAAAGGGGGAGAAGAAAAAGTATAAGTCTAAGGGGAGGTAGAAAATTGGAATGAAATTTAATTTTTTCTATCTTGTTGCATGTTATTGCAAAATATATTATTTCATTATTCATGTCTATTTTTGACCCTAGCTTAACTTGGGTCGATCACATCAAAAAGGGGGAGATTGTTGGAACCCCAAGGTTATTTTGGTGTGATCAACAAGTTAAGTTAGGTCCTATGTTGTTCTAACCTTGTGTCTAAGTGTGCAGAAGCTTAAGAACACAGGTAGTCAAGCGGAAGACGCAGCTAGCGAGAAAGACGGCAGTCCGAGGGACGAGGTGCTGCGGAAGAGTACACCGGTGGACGAGAAGGAAGTGTGTGGTGGTTCCGAGGGACGAAAGCCGGAGCAGAAGATTGCTCGAGAAGCAAAAGACACAGCTAGCGAGAAGGACGGCACGCGATGCGTTCAAGGGACGAAGACTGCGGATGAGTACGCCGACGGACGAGAAGGAAACACGCAGCGATTCCAAGGGACGAGAAGCCGAAGGGAAGCCCGCTCGAGAAGACTGGAAGTTGGGTTCGGGTGAGCCATTTTCCGGATGACAGAGATCACTCAACCGAGGCGAAAAAAGTCAACCGAAGTTGACTTAGAAAACATGGTACTCAATAGAAAATTTTAAAAATATTAAGTTGTATTTTCGATAAATTAGAGAAAATTTTCTAATCATAATTTTGACTTTACATGTAGTCCCCATATCTAAAATATTATGTTTCCACTCTTTGTAGGTAAAGTTTTATTTGCTCCCTCATGTAAATATAGTTACTATCTCTCAAATTTTTTTTAAGTACAAAGAGTTTAAAATAAATATAATTTTTTTAAAATTCAACACTTTAAATTAAAATTAGTATATTTTTTATTAAAATTATCCTTTATATATATATATATATATATAGTAAAAAATTCTAAAAATGATATAATTTTTATTAAATTTAGTATTTAAAATAAAATCAAATATATATTTTATTAAATTTAATATTAACTTTTTTACGGCTGAATATAATTTTTCCTAAACGTAATATCCATCTAATCAAAAGAGGATCAAAAACTGATGGATGCAATCTTTTCCCTATTCGTATTTGTCTCCTTTCTAAAAATGAAAACAAAATGTCGTCTTCAAACTTCCCTCGTCTTCTATCTCATCTTCAACTCGATCAATCAACTCGAGAATCGTTTATTGGAATCGATATATCCTTCTCTGTGCAGCTGTCACGCGTTTTTTATGCCTATGTTACTATGTACATCGATCATCCCTGCAACCGCTCCGCTCCGCTCATTCAAGATCACTCTGCATTAGCTCCTTCCTCGCTCGTGCAGAACGCTAATGGCTTCTTCCGCCTTCGGGTTTACTTCTCTGCTTGTCGTCCTCCTCCTCCTACCTCAAGCTTTCTCATCGAGCGCTGCCGCTTCCAGCGAGAATGATATCTCTGATTCTGCGGCGGCGAGTTCGCCGCCGTTCGTCCCCTCCGCCTCCTTCCGGTCCACTTTGCAGTCCACCCTCATTCAGATCAAGCGCGTGGCGTCGCTAATTTCTAGAATTCCAAGCGCCTTCGGCGACCGACGCCTCTCCGCCGCCATCACCGACTGCCTCGAGCTCCTCGACCTCTCCTCCGACGAGCTCTCCTGGACCCTCTCCTCCTCCACTTCTAGCCCCTCGTCCGTCCCCGGCGGTGGCATCGGCGACCGCCGATTCGACCTTCGCTCCTGGATGAGCGCCGCCCTCGGCAACCAGGATACCTGCAAGGAGGGCCTCAGCGGCAAGTTCCACGCCTCAGTCATCGACGACGGTCTGGATACCATCACCTCCCTCATCTCCAACTCCCTCAGAGAAGTCGCCGGCGCCTCAGGTGGCGCCGGCAGCAGGAGACTAATGGGGTTCCCGGAGTGGGTGTCTCCGGCCGACCGGAGGTTACTCCAGGTTTCCTCCCAACCGAAGTCGGCGGACGCCGTGGTGGCGCAGGACGGCACTGGGAATTACGATACGGTTTCGGACGCTGTGGCAGCTGCGCCGGACCATAGCGCGCGGCGATACGTGATATACGTGAAGAAGGGAGCGTACAAGGAGAACGTCGAGATTAACAAAAAGAAGTGGAACTTAATGATCATCGGCGACGGCGTCGGCCAAACTGTCATCTCCGGCGACCGCAGCTACATCGGCGGCTGGACCACATATCGCAGCGCAACCTTCGGTGAGTCCCATCACATCGGAAATAGTACTCCAACATCGATCACCAAACAAACCTTTTGACTGCCTTAAAAATACCTTTCCACCCATTTAATTAACATTTAAGGTTTTAAATTTTGATTTAAAAATAAATGAACGTAATTGGGGGCATTCCACGCCGGTCGCCTTAAGCAATCCAATTTGGCGTTCACATGCGCCGCGGTGACCTTGGCAGCCTTGCATGAATCGTACGTACTTTTGAGACACCAGAATTTCTCACATCATTATTTACCCGTTCTATTAATGGTGGGTCTTCGGAGAATTCCTTCCTGCCGTAGTAGCAATCTAAGTGCTGGGGAGATTTTCTTGGTGCCTGGACATTAAATTTTATGCAGTGGAACGGTTCGGTTTAAGCGAACCGGTAGGAAACATATTTCAATGACTTTAACACCCATGGTTGTGGTTCGATTTGCACAGCGGTGATGGGCAGCGGGTTCATCGCGCGCGACCTGACGATTGAGAACACGGCGGGGCCGGAAAATCACCAGGCGGTGGCGCTCCGCTCCAACTCCGACCTCTCCGTCTACTACCGCTGCGAGTTTACCGGGTATCAGGACACGGTCTACGCGCACTCCCTCCGCCAGTTCTACCGCGACTGCCGCATCTCCGGCACCATCGACTTCGTGTTCGGCGACGCCGCCGCCGTGTTCCAGAACTGCGAGCTCTCCGCGCGGCTGCCGCTGCCGAACCAGAAGAATGCCTTCACCGCGCAGGGGCGGAGGGACCCCAACCAGAACACCGGCTTCTCCTTCCAGTTCTGCAACGTCACCGGCGAGGCCGACCTCACCAACGCCACGCCGACGTACTTGGGGCGGCCGTGGAAAGAATACTCGCGGGTGGTGTTCATGCAGTCCTATCTCGGACCGATAATCCGGCCCGAGGGCTGGCTCGAGTGGGACCAGAACTTCGCGCTGGACACACTTTACTACGCGGAGTACATGAACTATGGGCCGGGTTCGGTTCTGGATAACAGAGTCAAATGGGCCGGGTACCACGTGCTGTCCGACTCAGCCATGGCGGCCAATTTCACTGTGGCTCAGTTCATAGATGGTGACTTGTGGTTGCCGGCCACCGGAGTTAAGTACACGGCGGGCTTGTCGGCGTAATTATCCGAATTAATGATAATTTGAGTTAAAACTTTTCAATTAATGGTTTAGATATTCCAAAGTTTCTAATGGAATTCGGAAATCTTACTGATCAACTTGCGAATCCAAACAATGCCGAACGATGTGTGTTTAAGTTATTGCCCATCATTTGTCGTTCATTTTTAGACTCTTCTACCACTTTACATTAAAATTATTGTTGATCGCACTTTTGAATTTATATAGGGGAAAGTCGCATACCTAAATTATTTTTTTTTTAAAAAAAAAAAACTCCGATGTTCATAGATCTGCCTTGATCTATGCATAGATCTGCCTTGATCTGTTGACTTCCAAAGAAAGTTGTCGTGAGTAGCGCAAGCTGGTTGGGTCGCAGGCTGGGCAATTTTGTTTACTATAAAAGGCGATTTATTGCGCGTGAATTTGTACCAGTTCGTAAAATTTCTTTTCCAGATTACTACAAGTAGTATGTGGACCATTTGGACCACCTGCGTACTATTTGACGGGTGGAAAATGCAAAGCGATACGTCAAGATAGAGAAATCCTACCTAATAGTTCATGGAATTTATGATCCTGTTTGACTGATCTAGCAAGCGGCTTCACAGGCACTGCAAGCGATAAAAATTTGGCAGTGAGGGATGCAAGAGACGGTTGTTGGGGATTGGTGGGCGATTTCTTCCCATTCGTCTGCTCCGCCTCACAGGAATGCTGATGGAGGGATTGGTGGGAACAGCTGGCTCAACAGCCCTCCGCCTCAACAGGAAAGCGATACGTCTGCTCCTCGATAGTGCGTGTTATTGCTGTTGTATGGATTAGATATTTAGGTTATTTCCTTTGATTAGGAGAGTGCCTCGAATGTCCATACATTAACAGATGAAGAGAATGGATAATGGCCGTACATGATTAGTTAAATTTTGTTTTATTTATTAATACCAGCTACTGAATACGCACATCCATGATGATTGATCCTTTCCATAAAGAAATTATGACATCCATTCCATATCGGAACCCTTCAATTCTCCAATATCAAATGCGGGAAGGGCGATACTTAAAGACTATTTATGAAAATTGTCTTCTCTATATAGTGTGGTGAGGAGCCTAATGAGAATTGACTGTCAAATTCTTCCTAAACTTCTCATAATAATTAACAGTCTACAATACATGTTATATTCAAATACCTCAGTTTAGGCTCTATTATTGTGGTTAACTGAAACTTTGGTTTACTAACCAAAGCAAGTTTCAAAGAATTCAGTGTCTACATATATTAGCAAGATCTTAGAATTCATTGAAATTTAAACAATTCAGAAAGGGGAGAACCAAAGTAACACCAAAATGTTGATGAATTTAGTCCTCTAAATTCGAACACCGTGTTACCATGGAAAGGTGGCATCAGGAAGGTAGTCCTCTTCATTGTAGTAGTAGTTCCACATACATTGCTCTAAGAAGCAAGGCTCCGTAGCATTTCCATTACTCAAACAAGATAGCATGTTGAACTCCTTATCGGACATATGTGAGCCAATTTTCTCTCCTCTTGCACCTTCACCAAAGCCATCGGACATATGTGAGCCAATTTTCTCTCCTCCTGCACCTTCACAAAAGCCATCGTCCATGTTTCTTAGGAACTTACTCCACCATCCTGATGCCACATGTTCATCTTGTCATTCCACTCCATGTCATGTTGTTCCCCAATCAAATGGATTTGTGCAATCTCATCAGCATCCATCCATGGATGGAATGCCCTTGATGCAGGGTCCAATGCATCACAAGAGGCACGGCAGGAACTCTTTGAGAGACAAGATGCCTGGAAACTTGGCATGATACTTTCCAGAGAGCTTGAAGTAGATGAAGTTGGCTGTGATGATGGCTGCATTGTCGATTTCCAGTAAAGCTTGTCGCCAAAGGTATTGTTCCTATTGTTGAAACTTTGAAGGTTTGGATGAAATCCCAATGGATTATTATGGTAAGTGATGTTGAGGTTCTCATGGACAGGTATTGGGGTAATCGGCAGATGCATCCAAGGGAAAGAATGGTATTCGCTGGGTAATAAGTTGGTATTCTGAAGGTGGTTAGAAAAGGTGTAGTTGAATGGATGTGTTGTAAAGTTGATCCTATTCTCGTTCAACTCCTTCTGTATCTCTCCCAACACTGCTGGAGATAGCTCTAAAGTTGGAGAAGGTGATGGATTTTGATGTTGCTGTTGCTGCTGCTGGAATTTTTGCAGCTCAGTTGCATGCTTCATGGTAGCTCTATGAAGTTTAAGGGCAGTAACAATCTCTCGCCTAGCCTCTGCCATGTTAAGTAGTCTTTCTTGATAAGGCTTACTTGTGTGGAGTCGCCGTCTGAGTTGCTTCTTTGGTATTGGAGAATTTACTGATGTTGACTTTGATTCTTGTTGAGATTCACTGAGAAATCTCCTATCCTTTGAATGATCTCGGGGAATTTTACAAAAACTTGCCTTGTCTCTAGATTTCGATTCCATGGGATCTTCAGGTCTTGAAGAATTCAGCTTCTTGGCAACACGATTGATGTAGACACTACAGAGTTGAGATTCATTTAACTTGTACGCCTCCACCTTCGTCTTCCGGCTGATATTCTTAGAACAGAAGTTTCTTGTCATCTCACTCTCCAGTGGGGCTTGATCAAATCATGCCAGGGAAATGGTAGATGAACTTGGATAATGATGGAATTTCAGGTCTCAGAGGAGGATGTGGGATGGTAGGTGAATTTAAAGAAGCATGATGGATTTTTCTGGTTTAGTAGGACAGAACCTATCTGCTCGGTATTGCACCTAGATACATACACGCATATACAAAGTACCGAACATTAAGGCTGTTTCTTATCCAGTATATATTTTAAATGTTTTTCGTAGTCGATCAAGTTAGAATCAAATAATCCTAATTACCGCTTAAAAAACACATGCATATGTAACTTGATCTGAATTGTAGTACTCATTATCGTTTCATTAGATTTTACTATGATTTGTGTTTTCACTGTATTCGAATAACAAGAGTCTTTACACCGTAAAGCAAGAACTCTCTCTTTTAATCTTTGTTGCTTTCTGTTTGGCATGAGATTTCTTCAGTAAATTTCTCTATGTATAAGTTTACAGAGTAATTAGGAGGCATCACTTCTACTGAGATCCTAGATGATACAATGAGATTTAACTCCATGAACAAAACCAAAAGAGACTAGATACTAAAAGGTGAGACAGAATGTGGTCCTTCGCCATTAGTTCTATCTACCGAGTCTCACTGAAACACCAAAGCATGTGGACCATCAACCAATGCATGGTTGTCATAGTTAGGCATTTAAAGCAACAACATTGTGCTCTTAAGCTAGGTCTCCCCTTCATGTGCTCGGGTGGTCCTACATTTACTTCTGCTGTCATCTAATACGGTCATTCCACCTGCTTCCTATCAGATTCAACCAACATATGGCAACACACTAACACAGGACGGGAGAAAGTGAAGGTAACAATTTGGAAGATTCCTAGTGAAAGCACCTCGACTTAACTTAGCCAACCAGAACCAGCTTCTCAACTCGGCACCGCTGAAGAACAGAGAGCTCAAGGTGTGGTTCTTGTGACCTAAGATCTAGTCTATCAGAGCTTCTCATTTACTTGAGGTCACAGTCCTTTCTTAATTATATAGTCCAATGCAGCATGGTCCCTCTATACACGCATAAGATGGTTGTGGAAGTGAACGTTGGACCATGCCATAGTAACACAATTTCCTTTTTACTACCAAAACCAAACTCGTTAGTATGCATGAAAGGGCATGAGCGAAGGCCGACTACCGAGTACCATTTGATCTTTCTGTGGCTCGACATTTACTACCAAAACTAAAATTTGTTGCTCGTGTGACACAATCCGAAACCACTTGAGGGAGTAGATAGGGAACTGAGGATCAATGTAAAGTGTTTTAGCAAGTTAGATAGTTTTTGACCATGATACTGAACTGAGTGAGCCCAAACATTGAATGTTGTTCAAGTTCAAGATGGTTGAATTTACACAAATTCAAGAAAAAACAATTATTTATTGATCAAAACAAGAAACAACTATGTAGGTGTGATTAATTGTCTAAAGCTAATTAGTTGATTAATTCTAGTTTATAATATTAAAAAGGGAAGGTTATCTCTAATAAGGCACAACTAAAAGGATTCAAAATAAGTTATTAAATACTCTAGATGGAAAAATATGCTCTATATCATAATAAAATAAGTCAAAAAGCAATCAATCTCCAAACCCAAATAAATAAAAAAATTAATTTGCTATTATCTCTTGATTAGTAGTAGTAATAATGATCTTTCTCACCCAGTGATCTTAATGGTATAAAAGAAAATGTCTTCAAAGTTTAAAAATGTCCTACAAAGTCTCAAAATTATTTTTCATTCATTAACACAGTTAAAATACTTAAACAAATAAGCATGTAATATAGGGTTTAAATCTATCTTCTTTCAATGTTTTATAAATTTTGACATGTAAAATATTTTTTTTTCAAAAGAAAACATTAATCATTTAAGGTTGTATATTAATTTAAGTTAAAGTTGGAAGAAAAAGTGATTTGAACCATTGGTATTTAATATACATATTGGATTGATCTGGGCCCCAACTTATTTGAGCTAAGCCCAATATTTTCATAATATATTCAAATTGGGCTTAAATTCAACTCCAATCAAATGATAAAAAAAATGGTTGAAACAATAAAATGATAAAAATGTATTATGACATATTTAAATACGATCCATCACACTATAGTTAAGTGAGTCAAATTAAAATTAAAAGCGCGAGCTTAATTAACATAGTTAGGAGAGCTTTAAATGATATTGATTATTGTTAATATTGTCTTATCTATTGATTAGATCAATATAGTTCTCACAAAAGTAAAACATATAATTCATGATCGATATGATTGTTCACTTCACCTAATTAAGTTGGTCGGTAAACAAAATATAAATTTATATATTGTCATGGTTGTTGTTTATCTGCCACTATAGTTGGTGAGATTTATAAAATTGGTTAGTAAATAGGATGTCCTTCACGAAGCTTCAAGAAATAAGTTAAGTAGTTAAGAATAATTAACTCTAGAGATTAACATAAGTAATAGACATATTTCTTACTTTTAATCGAAACGTTCTTCAAACTTGTTCAAACAACTAGTAAAATTTTAAATTACCATTTCATATATATAAAAAATAAACTCATTGTTCATTTTTTTCTTGATTGAATACAGGATTCTATATACTTGTCACATGGAATTAATCATAAATTATTTTTTACGGCATTATAATTTATAACTCACGTGCCAAAGCATGCACAAGCCCATGGAATTTCTCTTGCAATTATTAATAAATTAAGATCGCAGGGCGGTCAAAACCACTTCCAGTCCAATGTTTTACATTTTTCTTTTTCAAAAATAGTGACCATGTTATTTAGTCCGTGCTAATATTAATAACTTATATGACAAATATACACAAGAAAATTATATTCTCAATTTAATAGGGAAAAGTGCAAATTTTAATTTCTGCATTTACTTTACCGAATCCGTAAATTAGATTTTGTCCACGCTGGCAATTGCGAGATCTCGCCGCACAATTACGACGTGTGACCTGCTGCTTGAATAATTGCAACGCTTCTCCGTGCAATTCCAGTCACATGCGGGGTCGACGTATCACTGATCTCTCCTCGTTTACTTCGAAACTCCGCAAGGACCGTCAAGAGCAAATATCTATTTTGGAACTCTCCTAATTAAGAATTCCGAATTCAGCCCCCGTTGTTCCGAATCCAATAATTAATACTAAACAGTCAGATTAAAAATAATTTGGATAATGATTTTATATGTATCAAAGTATAGTTGGCCCTCACTAATTAATCTCTTTATCAAAAATTATATAATGTTATGCCAAATTAGTTGGTTTCTTACGTCACAAGCTTACATTTTATACCATTTTTTTATTATTATATAATATTTTAGGGTTAAATTGTATCTTATTTGTTTCTTACAATCTTAATAATTTGAAACACACACGAACAAAAATCCTCTATAAATTAAAAAAAAAACATATTAACTATTATTTATCATCCATTGTCTTTAATAAAGATAAAATCCTCCTCCACTAACTTGAGAAATATTGTGTTTATCACAAAACATACTACACGTCATAATGCACTCCTATTAGTCTATTTCTATAATTAATCCAACTAAATATGTAGAAAAAATTATTTAAAGATGTTACCCTTTAGCATCAATTATTGATTGATTCCTTCTCAACTACTCCACGGACAAAATCATGCTAGACAAATAAGCATTGGGGCCCACATCCACAATATCATATTCATATCACAAATGCCCATATGATTTTGAATTAATTTCTTTCCTTTTTTTTTTTTTGACTAATGAATGATTATTGTGAGTCATTTACTTATAACAATGGAATATTATAGAGAGAGAGAAGAAGTATTACTTATATGGTGACTTCATGATCTAATAAGCACGCTTAAGGTTCTTATTTATTAGGCTTATCAATCCAACTAGAATTAGTTTATGTGCAACTAATATATTTAAAAGTCTTTATTATAATCTATTGATTAAGAATTTATGAGAAGTAATGAAAAAGTTCGGGCAAAAATTCAAAGAGCACATTAAATTATGCAAATTGTAAAAGGGCATTTTTTTTTTAAAAAAAAAAAAGGCATTTCTTCAAATATTTTTATCTTAAAAATAGCTTTTATTTTAATATTACTGTAGCAGTTATAGTATTATTATAGTATTATGGTAACTACTTACTAGTTTTTATAATTAGGTAGCAATTGCCTAAATAATTATTATAGCTGTTTTAAGGTGATTATCACTAAATTAACTTGAAATTTATAAAATTTAAATAATTTTTACTAAGTCAATAAAAAATATTTTGATATAATAATATTAATAATAATTTTAAAAGCTACTAAATAGTTGTTATAAAACTATAATATTATTATTGATATGGTATGTTATGAGCGGATCCAAATATGACGTAACAGTCAAAATTAAGATGAGATGATAGTTAAAGTTAAGATAAGGTGGTAGCCAGAGCGTTACTCTTAATGGGGTTTAACTCCTCACCAGCGCTAAGGTTTTCGGTACAAGGACGATCAATCCAAGAAATGGTCAGACTTAAGGGATTTATCGCTCCACTTGTGACCAGATATCCAGTTTATAGTCGGGATGCCTAAAGGATTATCATATTTATGGGACCTAGCTCCCTATTCCCGAAGCACGACTCTCAGTATAGAACCGATTGACTAATAAACCGATCGGACTCGAGAGACTAATTGTTTTGCTAAAGGCCAAGATATACAAATTAAGCTTGAACAACCTCAAAGCTAGTCGAGTATATAGGATCCAGCTCCTCATTGCCACATCTCTTAGTGTCATTACTACAATCTCTAAGTATATAATTGGTCGGCCCAATAATCGGTTGGACTTCCAAGACTACGATCGGTGGATCACAGTGCCAGTCGGGTTTTTAAAGCTCAACGCCCCATCTCTTATATATATATATATATATATATATATATATATATATGAAAAATATATCAGACAATTCTTAGTATAAATCCGGTCAAACTCCCATATTAACAATTCAAGGGCAAGTCTTATAACATATAGCTTATCGGTCCAAAGTGTCAATCAAATCTTCTGAGGCCTGGCTCCCTGCTCTTCAAAGACAAGTATCACCGTATACAAATGGTCAGCTAAGGTTCAATCGGATCACCTTCAGGGGAATATATTATCAAAGAATCACAACAACCATTCAAAAAATAATAACTACTTGTCAAAGAATATTATGCTACTATAACATATATATGCAATAGAATTTTCCTTGAAAGGTAGCTATATACCTTCCATCGTCTGACATATCTTGATAGCTTATTCGCATATTCTCTTAAACCGTCTCATTGATGGTGAAGGTTACAAGAAGCAATTCATATACCGGTAACAAAAGATTTCTCAGAGGATGACTATGTATCTTCCAGGCTATACATCTTTCATCATCCGATATATTTTGATATCAAATATTTTTTGTCACCTCATTATTACGGAGGTTATGAAAAATGATATTAAGTGGGAGTTCCCTCCGTAGATGAGGCATGCTTATATTTTTAATGACGCAATATGTTTTATTACATCTTTTACTACACACGTATCTACTGACTATATTTCTCTAACTTTTACTCGACCATCTTATTTACTTAAGCGTCGAAATACTTACGCTAGGAACTCCCTCTTTGACTCTCGCTCTAACGTACTGTTTGCTCTCTCTAATGTGCACAGAGATGAAGACCCAATTTATATTTTTTTTCTTCTACGTGAAATCTTCTCTCCAGTAACAACAGATTTATCTATCCAATACAACATCTCATCCCCTTTCAGGATCAATTGTATTAAGTATTATATGTTTTAGCAGATATAGAGGTAATTTTTATATGTTATGACAATCGTTTAAAAATAAGAAACAACTATGCAGTAGGTATTTGATAATTTTTATACGTTGTAATATCTATCTCTAATAATACTAGAAATAAGAGTATTTTCAGGATAAGATACATGATGGGATACTTTTTGATTTTTTTTTTAAAAGGTCCTTCGACGATTTATATAATTTAGAGCATCATTTTAATTTTGACCAAAAATTTTGATGGATGGAGGAGAATGTAAATGTAGCATTTTCCAAGTCTAAAATATAAATTCTTCCTTGATATTCCTTAAGTAATTTGATTTAATAATTTATATATAATATGAGATAGTCAGTGGGCCCCGCCCTTCGTTAATCTTATCCAGTTGGTACTCATTAAATTATCCGCCACGCGTGATTTATGCTTTCACGGTCTCACGTGCTGCGCCTGTGACCCTGCTGCAAATCCCTCAATTATTTTTCTTCCTTGAGTTTTAAAATTATTTTCTTTTTTTCCCACTGAAAAGAAAAATAAAATAAAATTCAAAAATAAATTTAATTATAATTACTCAGTAATTATATTATTTAATCTAAAAGTTAAAGGGTATTTTAAGACTCTTTATGATGATAAATAAATAAATAAAATGTGTGATTAACGTTTAAGAAAAATAAGGACAGTCTTTTGTTTCTTTTTTAATTAATCGTGAAGCTCGAGAAACCCAACATAGGAATATTCTACTTAAAAGGCATCTAATTGGTATCTTAACCAGCAATTTTTATTTATTTTTAAATACCAAAAATGCTCAAAGTCAGTGCTTTTATAGCTACCGTAAGAAAAATTTACGGTGGGAGGGAGAAGAAAAACCAGGCCAACGCAGCGCATTGACGGCAGAGCGGTTTGGTTGAAGAAATCGAGAACAGCGAGGCGACACCCAACATTTTTTTCTTCTATTAAACAAAGGCAATGGTGGGCCTCGATCCGACTATAAAATGGGCACCAGAGGTGAGCGCTCCTCACCCATCCATCCCAGCTCCGTTCAGTCCGTTTTCTTGACTGCGTTGCGTTTTTTCCTTTTGTTTTCCCCTGTTTTCTTTGGTTCCTCCGTCGCTCATTTGGTCTTTTCCAGTTTTGAGCTTTCGAGCTCAGCAGGAACAAGGTAAAGCCCTCACCTTGCACGTCCGAAGCATAGATCTGGTTGTTGCTGCAGAATGCGGCGGCGATGCTGCGTGAACGTTTTATTGCATAAAGTTCTAACTTTGGACTTAATTTCTGGCCGCAAAATCCAATTTTTATAATACCCAACTCACCTGTGTGGAGAGTTCTCTTGGTTGCCATTTGTTTTAAAAAAATTTTGGGTAGATCTTGCTGGGAGTTACAAGCATCATAATAGAAAAGTGGGTTTAGGTAGGGTTTTAAGTTTTGATTTGCTATAGCGGTAGTTCGTATGGAAGTGAGTAATATTTCAGGTAAAGTCTCTGCTTTTCTTCTCATGCTCGAGTTGGATCTGCTGTGCTGTTTGGCAACATCCTGGCAGAATTCCCTAAAAATTTTCAAACATTAGGAGAACTTTTTCATTCAACTTCGCTACTATCTTGCAGATCCAGTAGCAGGGCTTCTTACTTCCTAGTTATGTTTTTTATTTGAGAATTTTATCTGCACCACAAACATAACAAGAGGCAAGATCCTCCCACTTCATCATTTGTGTTTGTAATATTCTTTAGATTTTACTTTATAGATGCTTCTGGGTGTCTGTCTGTGGGAGATCTATGTGATTACCTAGCCATGCATTTGATCAGTTGAACTCACACTTCGTACTTCAGATATCTGTTATTTTATTTTATCGTCTTAAATTATCTTATCCAACCTTTCAGATATTTTCTGTGTCTGATAATAGATCTAGTTTGGTAGTTTGCTAATTCTTGGATTCAGAAACTAGTAATTGTTGAGAGTAATGGATGGTAAAATGTAACTTTCCTTTTACAACAAAAGTAAAACTCTATCGTTGTACTTTGATAGATCTCTTGTTTTAAGCTGATCTGATCTCCTTGTTATCTTTCTTAGATCCTTCCTTTTTGGGGCAAGTATTTCCTAGAGCCTCTTTGTCTAATGCAGTGACCTGATAGATGTTCCCGGATTTCCTTGTTTTTGTTGCTGTATAGGCTCTTTGAAACTTGAAAGAGAGCATCCATAGCAATGGCTGAACGCAGCTTGACCCGGGCTCACAGTGTTAGGGAGCGCATTGGGGGCTCCCTTTCTTCCCAGCCCAATGAACTGGTGGCTCTTTTCTCAAGGTTCATAACCATCTAACTTCTATTCTCTTGTTCCTTGAAAAATATGAACTGAAATATCAAATATGTATGTCAAACTTTGTTTTTACTGTTTCATGGTTTCTCAACATGAGAATATCCTGTTCCACTCAGTGCTTTTGTTCAGGACTATTTCCAATATCTGATTACGATTTCATCTGCTAGGTTTATTAACCAAGGTAAGGGTATGCTGCAACCTCACCAGTTGTTGGCTGAGTATGAAGCTACCTTTTCTGAGGCAGATAAAGAGAAGCTGAAGGATGGAGCCTTTGAGGATGTTATCAAGGCGGCACAGGTACAAGTTAAAACATCAAGTTTCTTGCCATCCAGGTTCTCATGACAGCATGTTGCCTCTAACGCAGGAAGCCATTGTCATTCCTCCATGGGTTGCTTTGGCAATTCGACCAAGGCCTGGAGTCTGGGAATATGTTCGGGTCAATATCACTGAACTCGCTGTGGAAGAGTTGACAGTTCCTGAGTACCTGCATTTCAAGGAGGAGCTTGCTGAGGGAAGGTGGGTGAATCTGAGATTGATTTCAGTTTCCCTCTTTGAGAAACTGATTTGAATTTTGTTCCTTTTCAGCCCACAGAACAACAACTTCACGCTGGAGTTGGACTTTGAGCCCTTCAACGCCTCGTTTCCCCGTCCCTCGCTATCAAAATCCATTGGTAATGGAGTGCAGTTCCTCAACCGGCATCTCTCTTCAAAGTTGTTCCAAGACAAAGAAAGCTTGTACCCCTTGCTTAATTTCCTCAGGAAGCATAACTACAAGGGCATGGTAAGTACTTGATTCTCTAGATCAATAATGATTATACATGTGTAGAATTTTTCCTCAAGTAATTGTAGAATGAATTTTTACCATTGTCGAAGATCTGTTGCATAAACATAAATATTTTTATTGCAACCTTGTGCTTTTAGATGCATTAATCAAGAAGCTTAGTTAAGATGGCTATATTTATCTACTGTAAGATTAGTTTCTTTGTGTGTTTGACTATGTCGCATGAAGTATAGTATCCTCTTCTGCTGCATCATTTTACTAGTCTTTTTTATATTAATTCTTGCCATGTAGTCTATGATGCTCAACGATCGGATCCAGAGCCTTAGTGCCCTTCGAGCATCATTGAGGAAGGCCGAGCAACATTTGCTGAGTATTCCATCAGACACACCCTACTCTGAGTTTCACCACAGGTGAATGATAAGAATATATATTGGCTATCAAAATATGTAGTGTAGATACTATGCTATGAAATTCAAAGACCAATATTAGAATTCCATTTGATCCATTGTTTCTTAATTCACTCTTTTAGATTTCAAGAGCTTGGGTTGGAAAAAGGTTGGGGTGACACTGCTCAGCGTGTATATGAGACCATTCACCTTCTACTTGATCTTCTCGAGGCCCCTGATCCAACCACTTTGGAAACTTTCCTGGGAACAATTCCGATGATGTTCAACGTCGTGATTCTTTCTCCACATGGTTACTTTGCCCAGGCTAATGTTTTGGGCTACCCCGACACTGGTGGTCAGGTATTGATTTAATCCCGGACAATATATATATTCGCATCAAGTTAAATTTGTTTCTTACGGTAGTGACAATTGCAGGTTGTCTACATTTTGGATCAAGTTCGTGCTTTAGAAAATGAGATGCTTCTCAGAATCAAGCGTCAGGGCCTAGATATCACACCTCGAATTCTAATTGTAAGAACTGGAATGAATGAAATGGGCAAACTCTCGTGCCATAGAGCCTGCCTTACAATTATGTCATTGGGATAATACAGGTTAGCAGATTGCTTCCGGATGCAGTGGGCACAACTTGTGGGCAGAGGCTGGAAAAGGTCCTCGGAACCGAGCATACTCATATTCTTCGTGTACCATTCAGAACTGAGAACGGAATAGTCCGCAAATGGATCTCCCGCTTTGAAGTATGGCCTTACCTTGAAACATATACTGAGGTAAGCTTAATTGCATTACCTTTGTTCATGGGGTCTTCTTTGCTAAATTTGTTTGGAAGGTTTATATATCTTTTTTATTTCTTGTAGGATGTTGCAAATGAGTTGGCTGGAGAGCTGCAAGCCACCCCGGATCTAATCATCGGAAACTACAGTGATGGAAATCTAGTTTCCACTTTGCTTGCACATAAATTGGGAGTAACCCAGGTGAACTTTTCTTCATCGGCATCTGCATAGCTAGTGGTTCATCAATAAGCTAATGCCTTAGTAATGCTCATTCTTTTCTCATGCAGTGCACTATCGCCCATGCTTTGGAGAAAACGAAGTACCCAAACTCGGACATCTATTGGAAGAAGTTTGAGGATCAGTATCATTTCTCTTGCCAATTCACTGCTGATTTGATCGCTATGAATCATGCTGACTTTATCATCACTAGCACCTTCCAGGAAATTGCTGGAAGGTAATACTCAGGCTGATCAACATTCTGATTATACCTTTCTTTATGCGATCTTAATCAAATTCTGTACTGTTATCTGATTTCAGCAAGGATACTGTGGGGCAATATGAGTCTCACACTGCATTTACTCTCCCAGGACTCTACCGAGTTGTTCATGGAATCGATGTATTCGATCCAAAGTTCAACATTGTCTCTCCCGGTGCCGATTTGTCCATTTACTTCCCATACACTGAGAAGCACAAGAGACTCACTTCCCTGCACCCTGAAATTGAGGAGTTGCTGTTCAATCCAGTAGATAACACGGAGCACAAGTAATCATTTCTTCCTTCCTGTATGTTTTCCTTTATCGTTTGATTGGCTTGGTGATTTCCTTGAGAAATTTGCAGAGGTGTGCTGAAGGACACCAAGAAGCCGATTATCTTCTCCATGGCACGGTTGGATAGGGTGAAGAACTTAACAGGTCTGGTTGAATTCTATGGCCGGAGCGAGCGTTTGAAGGAGCTGGCAAACCTTGTAGTGGTTTGTGGAGACCATGGAAAGGAATCAAAGGATCTTGAAGAACAAGCAGAATTCAAGAAAATGTACAGCTTCATTGAGAAGTACAATCTGACGGGACATTTCAGATGGATCTCTGCCCAGATGAATCGGGTTCGCAATGGCGAGCTCTACCGTTACATTGCCGATACTGGAGGAGTTTTTGTTCAAGTACTTGTCTTCATTGCCTATCAATGCCCAATCTTTTTGTTTGTTAGAGAAATTTTACTAACGTGTTACCTTTTGTTTTGCTATTACGTAGCCTGCCTTCTATGAAGCCTTTGGGCTCACTGTCGTTGAGTCAATGACCTGTGGTTTGCCGACATTCGCAACTGTGCATGGAGGACCCGGAGAAATTATAGTAGATGGGGTTTCTGGCTTCCACATTGATCCTTATCAGGGTGACAAAGCTGCTGAAATTGTTGTGAACTTTTTCGATAAGTGTAAGGAAGACCCAACCTACTGGGATAAAATCTCTGTTGGGGGGCTGAAGAGAATTGAAGAGAAGTAAGAACCCTTTCTCTTTGTGATGCTTCCTTGTCATGATTTGATACGGAAAAAGGGGTTTGTGACTGTTATCTAACACACTTGAATAAAATAGGTATACCTGGAAGCTTTACTCTGAGAGGTTGATGACACTCACTGGAGTTTATGGTTTCTGGAAGTACGTCTCTAATCTGGAAAGGCGCGAGACTCGCCGTTACCTGGAGATGTTCTATGCCCTCAAATATCGCCAACTGGTAAATTCAAACCACAATTACACTTGTTCTACTACATCCATTTTGTAATCTCTACTTATATTTGCACTCTCTGTCGCCATTTTCAGGCTGATTCTGTTCCTCTAGCAGTAGAAGGAGAAGCTTCTGTTAATGGTGCCAAGTAGATGGAGATTCAGCAGGAAGCTTGATTGGTGCAATGACCTGTTTCTTTTGCGAATGATATTTCAGAGGAAGAGGCGTTTGTCAGTGTTCTTATTTCAATTTATGAGAGCTGCTTATCGATTCAAAAATTTGGTGTGCTTGATATGTAGTGTTTGCTGTGTTCTGTAACCTTGACGTTCCATGTTATTCTGCAATAAGATCAGAAGCTTCCTTTTCCTTGAAATCTATATCATTCCATAAACAAGAACATGCAGCCAACTAAGCTCTTTAGTTAGACATGGATTGATCCTGAACTTGTGTCAGTGATCTTTTCTGAAACTGGTTTAATTATCATTGCATATTGACTAACAATTTTATTTTGTGAATGGTGGAGAGTGAATTGCAGCATTAGCCATTGACTATTCCATAATAAAAGTAAAGCCTTGTTCGGCCAGTTCTGACTAGACTGCTAAAAGCCAAGATGTGTATTCATGCAGATGTGACATGCCAATAATCCCTTTAGTGAAGAGAAAAAAAAAAATCCTCCTTGAGATATGAAATATTATCATATAAGATTTTAGAATTAAAATTAGACACATCAAAAATTTGTATTAATGGTTAATAGTCATTCCTTAATTACTTTTTTTTTTTTTTATGTTGACCTAGTCAAATAGTTGAAGTGCTGATGGTGAACGAATCCTCTTTTATCCCATGTGGCCTGGTCTGGAGCTCACTCACATGCTTTCTTTATTCTGTACCAGAGTCCTCAGGATCTTTTCCATTTGTGGCAGCAAAACCAGTGTAGATTGTGCACGATTAAAATAGCTAAAGTGCAGATCAGTGTGCAGACGAAAGCATAATTGTTAGCCAGTAGTACCTGGAAAAAGCCAACTACAAAGGCAGACATTCAACATTTTAAATATTCTCTCTCATGGCCTCCAGAGGTCAGGTGGCCGACAAGGTAGCGTACAAGTCAAGAACAGATAAAGAAGCAAAGAGAGATTTGGAGTCAGATAAGGTTAAAATGGTTTCAAGATCCACCTCGCTTGACTTTGAGAAGAGATGAAACTATACTAATTATTGTGTAACACTATTAAAGATGATAGCATAAAAGATTACAAGCAACATCACAGCGAACAGACAAGAAATAAATAACAGTGACGCTGACAGAGTAGGAACTATTGCGACTATCTCGGCTAAGATTCATATTGATGCCGGATTCCCCACAAGGTGTGATGGGCTACATTGCGGGGTGGTTTTTTTTCTCTTGTCTGTACTCCTCTGAGGTAGCTTTACTATTTATCAGCACTAGCTTTAGGCACGCTTGCATTGCCAACATGTGAATTGAATGTAGTCAGAGTTTTACAAGGAAATGTGATGTAGATCTCTGAAGCAATTCCAATTGCATGTTCGTGTATTTTCAGACGATGTGGATGCCAATGCCAAGCCGGTGGAAGATCGATCCCAGTATCAGCAGATTTTACATTAAGCCAAGTGTTAGTTTAAGTAACTGTAAATAAAGTAGTTAATATTAATACTGAAATTTTTTTCTCATGTGTCAAATATAGTAGTTGTTTATTATGGACCGTGTTCTAAGGTGAATTCAAGAGTTAACTTATTTTGTTTAAATAAAGTTACATATTTTACTCATCGCCCTAAACCCCCAAGTTTAATTTACACCATTAAATTCTATTTTTTTCATTAAAAGTTTAAAAAGTATATTATGAAACTTGTAGCTACAGGTTACACAAATAAAAGAATAAACAAATAAAAGAATAAAAGTCCAATGCGTAGACTGTACTCGGTCACAGGGAACGATAGGAATAATCAATTCAACATATGGAACAGCATGTTTTTAAGAGAAATAATCTTGAAGAACAATCAGCATGCAAAACTAAAGGATCGCTAACTCTTGGTATATCGATTCAACAAAACACGAAGACTACAAAATTTGTTGTTTCAACAACTTCACAATGTATATATTAGTTCCTATGGCTTCAATATGCTTGAAGTAAAAACAGCTGTAATAACTTGCTCAAATGATAAGTTTTAGAGGTAGAGTTGAATCAGCTCATCACTAACCACGGATGGAGTAAGAACACCAAGGTCAGTGAACAGCAGCGTGAGGAACTGAGGTGGTGTGTAATCCCTTGCTGATGTTTCAACTTCAACATCAGGTGGAACAGGAACGCCAAAGTCTATCGGTCGAAGTGCAGTTTCAAGATCTTTTTGGTCCAATGGATACAAACGTGCAAACTGCAAAACGATTCTTATCTAAGAAATAGCAAAATTGCAATAGCAAATGATGCCAAAATCCTTACTTTGGTGCCAATCTCCAGTTTGATATCTAACGGAATGAGATCAAAGAAAGAGGTGATCCATATAAGAGTACCTTGTAACTTTCGGCAGCCACATAAACAGGCTTGTTCATGCTGTGAGCCACAAGTGCAGTTTGATATGTCCCCATCATGTTAATTATGCCTCCACTTTCAACCACCCCATCAGCTCCAACAAAAACCATGTCAACCTCATCCATTGTGTATGCCACTGCAGAATCAAGCAGAAGCTTTACTGGAATGTCCAGCGCTGCAAGTTCCTTCGACAACCTTAGTCCTGTCCTATCAGGTCTTCCCTCTAAAACAGAAAGAAAATGTCAACATTCTTTTGCTGAAGACCATGCTTCCAAAGAAAGAACAGTCGGAAAGCTTTATTCATGATAAAAACCTGTGCAAAAGACTTTGAATAGTTTTTTATTTGATGCTGCAAGCTTAAGCACTTCCAATACTACTCTTGAAAAACCATGAACCAAAATTGTGCAACCATCAAATATAAATTCCTGAGCAAGCATTGCAATTGTGCGGCGAGCCTGGAAAAAATCCATGTCAGTAATTGTTTACATGGTGCAAGAGTAAGAACATGAACCACAGAACAGTTGTGTACTTTCATGGAGATCTCTCCAAACTTTTCTCCACGCTCAATCAACCGAAGCTTTGCAGCATAAAAGTTCTCATATTCTAGAGCAGAAGTTCGAGTTACATAGCGCATGAACAGATCACAACCAGCTGACAATGATATAGAAGTTGTGTCCCATGACTGAAAAAGAAATGTGAATGTTTAAATTAAGAACAAAGATAGGCCAATTTACCAAATAAACAATAATAAAATCAATTTTTCACCAAGCAGATCTAAGGATCTTAATTTTCTAGATGCTATGAGAAAAGGATAAGGTTACAAGATCATGTTCAAAGACAACATATAAATTTTGTAGCTAGCTGATTTGCTCAGTTAGAAATGGAACTGTAAGCCATAAACGGCTATCCAAAAATATTGTAAACAATATGATTCTACATGGAGCTTAATGCAGATATAATCCAACTATCCTAAACATCAGTGTTCTAAAAATCGACCAAAGCGGCAACCAACCGCACCAAAAACATGCTAGTCAGCCAGCTTAGGCGGCCTTCGCCTAGGCAAGATTAGACTATCCTAGGCACCGACTAAGAGTCGTCTAGGCACGGTGGAAATAGTGCAGGGTTTTCATAATTTTTTTTAGTTTGGGCTTTTAAATTTAAAGCCTAAATAAAAAAAAAACAGAAATGCAACATTTGTTTTTGTATTGGCCTTAAGTTTTATAAGCCTAAATAAGAAAATTGATTTGTTGGCTAGCCCTAGCGGTTAGCACCAAACTTCATCTTCATCGTACTAAGTAACCAGAGCTGGAGAAATTAGAGCAAATGAAGAAGCCCACATTGATGAAAAATCAAAGAGTTAAAAAGCGGGAGAAATCGATTTAAAGAAAAATTTGTTGTTTGATCTTTCCTCAACTGAGCACTTGGAAGCGATTGAATTGAAGGTTGGTCAAAGCCTCATCCTTTGGAAACATCATTTCATCATCCAACTCCGAAGAAGCTCTAGAGTGAGAGAGCTTCACGAGGATAATTTTACATTCGACGAAGAAGAGAAGGATCACAATGATGATATTAAGTTTGTGTTTGATGAAGAATAAGTTGTTGAAAATTTTGGAGAAGTAGAATAAATTTATGATGAAGGGGAGCCTTGGCGCAACGGTAAAGTTGTTGCCATGTGACCAAAAGGTCACGAGTTCGAATCCTGGAAACAGCCTCTTGTAAAAAGTAGGATAAGGTTGTGTACAATGGATCCTTTCCCGGGACCCCGCATGGCGGGAGCTTCGTGCACCGGGTTGCCCTTTTTTTTTAAGAATAAATTTGTGATATTTTATTAGTTGTGCAATTTTGAATTTATTTTAAATTTGATGTTATTGTGCTAAGTTATAGAATGTGATTTATTATGTAATTTATGTTAATATTGTGGAATCCGCCTAGCAGCGCCTAGTCCCCGCCTAAGCGGCCTAGGCGCTAGGCACTGGTTTGATGCCAAACTAGAGCCTAGCGAATTTTAGAACCTTGCTAAACATTTAGGGCAGACAACTAGTTGTTGTTCTATTACCAAAATAATTTCATGAGCACTATAAAAAACAAGCACATATACGTGTAGTAATTGATAAGCTTCTGACTTTTGGTCATCCAAGATTTATAAATACATACATAAAAAGTGTTCTGGACAGATGACACCATCATGAAGGATTTCACATCTCGTCTTTAACCAAAATAATTCCTATAACTCATTAAATTCAGGAAATGGACATTTGGTACAGGTGAAAATAAGGTGGATTAACAATTAATTCACGGGAACATAATATTATTGTGATTTTGCAGTTCAGCCATACTGTTGATTCAAAAGCAGCATGTTTTATTTGGTTAACATAATCACACATGTGGTGAAAATTTCTAGGTAAACAAAATGTTTGATCATATAAGCTCCTTACATACACCACATCTGTGTCTGGAAGTTTACAAGGTCACAAGGAAGAAATTTACACAATCAAGACTAGGAAATGAAAAGAATGACTGAAACAATAAAGGAAAAAAAGAGTACTAGAGTTTTGTCCTTCTTCAAAAAGCTTTATTACTTTCCTTCAATAAAACAATTAATCTATCCTTGTTAAATGGAAAAAGGAAACTATAATCACCAAACCCGAAGGACATAACTGCTAAATGGGACCTTGCTGTGTGTTATTAACTGATAAAGTATGAAGCATACTAGCAACACGATGCTGCTATTTGCTAGTGTGACTCTTGAAGATCCATGCTTTATGATCACTTTGTAAAAGATATAATTACTATACTGAGGCAAAATTAAAAATTGGGTTGTTTGCATGATAACTTACAAAGCAAAGAAACACATATAATGTTGTTAAACGAGTCAACAATTAGACAATTAGAACAGGTCATGTTAGCACCACAAAATAATATCAGGTTATTAGTCGTCTAAGTGGACACCTGAACCAAACAAATTATCAGGATCAAATGGACCAGACCATCTTTATATTTGTAGGCCTTATAAACAGATTTTATTGATTAAGTTGATCGAGTGATAGATGCACAAAAGCCCAAGAAAAGAGGAATAACAAAGCTACTGATAGGGTAGCAGAAATCTCTGATCTGACAAAAGATTTCCAAACTAGTAGCAACCACAACTTCATAAATAGTACTGAACAAAATATGGGTATCAGCAAGATAACAAGTGAAGTAACATGCAGCAAGTATCGAAAAAGTAGGATCTTCAAGAAATATAATGACCCCACCGATCATATTTGGCAAATGCTTCAAAGAATTTTTTACCGCGAAACCCTAAATCGAGTTACAAAGAATTGAGCGACGCTTTCGTACAAACCAACAAAAGATAAGCCACATATTTGAAAAGAGCAAACCTTCAACGTGTCGGAGGCCTTATTGAGTTCAATCTCCAGCTCCATCATGGTCGTAGCCTCGCTGGAGCGGATGACAGCGGAGAGGGCCATGATGGCGGCGACGGCTTCCGCCAGGTCCGGCTTCTTCCGCCAGTGGTTGAATTCGTCAATGACGCTGAAAGGAATGGAGGAGGAGGAGGATGAGGCAGGTGGCCTGCCCGACGAGAGGAACGCATCGCGGTCGACAGCAGCCTCGGCCTGGGCCAGCCAGTCGCTGCTGACGACGGCGTGGTGGTCCGCCCGCGTCTGGTAGTAGGCGGAGACGCCGCTGCCACCCGAACTAGGGTTAGGGTTGGCGTCCGTGGTGGCGGTGGCGGTGGCGGTGGCGGAGTCGGGGTAGAAGCGTTGGCGCTCCTCAAGAAGGAAGGAAGCCGATCGCCCCCACATTATTTCTCTCTCGCCCGACCAATGACGTTATCTACTTATATAGATTTGATAATACACAGAAATTTTTTTTACTCCAAAAATCACATTTAATTAAATACTCTAATTGAGAAAAAAATTATTAAATCAAATATTAATTTTTTTTTATAAATATTAAATTATAACTCCGGCCACAAACAAGACCATATGTATATATTTTTTTTCTGGGCTTCCATTTGCATAGCACAGCCGTGGAGACGTGTAATGGATATAAATTGAGCGTTGCAGTTCGATCATAGAAATGTTTGGCGTTGAATTTTATGGAAAAATTTAAGCAGGGGACGGTGGACCCAAATATACTTGGGCCGTGAATTTATTTTCACATTATTCCTATGACTGAAAAATTTTTATGGAGTTGAACCCGTTTTCAAAATTAAGGACACCCGAGTTAAAAAAAAAAAACACTCTGTTTTTCCTTTCCTCCTGTCATTGTCAAATCAAATTCACGATTAAAAAAAAGAATCTTCAATTTGGTCCAAACAAACAATAAAATTTCATAATTATTATAATCGATTCAACAACTTAAAGTCTGAATGTCCTAAATATTTTATTTAACCATAAACAACAACAGATTTACTATTAAATTTACATCACCAATTCTCCTCAACAACAAACACCAATCACACAAATACTAAGATTACACACTCGAACACGCAGTAAGCAACAAGGAGAAAGAACCTGATTCACAGTCACAGAGAAGGCAAGAGGCTAAGGAGTTGACGGAGGAGGAACCAATCCACCTCTAGGGTTGGTATTAGCTCCCGGCTCCTGGTAATCCATGCTCGTCTCCACCAGTTCCCTTCCCTTCCACAACCCTAACTCCTGTCACGCACGCAGACAAAGAAACCAGTCAATTCACTCACAGTGAATGAAAACATGCAAGAGCAGGAACACAAGAACAGCACGTAACTCACCTCATTTTCAGGTGCAGATCTCACAGCATCAACTCTTCCTCCATCTACTTCAAACAGGCACAAACTGAATCAGTCAGCAAAGAATTTCAATCAGCAAAAGAAAGGATTTCTGTTAAAAAAAAAACAAAGAAAGAAAGAGAAGGCCATGGAGCTGTGCCTTGTGAGATGGAGAGGAAGAGCAGCGCTGAGAAGACGAGCAGCGTGAAGAACCTGGACCTGGACTCCATGGCCGACCTCTGCTTGAGCTGATCTATACTTATGTAGAAAAGCTGCGTTCCTAATTAATGATAGGGACACGCGAATAAAAAGTTAAATGATCTTGAGCAGGAATCATGCTCAGTTTGGCAGCATTGAGAGGTGGGGGCTCCTGGTTTCTGAAGATTGTAATGGTTTCTCTTTCTTTTCTGTGGGCACTTTCTGCCATAGCCGGAGGCAGTAAGTATTTCGCATTGGATGTTCTGCCACAAGTTGAGAAATTGACATTATATGTCGACTAAATTATTTAGGATTGACTTTATGTGAATTTCTTTTTGGAGTGAGCTTTTTGACTTGTTGCTGAGTGTGAAGAGGAAAAACAGCTATTATTAGGCTAAGCTTAACAGGTAGGGCTTTGTTTTGACTTCAGTTTTAGTTTTATAGAAGTAGGCCAAATATACGAATCAGAAGTTAACCTTTCTAAATTATTTAGGATTGACTTTATGTGAATTTTTTAGGGAGCTTTTTGACTTATTGCTGAATGTGAAGAGAAAAAACAGCTATTATCAGGCTGAGGATGCACATGTTGGGTTTGGTTTGACTTCAGTTTTAGTTTTATTTTGATGTCGAAGTAGGTCAAATTCCATTGAAACAAAACGTAGGTTTAATATGCGAGACAAGTTTTAACCTACCTTCTCCCTCTGTATTATATTAAAAGAAATATAAGTCCCTCCTATATTTATTTTTGCGATATATTATAAGAGATTATTTTTGTAATTCATTCAAATATGACGACGATTTTAGGGTTATGCAAGCTTCATTTTAGGGATGACAATTTCTCCCAATTAAATAATTGTGTATTCGGATATGAGTATTTTCAGATTTAGATATGGAGACAAATATGGTAAAATTCTACTTATATCCTACTCATACCATTCTCTTCTCCGAAAAAATTTAGTTTATCTACTTATCTAGTCACCAACACATATTTCATCTACTGTTTCAATAGAAATTTTCACCCAATCAAAGTGCGAGAGTATCAGAATTTAATAATTTAATAAATATTCATAAATTTATTGAAATAATTTATTTATTTATTTAAAAAAAAGAATGACATGTAGTAAGGGATGAAGATGAAAGTTAAGGTGGCGTTTGGTTCTTTTTTAGAAATTAGAATGAGAATGAAAATCATAGTATTGTGGAATGGGAATGGATAAACATCAATATCAATCTTAAAAATAATATTTGATTAGTTGAATATTTTCTATCAGAATAAACTAAAATTTCCTTTTTCACCCTTAGAGAAAAAAATTAAATGTGAGAAAGTTGAATGTAAAAGAAAAATACGATGAGAGAAAAAATGTGATGAGAATGAATGAAGAGAGGGAAAGTGTGATGAGAAAAAATGAGGAAAGTGTTGGTGTAACAGACCTCTATGGTTTCGATGTTTGACAATGTACCTAAGTTTAGTCAGTTTGACCAAGGGTTGATCCAAACAGGATTTGATGTTTGGAAGAGAGAAGTCTAGTCAGGATTAGATGACTAGCAATGATAAGTCCTAACTGAACGTTAGACAAGAGAAGTCCTGGTGAGTGAAGTCATGCCCTTGTGAGTGAAGCTAGGTAGTGGAAGTCCTTGTGAGTGAAGCTAGGTAGTGGAAGTCCTAGCGAATGAAGTCAGGCCTTAGTGAGTGAAGTTAAGTAGTGGAAGTCCTGGTGAATGAAGTAAGGCCCTAGTGAGTGAAGTTAGGTAGTGGAAGTCCTGGTGTGTGAAGTCAAGCCCTAGTGAGTGAAGGTAGGTAGTGGAAGTCCTGGTGGGTGAAGTCAAACAATGGAAATTCTAGTGAGTGAAGCTAAGCAACCCTAGGGGGAGGTAACCTTAGGTAATATATGATCGCGGTTGACCAGACCAGTGAATTATTAATAATGCTAACATTGTTTTTCTTTACCATTTTATATCTATTGTGCTAACTCAATGTTGCAGGCAAGTCTTAGTAGATCAACTTGGTCAGATACTAAGTGTAGGACCCTTGGCGGCCGGCAAGAGAGGGGTCAACTGCCCTGCAAAATAAGAATGTAAACTCTTCTCAAGCTTTACAACGTAAATAAAATTAACACTTACATAAACGGAATTAAGAAACTAATTAAGAAAAGGAGGCACCGAATTTACTTGGTTTGTAATCAGGGGATTGTAAATCCAAGACCTTGAAAAAACACTAAGATTCTCCTCTAGGTGGAGTAGCCTCTTACAACATTGAAGCACACAATTACAAAGCTAAACAAGAAAGGAATTGATCACAAGTGTTGTTCTGAACCATTGGGACCAGAGCTATACTTATAGCCCTGGTCGGGGCGCCTGGAAGGGTTCCAAGCATCTCTAGGATGATAAAACTTTATCCCCGTCGCAACAGATCGTGTCAAACTCGATCCTGATAAAATTCATGGTTCGGGCACCCAGACTAAGTCCAGGAGCCCCAACCTAAGTTAAGTTTATGTTAACTGTTTGGTCCGGGTTCTTGCTCCGACTCCACTCACTTGGGTCTTGGTCTTCCATTCTGGCTATGGCTCTGCTTGCTTGGGTGATTTCGGCCATCCGGAATAGAGCTCACTCGAACCCATTTTTCATCCTTCAAGCAATCTTTCGCTCCGGCTTCTCGTCCCTCGGAAACACCGCGTGCCTCCTTCTCGTTCGCCCGCGTACTCTTCCGTAGCACCTCGTCCCTCGGACGCACCGAGCCCGTCGACTCTCTCCCGTGTTGTCCTTCTCGCTAGTTACGTCTTTCACTCGACTTCTTGTGCTCCTAAGTTCCTACACACTTAGACACAAGGGTTAAATACCAACATGACCTAACTTGACTTGGTTGATCACATCAAAACCATCACAGGGTACTTACAATCTCCTCTTTTTTGATGTGAGCAAACTCAAGTAAAATTAGGGTAAACTACAAAAATAGCAGTTATAAAATAAAATTTTTACAAGTACAAAAATTAACAAAAATTAAAAATTGTACTACCCTCCCCATAGACTTAATCTTTACTACTCCCCCTTTTGATCTCATTAAAAATGGGGTACTTTAAAAAATTCTACTTAACAACAATAAAAAGTCTAAGGGATAATTAAAAAAACATTAAAATTTAAGCTTAAAAAAAAATTAACATATTTAAGGTAGAAAAAAAATTTCATATAAATTTGAAATTATCGTTAAACAAAATTTTCTAAAAAATTTAACATTTAAAATTTTTCTTACAGTTAAGTGATGAAGTTATTGGAAAAATTAACTTTAAAATAATTTCTAATAAAATTTTTGAAAAACATTTGAAAGCATTTTTATAAAAACTAATTGCTTAACAATTAGTTAATTATATACTTATTTTAGTAATTGACTTCTAGACTGTGGCGAGACACTAGGCCTTCTTGGATATTGGAGTAATAACCTGTTGGTCCCTTGGCGACCGGCTAGAGGAAGGGTGAATAATCCACACAATAAAATGAAAAGACCTTCCTCGACTTATAGCTTTATCAAAATAAATACTTGCATAAAAAGTATTAAAAGACTAAAAAAGGAAGAGGCCCAGAAAGAGTTACTTGGTTACAACCGGGGAGGTTGTTAATCTAAGAAAGATGAAAAACTAAGTAAAAATCTTCTCTGGGCAGAGAAGCCTCTTACAACAATTAAATCTCATAACTAGAAGCTAAACTCAAAAGGAATCAATTACAAGTGTTGTCTTTTGGCTTCTAGGACCAGAGCTGTATTTATAGTCCTGGTCGGGATGCCTGGAGGGAGATAAAACTTTATCTCCATCGCAACGAATCGTGTTTGGCGTGTTCCAGATAAAAATCCTGGTCTAGGCACGCCCGGAAGGGTTCCGGGCACCGAGAGTCCAGCGAGTTCGGGCACCCAGACCAAGAAAGTCAACATCTTGTTGACTTTCGGTCTTAGTCTTCCGCTCTGGTTCCGCTCGCCTTAGTCCAGGTCTTCTGCTTCGGCTCCACTCGCTGAGATGATCTCAGTCATTCGGAATAAGGCTCACCTGAACTCAACTTCCGGCCTTCGAGTAATTTTCCGCTCTGGCTTCTTATCCCTTGGAAATGTCGCGTGCCTCCTTTTTGTCCGCCCGCATACTCTTCCGTAGCACTTTATTCCTCAGATGCACCAAGTCCGTTGGCTCTCTTCCGTGTCATCCTTCTCGCTAGCTACGTCTTTTGCTCGACTTCCTATGCTCCTAAATTCCTGCACACTTAGACACAAGGATTAAAAACCAATAGGACTTAACCTAACTTGGTTGATCACATCAAAACTACCTTGGGTACTGACAATCTCCTGCTTTTTGATATGATCAAACCCAAGTTAAGTTAGGGCAAACAAACATAAAAATGAAATAATAAGGTAATAAATTTACAACTCAATAATGTGCAAAAAATTAAATTACCCTCCTCCTAGACTTAATCTTCTCTTTTCCCCCTTTGATCACATTAAATAGGGTACTTGAAAATAACTTTGGAAAAAATCTAAATTTAAAGTTTAAAGGAAAACAAAAAAAGTATGAAAGGTTAAGTTTTTTTAAAATAAACGATGGCTTTTAAAAAAAATGCTTTTAATTGTTGAAAAATTTAACAAGCGTTGAACAGGCAAACAAAAATTTTCACAAAAAGTTGAATTTTAAGCAAAATTTAAAAAAAAACATTTGCATTTTGATAGAAAAATTTCTAATGGAAAGAGTTTCAAAAAATTGTTTAGATAAAGTTTCATAGAAAAATTTACTAAAATAACTCTAACAAATATAATTTTTGCTAAATAAATTTTAATGATCAGAATTTTTCTATCATAAATTTGACAAAAAAAAAAATTAAAGCATTAGTCAAATATTTCACAGTAAGTCAATTAAACATTTATTTCAATAATTAGCGTCTAGGCTGTGGCGAGGCATTGGACCTTCTTGGTTATTGGATCAACAACCACTTTCTAGACAAAGTCTTTTAAAGAAATTAAATATTTAATTTTCTCTCTGAAAGCCCTAAGTCTAAAAAAAATCAATCTAAATATGATTTGGAATCCAATATAAATTCCTTCCTATAGGATTAATCAAGAATTTCATAAGAATATATTTCTATGATATTTTTCTAATTTGACCCTTATAATTTTTGAGATACCAGTTAAGTCCTGAATAATTTCTAAAATTAGAAGGAATAAGCTTTGAGCGTGCACGACTTTTCAAATTTTTTATTTCCTTTTTTAATTTTTCATTTTCTAATTTTACTTTGCCGAAATCTTCTAATCGACATTAACCAGCTAAGATTGATTTTAAATCTTTATTTTCTTTCTCTAATTTATAGCAATTTTTTGATAATAGTTTTATAAATTCAAACATTTTATCCGGAGGTAGAGATCGTACCTGACTTACCTTGTCGATTCTGTAGTCTGAAACTCCTTCTAAAGTAGGGGTGTAAACGAATCGAATTAAGCTGAATATGCAGAAAAATTTAAGGCTCGAATTCGGCTCGAAATAGGTATATTCGAGTTTGAGCTAGATTCGAAGCTCGAAAAATACAAAATGTTTGGTTCGAGTTCGGTTCGAATTAGGGCTCGGGTTCCAGTTTGGCTCGAAATATTCAAACATGTTCGCGAACTATTCAAACTATTGCTCGAAAAGAAGTTCGAAAGGCTCAAAATTTATTTATTTAATATATATTTAATTTATATTAATAAATATTAAGGCTCACGAGCGGCTCGAACAATATAATTTGGGCTTGAGTTCGGCTTGAAAAAAAGTTCGAACATGTTCGAGTTTGGCTCGAATTTGATAAATTTGAATACAAATCGAATATTTTTTGAGCTGACTCAAAAAGCTCATGAGCCGGCTCGATTCATTTGCAACCCTACTCTAAAGTACTACTTTCTTCCGATGTCGCTCCTCCTTCATTGATGCTCTCGATACTCATTTCGGATGAGCTTGCTTCGTCTTCATCTTCTTGGTGACTTGCTACTAGCGCAATTCCGGCGAGGGGCTTCTATCTCCGATTCAGATGACGTGTCATCCCACGTCACCTTTAGATTATACTTGGATCAGATTGGCTTCTTGTTATTTTCCTTGTCCTTGTACTTGCTCTTCAACTTTAGGCAGTTATCTTTGACATGCCTTTCTTCATTGCAGTGGTAGCATCTTACTTTCCTTTTTCTTTTTATACCCTGCACTTGATTAAATTTATTAGATTTAAATAATTTTTTAAATTTTCTTACCGTGAACATTGTTCATCGTCATCAAGAGACTATCATAATCTCGTTCATCCATCTTTGTCTTCAAGATAATGTTGTGCTTTGGCTCCTTCTTTAGATCTGCACATCTTATTTCATGGACTTCAAATATTGAAAATAATTATTCTAAATTAGTTAATTCTAGATCCTTAGATATATAATAAGCATCTACTAATGATGCTCATTCAGTATTTCTATGAAATGTGTTAAGCGTGTACCTTAGTAAATCTCGATTGCTTACCTTTTCTCCAAGATTCGTAAGTCCGGTGATGAGCTCCTTGATCCTTGAGTGAAGGTATGCAACAGTTTCGCCTTCTTCTAGTTTGATGTTGCTAATATGTTTTTGAGCAGATTTCATCTCGCGAGTTTTGCCTCTGAGGTTTCTTCGTGTTGTTTCAGGAATTTCTCCTAGAGTTCTTTGGTAGACTCGTAGGCTCCGATCCAACTAACTTCTTGTGGCAGTAAGATACTTAGCAGATGAAACTCTGCTTTGCCGTTTGCCATGAAATCGGCTTGCTCTTTATTAGTCCATTGGTATTTTTCTTTACCTTCAGGTGTTACAAAACCAAATTCCATTATTAAGAGTAAATCAAAATATGTCTTAAAGAATACCTCCATCCTTTTCTTCCAGCTCATGAATTTCCCCTCAAACTTTAGTGGGAAGATACTCAGTCTGACCATCTCGAGTGCTTCGTTCAGCGGTTAGTTCTCCTAAAGTTGTTGGGCTCTGATACCACTTATTGGTCCCTTGCCGATCGGTTAGAGAGAGGGTGAATAGTCTGCACAATAAAACGAAAAGACCTTCCTTGACTTATAGTTTTATCAAAATAAACACTTGCATAAAAAGTATTAAAAGACTAAAAAAGGAAGAGGCTCAGAAAGAGTTACTTGATTACAACCGGGAAGGTTGTTAATCCAAAGAAGATGAAAAACTCAATAAAAATCTCCTCTGAGCAGAGAAGCCTTTTACAACAATTAAATCTCACAACTAGAAAGCTAAATTCAAAAGGAATTTATTACAAGTGTTGTCTTTTGGCTTATGGGACCAGGGTTGTATTTATATCCTTGGTCGGGGCGCCTGGAAGGGTTCCAGGTGCCTGGACGGGGATAAACTTTATCCCCGTCACAACAAATCACATTTGATGCATTTCGGATAAAAATTCTAGTCTGGGCGCCCGTAAGGGTTCCGGGCGCCCAGAGTCCAGCGAGTCCGGGCACTCGGACAAAGAAAGTCAACATCCTATTGACTTTTAGTCCCGGTCTTCAGCTCTGGTTCCGCTCGCCTTAGTCTGGGTCTTCCACTCCGGCTCCGCTCGCTTAGGTGATCTCAACCATCCGAAATTGAGCTCACTCGAACTTAACTTCCGACCTTCGAGCAATCTTCCGCTCCAGCTTCTTATCCCTTGGAAACACCGCGCGCCTCCTTCTCGTCCGCCCATGTACTCTTCCACAGCACCTCATCCCTCAGACGCACCGAGACCGTCGACTTTCTTCTGTGTCGTCCTTTTCGCTAGCTACGTCTTTTTCTCGACTTCCTGTGGTCCTAAGTTCCTACACATTTAGACACATGGGTTAAAAACTAATAGGACCTAACCTGACTTGGTTGATCACATCAAAACTATCTTGGGGTACTAACACAACCACTTTCTAGACAAAGTCTTTTAAAGAAATTAAATATTTAACTTTCTGTCTGAAAAACAACAAAAATATTAATCTAAATATGATTTTGAAACTCAAAATAAGTTCCTTCCTACAGGATTAATCAAAAATTTCTTAGGAACATATTTCTGTGATATTTTTCTAATTTAGCGCTTATAAAATATATAATACCAGTTTAATCCTTTATAGTTTCTAAAATTTGAAATAGAAAAATTTGAACATGCAGAATTTTTTAAGTTTTTTTTTTCTATTTGTTCCTTTAAATTAGTATTTTCAATTTATCAAGCTCCTCTATTAAGCATGACTTTGCTGAGATTGTTTTTATTTCTAAATTATCCTTTTTCAAATTATCATAATTACTTTTTAATTTATACATTGATTTAGTTATACACTTAATACCAAAATAGAGTTGATCAGGAGGTAAGAGAGACTTACCTCACTTACCATGTCAAATCTGAAGCTTGATTCTCCCCCTGCTTCACTGCTTTCGTCTGATGTCACTCCCCCTTCATCGATGCTAGCTTCTGAGGTGCTTTGATCTTCATGGTTAGCCATCAGTGCTAGTCCAACGTATGCTTCTATTTCTGACTCGAATGATGAGCTTTCGTCCCAAGTAGCCTTGAGATTCTTGTGTTTGTTTGGCTTGGGCCCCTTGTCTTTTTTCCTTTTTGAGCTCCAGACAGTCCTCCTTTATGTGTCCTTCCTTTTGACACCAGTAGCATCGAACTTTTCTTCTATTTCTTGGAGTTTTTCTGTTATGCATTTCTTTAAATTTATTATATCTAAAAAATTTCCTAAACTTCCTTGCCATATAAGCTTCTTAGTCTCCTTCCAGATCTGAGTTTGACTCGGGTTCATCCTTCTTGGTGGCTCTCAGTGCTAGGTTCTGGCTTGACTCTTTACTTGATCATGCACATCTAGATTCATGTAATTCTAAAGTTGAAAATAATTCTTCTAGTTACTTACCTATAAGTCCTTCGAGATGTAGTAGGCGTTGATTATTGAGGTCCATTCTAGAGTCCTGGGAAAGGCGTTGAGCGCGTAGCGCATCGAGTCCTGATTGGTTACTGTTTAGCTGAGGTTGACCAGTCCAGTGATCAGTTCCTTGATCTTCACGTGTAGTTGGTCTACCTTCTCACCTTTTTCCAGACGTACATTTGTTAGTTGATTTTGAATAAGGTCTTATCATGCGAGCTTCATTTCGGATGTGCCTTCGTGGAGTTCTAGGAATTTCTCCCAGAGTTTTTTTGGCCGACGAGTAGCTTCCGATGCGATTGACTTCTTGAGGCGACAACACACTCAGCAGGTGATATTCTGCTCCGCTGTTGGTGACGAAATCACTTTGTTCCTTCTTCGTCCAAAGATACTCATTTTTTTCTATGCCTTGTTGATCTTCTGGAACTATAAAATTGTATTTAAAAATTAAAAAAAATTCAAAATTGGTTTTTAGAAATACATCCATTCGGCGTTTCCAGTGCGTGAACTCCCCCTTAAACTTTGGTGGGACAAGGCTTGGTCCGACCATTGATTTTGCTTCGATCGACGGTTAGTCTTTCTGAAGCGAACCTTGCTCTGATACTAATTATAAGAGGGGGGTCAACTGTCCTGTAAAACAAGAACGTAAACCCTTCTCGAGCTTTACAACATAAGTAAAATTAACACTTGCATAAACAGAATTAAGAAACTAATTAAAAAAGGAGGCACCGAATTTACTTAGTTTGCAATTAGGGGATTGCAAATCCAAGACCTTGAAAAGAACACTAAGATTCTCCTCTGGGCGGAGTAGTCTCTTACGACGTTGAAGCACATAATTATAAAGATAAACAAGAAAGGAATTGATCACAAGTGTTGTTCTGAACCATTGGGACCAGAGCTATATTTATAGCCTTGGTCAGGGTGCCTGGAAGGGTTCCAAGTGCCTCTAGAGGGATAAAACTTTATCTACATCGCAACGGATTACGTCAAACTTGATTTGGATAAAATTCATGGTCTAAGCGCTCGGACCTAAGTTAACTTTGTGTTAACTGTTTGGTCTGGGTTCTTGCTCTGGCTCCGCTCGCTTGGGTCTGGGTCTTCCGCTCTGGCTACGGTTATGCTTGCTTGGGTGATTTTGGTCATCTAGAATATGGCCCACCTGAACCCATTTTTCGGCCTTCGAGCAATCTTTTGCTCCGGCTTCTCGTCCCTCGGAAATGCCACGTGTCTCCTTCTCATTCGCCCACGTACTCTTCCGCAACATCTCGTCCCTCGGACGCATCGAGCCTGTCGGCTCTCTCCCGTGCCATCCTTCTCGCTAGCTGCGTCTTTCGCTCGACTTCCTGTGCTTCTAAGTTACTGCACACTTAGACACATAGATTAAATACCAACAAAACCTAACTTGACTTGGTTGATCACATTAAAACCACCATCACTAAGCAAAGCCAGAGAAAGTCTAAACAGGTCTGAATGATCAGATGTTTAGCAGGTAAGTGGAGGTAAGTTACTAAAGGAGAGTGACTCAGTGAAGATGCTTCCCGATTGAGGGAACAGTAGGCGTCAGTCTAACTTAGATCCATTTGCGAAATCTAAGTTGAGACCTTGACTAAATCCTGGTCTCGGGGATATAGGATCTAATTACTGCTACTATCTTACTATATTATGCTAATTCTATTTTGTAGGATAAACATATTTTTGTTGCCTACACTAACTCATTTTTATAGGGAAGAAGCTGCTGAAAAAGGGTGTTCAGTTGCTCGAACTCCAAGCGCCTGGACGGCTGGACCAGCTTCGCCCGGGCGGCCTGGCCAGGCACCCGGGCGGTCTAAGCGCTCGGAGTTGGTCCTAGCTCCCGAACCAAAAAAATCATCCAAAAGTTGAGTTGACGCACAATGACTGGCTGAATCCATGTCAATGGTTTAGGCGCCAAGCACCTAGAGGTGGATAAACTTGACAGATCAAGTTTTGACAAGAGATCGCCATGTCCGCAATGGTTCGGGCGCCCGGAGGGTTCTTGGCCCCCGGAATGGGCCTATATAAAGGCCTTCGACTAGCAACTTCAGAAATCATCTGCTATAACTTTCATATTCACGTGCTGCTCCGAAAAGGCTTTGACGACATCGAAAGGCTACTCCGAAGTTCAAAGAACAAAGACTTCTTCAATTTTCTTTCTGTTTGTCGATAACATTTATATTTCAGTTCTTATGCTCAATCTTTGTAACTCATTATTCAAACTGATAGTGATTGCCCAATAAAAGCACTTAACGAGTGCAGGTCTTAGAGTAGGAGTCGTCGAAGGCTCCGAACCAAGTAAAAAATTACTTGTGTTAGCATTTGTACTTTCATATTTTTCTTTCCATTGTGTATTCTCAATTTGCTAAAAAGCAATGAATACTATTCACTCCCCCCCCCCCCTAGCGTCTTTCCAATCCAATAAGTGGTATCAGAGCAAGGTTTGCTCTAAATTGGTGCAATCACCAATCAAGCAGGGGGTTTTTTATTTTTGGTTTTGAGATTTTTTGGTTATATCTGACCTGGTACGATTACCCTTTTGGATAAATTTTCCTTCGCCATGATTTCTGCTTAAAGTTGGTGCAACACCACTCGAGATAGTTTTTCCTTTTTCTCCCACACTACCAATCCCAAGACAAAGTCTTGGAAATTATTTCTTACCTATATCTATCTTGCAAGATCTTCTCATATCAATGGTTCAAGGTGAAGGACGAAGTGTTCACGAACCTCTACCATACGAAACTGATTACTTCAAAATATTGAAGCATCAAATAGATTAGTTCATCATGATGGGTGACTTCGATTGTGGAATAGCATTGAAAAGATTCACTCAAAATTCAGAAGCAAACCAAAAAGTAATAACTTTATTTTAGAGTTATGGCCTAATAAAATTGTGTACAGAATTGGAGAATTTAAATATGCCTTCAACTTTTGGACATGGTTGAACGAACTTTATGAGGATCGTTCACAACTAGAAGATTAAGTTGAACTCGAGCTCAGATCTGAGTCCAAATTCCCAGAGTCATTCTCAGAATCAGACCATACCAACTTCATGACATTAATAGCAAAGGAGGAAGTAGAAGGATCTGAATCAAAGTCAGAACAAAAGTCAGAATCTGAATATGAGATGATAGTGGACAAGGAGGAGAATCCTAAGAAGGATTCAAAAGGTAAATTTGTAAATTTAAAAGTTAAAGATTATATAACATGCTTTAAATGTTGGTTAGTCCTAGGAAAATCGTACCGGTTCTACTGTATAAAAATTTTGTACAAGTGTCGAACCTTTCCTTAAATAACCTATTGTGTTCTTTAGAAGTTAAATTAGGAATTGCAGACGGAACTTAATATCATTGATTCCAAATTTAACTTATCTGTTCTTAATGGTTTAAATTTGAATCGCAAGCGGAGCTTAACACTATTGATTCAAATCCACCTATGTTATTAATTCCATTAAATATTAATTTCTAAAATTGGCTTCCAGGACTGCATGGCGAGGCACATGGCCTTCTTGGATATGAGAGCAACCACCATCGCCTAGATAAAGCCTTTTAAGGAAAGCTAATATTTAATTTCCTTAAATAACTCTAGGTTAACCAAAAAGAACAATCGAATCACAAATTCGAAAAATAAAGAAAACACAAACTCGAAAAATAAATTCGAAAAACTAGATCTAATGCCTCTTGTGTTTGGAATTCATACAAAGAAAAATAACTAGCATGATGTGGAAAACAATTACTAATTATACCTTCTCTTTGTATGCTAATAAACTCGAGATCTTTTGCCGTATTCCTCGCCTCGCCTTGGACGTCGTGTGGGCAACGATCCTCCAAGATGAACACCACCCAAATACTTCTTCCTCCTCCTCTAGAATTCGGCCACCACCACCACCAAAGAACAAAAGAGAGCAAGGGAAAAAGAAAGGGGAAAGAATCGTCCACCATGAGAGAGCACAAGCAAGAGACTAGAATTAGATGCCTCCTCCTCCTCCTTCTTCTTCTTCTCCTTCTCCTCCTTCTTGTATCCGACCACTTAAAAGAACCACAAGCAACATGTGGCCGACCCTAGCATGAAAAAGAGCTAGGGGCCTACCCTAAGGAGGAGACTAGAGAGAAGAGAGAAAAAGAATTCATTAACCCATGAAGCCTCTCCTCCCCTTCTTTTATAATACTTGTCCAAGGCAAATAAGGAAAAACTTTTTACAAAAATTAAAATCTTCCTCATGTTTTTCCTTTTCCCTTTTAATTTTTCCTTTTCTTTCCTCTTGATTGAATCAATCACCAATCATATATTTGATTGGATAATGATTTAATCCTATTGGTCGACCCCTATAAGGAAGGAAATATATATATATATATATATATATATATATATATATATATATATATATATAAAATTTTATAAGATGAAATCCTCTTATAAAATTTAACAAGCTCTCTTTCAATTTCCTAAAGTAAGAGTTAAAAAAGGAAAGTTTAAAAAATTAAAACTATGTTTTAAAATTTAAAACTTCTCTTATAAAATTTCCTTTTTTAACATGGTGACAGAAAATTTAAATTTTAAAGTTTCTCTTCCTTTTTTTCCTAAACCATGAGGATGGTTAAAAAATAAAAGTTTTAAAACTTTTAAACTTTCTTTTAAAATATGTGGCCTAATTCAAATAAGGAAAGTTTTTAAATTTAAAATCTCTCTTTTAAAACTTGTAGTTTTCTACAAAGAGAAGATTTTAAAAATTCAAAAATACCCCTCCTTGTTTGAATTATTGTGGCCGGCCCCCTCTTGCTTGGGCACCAAGCAAGGGGCCAGCCCCTTAAGAGGATAATGTGGCCAACCCTTGCTTGGTCACCAAGCATTAGGCTGGCCCCCTTCTTGGACACCAAGATGGGCTTATATTTGGATGGACTTAAGACTTTAATGAGGCTACGATAGGGACCTAGAGGAGAAATTGGTTTTGGCCTTCAGATGATCTCAAGTATCCCGTGTTCGCCCCGAACACACAACTCAAGTTCATCAATAATAACTCATTCCACTAGAGAGTTATTATCGCACTACCGCACCAGTCCCAAATTACATTATGGGCTCCTTCTTATCATGAGTGTGTTAGTCTCCCTGTGTTTAAGATAACGAATGCCCACTAATTAAGTAAGTTACTACAACTCACTTAATTAATATATAGCTCCAAGAGTAGTATCATTCAACTTCATTGTCATGTCAGACTAAGTTCACCTGCAGGGTTTAACATGACAATCCTTATGAGCTCCTCTTCGGGACATTCTCAACCTAGATAACTAGGATACAGATTTCTTCTATAATCAACAATACACACTATAAGTAATATCATTTCCCAACTTATCGGGCATATTGATTTATCGAGCTAAACCTCACCCTTTGATAAGTCAAAGAAATAAATATTAAATATATGTGTTTATTATTATATTAGGATTAAGAGTACACACTTCCATAATAACTAAAGTCTAGTTCTTTTTGTTAGGACCAAAAGTAGCTAGAGGGAGGGGGTGAATAGCTCGTCGCGTTCGCTCGGTGCTCGGCGGTGCTTGTTCCTTCAAAGATGTGCAGCGGAAATACAGAGAAACAATCACACAACGCTAACACGGTTGGTTTACTTGGTATCCACCTCACAAGAGGTGACTAATCCAAGGATCCACACCAACACACACACCCTCCACTAAATAAACCTCTCCTTTATGGTAACTACCAAGGGCGGAGAAGCCCTACAAGACTCAATACAAGAAGAGAGGGAAGGGATACAAGAAATACAAGCTTACAAGCTTACAATGAGTACAAAAACCATAACCCTAGTTTCTTCTTCTTGCTTTGATCCGCCTCTTGACTTGGAAGAGCCTCCAAGAACCTTCAAGAACTGGCGATCTCGAGCTTGAGAAAGCTGTGGAGAAGCTGATGAGAGAGCTGGAGTGAATCGGAGAGAGATGCCGCAGCCATCGCACGCCTGCAGCTATAAACGACGCCAACGGTCGGATCCCGATCGATTCGAATGTTCCCAATCGATCGGGGAGGCTTTGGATCGATCCATGGATCGATCCAGAGCGCCTCTGTGCTCTGGGAAAAGCGCCTGGATCGATCCACGGATCGATCCAGCGCTTATCGCGCGAAGCAGCCGCGTCCCAATCGATCCACTGATCGATTGGGACATCTGGATCGATCCACGGATCGATCCAGAGGCTTTCTGTTCGCTGGGAGAAGCCTGGATCGATCCACTGATCGATCCAGCACTTGGTTTTTGCCCAAAACCAAGTTCCAAGACTCCCAAACCAACATCCGGTCAACCTTGACCTGTTGGTACATCATGCCTAGCATCTGGTCACTCCCTTGACCTGCCAGGACTTCCCACCAAGTGTCCGGTCAATCCCTTTGACCCACTTGGACTTTTCTCGTCGTGCCAAGTATCCGGTCACTTCCTTGACCTACTTGGACTTCCACCAGATGTCTGGTCAATCCCTGATCCATCTGGATTTTCCCTTGTCTGACTTCACTCACCAGGGCTTCCTCCTAGCTTCACTCACTAGGGTTTTCCATCTGCCTGGCTTCACTCACCAGGACTTTCATACTGCCTAGCTTCACTCACTAGGACTTTCACCTGGCTTCACTCACCAGGATTTTCCTTCTGCCTGGCTTCACTCACCAGGACTTTCATTGTGCCTAGCTTCACTCACTAGGATTTTCCATCTGCCTAGCTTCACTCACCAGGACTTCCTTCTGCCTAACATCCCAGTTAGGACTTCCCAGTCAAGTATCTGGTCAACCTTGACCTACTTGACTCTTCTTCAATTAACATCTTATTGTCAAACATCTAAACCCAAACCAAGACTCAGCTTGGTCAAACAGGTCAACCTTGACCTGAGGGATGTTGCACCAACAATCTCCCCCTTTTTGATGTTTGACAATACCACAATAACACTTACAATACCACATGTAAGTTAGGCTAATCCCATAGCCTCATTCTTCATGCCACTAGGTAATGAAAGCATAAGTTAAGCTCTTCATTCTCCCCCTAAGAGGGCAAACTCCCTCTTAGATAATGAAAGCCTAACTTACTCCCTTTTACAAGTCCTTTCATTCTCCCCCTATTGGCACACATCAAACTCCCTTGTAGGGCACACTCAACTCATCTTTAGGCACACATCAACCCATGCCTCAATTTCGGGCATACTTCAACAAATCCATTGTTGAAAAACTCTCCCCCTGAAGAGTTGCTCATCGTTGTTCACAACATCACTCGTTGTGATCAACACGATAATGAAGGTCCGATACCCTTCAGTTATCCTTCACTTCTCCCTCAATGTAGACACATACCCAACCTTGAGCATTGTCAACCATCTGAGTTCCTACTTGAAATAATGAGGATATCCACTCCCCATTTCAAGTTCAAATGCTCAACCTTGAGCAAGTTCTTAACAGAAGGTTAACCTCCTTCCAAGGTTCATGAAAATAATTTTTCATGTCTTTAAAGAGTCTCCCCCCCTAAAGACATGGTGGTAACTTCTGTCACTGCACCAACAATGACTTGGAATCCCTAAACCTTTAGGAAACCCAAACTTTGAAGTTTTGAGGTTCAAATGTTCAAAATTTGAAACAAACCTCAAACTAAACTTCAATGAAGTCTTCCTTAACCATTCCATCCTTGTTTTCAACACGAAAACACCCTTTTTATGTATACAAATATATTTTGAGGGGTTTGGAATGGTTACATTGACTAAACAAGGTTCAAAGATGCTGAAATCAGGCATTCCCAGCCAAAATCAGCAACTTGGATCGATTGGAGTTGGGATCCAATCGATTGAACCAAATGAATCGATCCACTGATCGATTCAGTATGTGTGGATCGATCCACTGATCGATCCAGCGAGCTTCTGCTCGCGAGATTTGCCTTCTGAATCGATCCACGGATCGATTCAGGCACTCCAATCGATCCATGGATCGATCGAAGTTCTGATAGTTGCTTAAATTACATTTCAGTCAACTTCAGAGACCCCTAGAAAATTCTACAAAAATCCAAAAATCATGAAATTTCGTGTAGACATTATTTAGGGCATACTTAATCATAGAAAAATAGTTTTCTATGAAAATACTTCATATTTTCAAAGATTGACACAAACTTGAAAACTTACAAAAACTTTAGTGCTTTCTTCAAGTTTGTGTCTAACTATTCAATGGTGATTACTATCAAAAGATAGCCTTCACCAAGGTTTTCCAAAAGCATTTTAAAAACATTTTCAAAACCAATATCCCATCATGTTCCTTGGGCATAATGCACATGACTTGTACATTAGCTTTCCCAATGATGGGAAAAACACATAACTATGTGTTTTGATGAACCTAAAACTCAAAAGAATGCACTAAATCAACATCTTGAGTTTTGTTCATCATCCTAACATCTCACTTGTATCTAATGTGTACTAAAAACACATACAAGTCATCTTATAGGTCTTTGTGAGATGTAGATTTTGGTTTTGCCCTAATCTAGGGATCATGCATATCTATCTAGGCATTTTGGAGATATTAGACACCCACCTAGGATGTCACTTGTTAATAAGTGTTGTTAAATGTCATTTGTCCTTAATTACAAGGAATTAAACTTAATGCATGATAAAGTTATGGCATACATCAAAAGAAAATAACTTTCAAAAGAAAGATTCCTATAACTACATGATGTATGTGTTGGTGCAACATCCCTCAGGTCAAGGTTGACCTGTTTGACCAAGCTGAGTCTTGGTTTGGGTTTAGATGTTTGACAATAAGATGTTAATTGAAGAAGAGTCAAGTAGGTCAAGGTTGACCGGATACTTGACTGGGAAGTCCTAACTGGGATGTTAGGCAGAAGGAAGTCCTAGTGAGTGAAGATAGGCAGAATGAAAGTCCTGGTGAGTGAAGCCAGGCAGAAGGAAAATCCTGGTGAGTGAAGCCAGGTGAAAGTCCTAGTGAGTGAAGCTAGGCAGTATGAAAGTCCTGGTGAGTGAAGCCAGGCAGATGGAAAACCCTAGTGAGTGAAGCTAGGTGAAAGTCCTGGTGAGTGAAGCCAGGCAGAAGGAAAATCCTGGTGAGTGAAGCCAGGTGAAAGTCCTAGTGAGTGAAGCTAGGCAGTATGAAAGTCCTGGTGAGTGAAGCCAGGAAGAAGGAAAATCCTGGTGAGTGAAGCCAGGTGAAAGTCCTAGTGAGTGAAGCTAGGCAGTATGAAAGTCCTGGTGAGTGAAGCCAGGCAAGGGAAAATCCAGATGGATCAGGGATTGACCAGACATCTGGTGGAAGTCCAAGTAGGTCAAGGAAGTGACCAGATACTTGGCACGACGAGAAAAGTCCAAGTGGGGCAAAGGGATTGACCGGACACTTGGTGGGAAGTCCTGGCAGGTCAAGGGAGTGACCAGATGCTAGGCATGATGTACCAACAGGTCAAGGTTGACCGGATGTTGGTTTGGGAGTCTTGGAACTTGGTTTTGGGCAAAAACCAAGTGCTGGATCGATCAGGGGATCGATCCAGGAGCTGGATCGATCAGTGGATCGATCCAGATATCCCAATCGATTAGTGGATCGATTGGGACGCGGCTGCTTCGCGCGATAAGCGCTGGATCGATCCGTGGATCGATCCAGGCGTTTTTCCCAAAGCACAGAGGCGCTCTGGATCGATCCATGGATCGATCCAAAGCCTCCCCGATCGATCGGGAACATTCGAATCGATCGGGATCCGACCGTTTGCGTCGTTTATAGCTGCGGCAGAACTTCACCGATTCACTTGAGATCTCTCGCCAACTCCTCCACAGCGCTCTCAAAGATCAGATCGCCAGTTCTTGAAGGATCTTGGAAGCTTTCCAAGTCAAGAGGCGGATCAAAGCCAAGAAGAGAAGCTAGGGTTAGGGTTTTCTGTACTCATTGTAAGCTTTGCGCTTGTATTTTGTTTCCCTTTCCTTTCTTCTTGTACTGAGAGTCTTGTAGGGCTTCTCCGCCCTCGGTAGTTACCGAAAAGGAGTGTTTTCATAGTGGAGGGTGCGTGCGTGGTGTGGATCCTTGGACTAGTCACCTCTTGTGAGGTGGATACCAAGTAAACCAACCGTGTTAGCGTTGTGTGATTGTTTCTTTGTATTTCCGCTGCACATCTTAGAATTAACAAGCAACGCCGAGCAACGAGCGAGCGACGAGCTATTCACCCCCCCCCCCTCTAGCTACTTTTGGTCCTAACAAGTGGTATCAGAGCAAGGCCGCTCTTCACCGGAATCGTCGCCGGAAGGGTCAAGCATAACAAGAAAAGCTAGAGGGTGAAGAAGTTGAAGCAAATTCATCAAAAGTCAAAGATTTCAAGAAGCTCAACTTCAAGATGCAATTCCAAGATGGACTTGGATTTGACACAAGGGTGGCTCCACCATATTCATCTACAAGCTTCGATTCTTGGAAATCAAGAATCGAAAATTTTCTTATGATGGAGATAGAGCAATGGTTTGCTCTCATGGAAGGTTTTGAAGCTCCCACAAATTCCAAGGGCAAAGTACTCAAAAGGAGCAAGTGGAGCCAAGAGCAAGTCCAAAGGTGCGAGGCCAATGACAAAGTGACCAAGCTTTTGGTCAATTTATTGCCAAGCACCATCCTTTGCAAAATTGGAGAATTTGAAGATGCAAAGGAACTATGGAGCAAATTGGCCAAGATTCATGAAGAGATCCCCTCCACTGCAAGAAGTATCCAGAGGGTGACTCTTTGGAGCAAGACCAAGAGGAGGGCTCCGAGGTTGAGAGATGCTCAACCTCCGAAGAAGAGGAGATCCAAGAAGCTTCATCCTCAAGGGAATGCAACGAAGGGAACAAGGAGGGAGCATACTCCTTGTTTCATATTCAAGATGATGAAGCCTCCACCTCTAGGATTGAGGGGGAGCAATCCTTGGTGACACCGGATCAAGAAGAAGGAGAAGCTTCTACATCCGGGTCAAGAGACGAAGAGGAGGAAGTAGATTCTACCTCCACAAGTCAAGAAAAATCAAATGGAGGAGAATCAAGGTCCGATCAAGAGGAAGCTTCTACCTCCGGATCCAAAGAAAAAGATGCCACCCCTACAAGCAAAGGTATAAATATTTCAATTAATAATAAAAATCATATTATATGCTTTGAATGTAGGGAACATGGGCACTACAAGAGCAAGTGCCCTAAATTGGCCAAGAAGAAGGGTCAAATGGCACAAAAGGGCAAGGAGAAGCTCAAGGAGACCACCCCCGGGACAAAGAAGAGCAAGGAGTACATTGTGTGCTTCTTGTGTCAACAAAAAGGGCATTACCGAAGTCAATGCCCCAAGGGGAAGAAGATGGTCAAGGCTAAAGGAGGCACTAGTCAAGGGGGAGCCTCAAAGGTAAAAAGGAAGGTAACTTTCATTGAGCCTATTCCCTGGTAAAATGGTAAAAAACATGCTAGGTCAAATTTTTATCATTTTAATGCGATTTACCATAAGAATAGGAAGCATGAGGGCTTTAAGGAAAAGCATGTGGCCCTACATGCCAAAACTACTATCCCTAAGGCTAGGAATGTAGGTAAAAACCTAAGCGATAACTCTAAGGATTTAAGATACAAGCCTAGAAACAAAAATGCTCATGGATCAAATACTAAGGACTTAGTGAGAGAAAATCAAGTATTGAGGTCAAGACTTGATAAAATGGAGAAGACCCTAAAAATGATGGAAAATATCCTATTAGGGCAAAGTGAGCATAACTTAGGTTTAGGAAAATCAAAGCCATCCAATGGCCATAAAGGTTTGGGATACAAACCAAAAGCTAAGAAGGATGTGCCTAGTTATCATAGGGTTCCATATAGTTATGGAACGAATCCTAAGTCTAGAGGTCAAGTCAAGGATACAAGGGAAGATATCCCTAGAAGTATCTTTGAAACCAAAGTGACTAAGACTTCTAAGAAGTCTAAGAAAGTCACGAACAAGGTTACAAGGGAGGCTATCCCTAGAGTTGACCTAGAAAATGTGACCAAGGCTTCTAAGAAGCCCAACAAGGTCACTAGGAAGGTATCTAGGGAAGTTATCCCTAGTGAGTACCTAGAGCATCCAAGGAGCACCAATAGGTGTTGGGTTCCTAGGAGCATCTTCTCTACCCCATAGATGGGTTAGAGAGTGTCAACTCCGATTAGAAGGGTAGTTAACCCAACTTTGAGGAAATTGACACTCAAGGAGCATTTTCAAAGTTTTTGTTAATCTTTGAAAATGAAATGGAATTATTATTTACTCCTTGAAAGAGTAAAATATGCCAAATTGGAGAAGTATTGATTTTATTTTAAAGTGGCACAAATTTGAGAAAACATAAGAACTACCAAGTTGGGATTTTGGTATGTTCTTAGGAAATTAAAGGCAAACTAAGCCTTAATTTTAAAGTGCTACTCTTGTGGAAAAATGGAATATGCCAACATTTGAGGACATATTTATTTTCAATTGGCATACATTAATCAAGGAAATTAGAAATGCCAATTTAGGTTTTGGCATTTTCTTGAAGCACTTTAGGGCAATCTAGGTTTAAGTCGTAAGTTTAGCTAAGATTTTAAGGATACTTAGATAGTTAATCTAGGTATATTTTATTTATGCTAAACCTTGCCATGATTGTTTGCCCATCATATGCCATGACATCATGTCTATTTTTGCATTCATGTTTTATTATGAAAAATCCAAAAATATCATGTCATGACATTCATACATCATGTAATTATAGGAATCTTTCTTTTGAAAGTTATTTTATTTTGATGTATGCCATAACATTATCATGAATTAGTTTAATTCCCTTGTAATTAAGGACAAATGGCATTTAACAACCCTTATTAACAAGTGACATTCTAGGTGGATGTCTAATATTTCTAAAATGCCTAGATAGATATGCATGATCCCTAGATTAGGGCAAAACCAAAATCTACATCTCACAAAGACTATAAGGTGACTTGTATGTGGTTTAGTGCACATTAGATACAAGTGAGATGTTAGGATGATGAACAAAACTCAAGATGTTGATTTAGTGCATTCCTTTGAGTTTAAATTCATCAAAACACATAGTTATGTGTTTCCCCATCATTGGGAAAGCTAATGTACAAGTCATGTGCATTATGTCCAAGGAACATGATGGGATATTGGTTTTAAAAATGTTTTCAAAATGATTTTGGAAAACCTTGGTGAAGGCTATCTTTTGATAGTAATCACCATTGAATAGTTAGGCACAAACTTGAAGAAAACACTAAAGTTTTTACAAGTTTTCAAGTTTGTGTCAATCTTTGAAAATATGAAGTATTTTCATAGAAAACTATTTTTCCGTGATAGTAAATGCCCTAAATAATGTCTACATGAAATTTCATAATTTTTAGATTTTTGTAGAATTTTCTAGGGATTTCTGAAGTTGACCGAAATGGAATTTCAGCAACTATCAGAGCTCCGATCGATCCATGGATCGATTGGAGCGCTTGAATCGATCCGTGGATCGATTCAGAAGGTAATTCTCGCGATCGATCAGTGGATCGATTCAGCCAGGTTCAATCGATTGGAACCCAACTCCAATCGATCCAGGTTGCTGATTTTGGCTGGGAAGGCCTGATTTCAGCATCTTTGAACCATGGTTAGTCTATGCAACCATTCCAAACCCCTATAATACATTTGTATACAATACAAGGGTGTTTTCATGTTGAAAACAAGGATGGATTGGTTAACGAAGACTAAGTAGAAGTTTAGATTGAGGTTGTTTCAAATATTGAACATTTAAACCTCAAAACTTCTAAAATTTGGGTTTCCTAAAGGTTTAGGGATTCCAAGTCATTGTTGGTGCAATGACAGAAGTTACCACCATGTCTTTAGGGGGAGGGACTCTTTAAAGACATGAAAAATTATTTTTCATGAACCTTGGAAGGTGGTTAACCTTCTTTAAAGAAAATGCTCATGTATGAGCTTTTGAACTTGAAATGGGGAGTGGATATCCTCATTATTTCAAGTGGGAACTCAAGTGGTTAGAAAATGCTCAAGGTTGGGTATTTGCCTACATTGGGGGAGAATGTAGGGTAAAGGTTAATGAAGGGTATGGGACCTTCATTATAGTGTTGGTCACAACGAGTGAAGTTGTGTACAACGATGCGCAACTCTTCAGGGGGAGAGTTTTCAACAATGGGGCTTTTGTTGAAGAGTGTCCAAAATTGAGGCACGGGTTGATGTGTGCTCAAAGATGGTTTGATGTGTGCCAATAGGGGGAGAATGAAAGGGAGTAAGTTAGGCTTTCATTACCTAGAGGGAGTTTGCCCTCTTAGGGGGAGAATGAAGGGCTTAACTTATGTATTCATTACCTAGTGGCATGAAGAAGGTTTAGGCTATTGGATTAGCCTAACTTACATGTGGTATTGTAAGTGATAGTGTTGGTATTGTCAAACATCAAAAAGGGGGAGATTGTTGGTGCAACATCCCTCAGGTCAAGGTTGACCTGTTTGACCAAGCTGAGTCTTGGTTTGGGTTTAGATGTTTGACAATAAGATGTTAATTGAAGAAGAGTCAAGTAGGTCAAGGTTGACCGGATACTTGACTGGGAAGTCCTAACTGGGATGTTAGGCAGAAGGAAGTCCTAGTGAGTGAAGCTAGGCGGAATGAAAGTCCTGGTGAGTGAAGCCAGGTGAAAATCCTGGTGAGTGAAGCCAGGTGAAAGTCCTAGTGAGTGAAGCTAGGCAGATGGAAAACCCTGGTGAGTGAAGCCAGGTGAAAGTCCTGGTGAGTGAAGCCAGGCAGGAGGAAAATCCTGGTGAGTGAAGCTGGGTGAAAGTCCTAGTGAGTGAAGCTAGGCAGTATGAAAGTCCTGGTGAGTGAAGCCAGGCAGAAGGGAAATCCTGGTGAGTGAAGCCAGGTGAAAGTCCTAGTGAGTGAAGCTAGGCAGTATGAAAGTCCTGGTGAGTGAAGCCAGGCAAGGGAAAATCCAGATGGATCAGGGATTGACCAGACATCTGGTGGAAGTCCAAGTAGGTCAAGGAAGTGACCAGATACTTGGCACGACGAGAAAAGTCCAAGTGGGGCAAAGGGATTGACCGGACACTTGGTGGGAAGTCCTGGCAGGTCAAGGGAGTGACCAGATGCTAGGCATGATGTACCAACAGGTCAAGGTTGACCGGATATTGGTTTGGGAGTCTTGGAACTTGGTTTTGGGCAAAAACCAAGTGCTGGATCGATCAAGGGATCGATCCAGGAGCTGGATCGATCAGTGGATCGATCCAGGCTTCTCCCAGCGAACAGAAAGCCTCTGGATCGATCCGTGGATCGATCCAGATATCCCAATCGATTAGTGGATCGATTGGGACGCGGCTGCTTCGCGCGATAAGCGCTGGATCGATCCGTGGATCGATCCAGGCGTTTTTCCCAAAGCACAGAGGCGCTCTGGATCGATCCATGGATCGATCCAAAGCCTCCCCGATCGATCGGGAACATTCGAATCGATCGGGATCCGACCGTTTGCGTCGTTTATAGCTGCAGGCGTGCGATAGCTGCGGCAGAACTTCACCGATTCACTTGAGATCTCTCGCCAACTCCTCCACAGCGCTCTCAAAGATCAGATCGCCAGTTCTTGAAGGATCTTGGAAGCTTTCCAAGTCAAGAGGCGGATCAAAGCCAAGAAGAGAAGCTAGGGTTAGGGTTTTCTGTACTCATTGTAAGATTTGCGCTTGTATTTTGTTTCCCTTTCCTTTCTTCTTGTACTGAGAGTCTTGTAGGGCTTCTCCGCCCTCGGTAGTTACCGAAAAGGAGTGTTTTCATAGTGGAGGGTGCGTGCGTGGTGTGGATCCTTGGACTAGTCACCTCTTGTGAGGTGGATACCAAGTAAACCAACCGTGTTAGCGTTGTGTGATTGTTTCTTTGTATTTCCGCTGCACATCTTAGAAGAAACAAGCAACGCCGAGCAACGAGCGAGCGACGAGCTATTCCCCCCCCCCCCCCCCCTCTAGCTACTTTTGGTCCTAACAGTATGTATGACATGACATGGTATTTTTAGATTTTTCATAATAAAACATGAATGCAAAAATAGACATGATGTCATGGCATATGATGGGCAAACAATCATGGCAAGATTTAGCATAAATAAAATATACCTAGATTAACTATCTAAGTATCCTTAAAACCTTAGCCAAACTTACAACTTAAACCTAGATTGCCCTAAAGTGCTTCAAGAAAATGCTAAAGCCTAAATTGGCATTTCTAATTCCCTTGATTAATTTTTGCCAGTCGAAATTAAGCATATCCTCAAATGTTGGCATATTTCATTTTTCCACAAGAGTGGCACTTTTAACTTTAGGCCCGGATTGCCTTAAATTTCCGAATAACATACCAAAATCCTAACTTGGTAGTTTTTATGAATTTCCCAATATGTGCCATTTAAGATTAAAATCAATTCTTCCACCATTAGGCACATTTTACTCTTTCAAGGAGTAAACGATAATTCCAATTTATTTTCAAAGGTTAACAAAAACTTTGAAAATGCTCCTTGAGTGTCAATTTCCTCAAAGTTGGGTTAACTATCCTTCTAATCGGAGTTGACACTCTCTAACCCATCTATGGGGTAGAGAAAATACTCCTAGGAACCCAACACCTATTGGTGCTCCTTGGATACTCTAGGTACTCACTAGGGATAACTTTCCTAGATACCTTCCTAGTGACCTTGTTGGGCTTCTTAGAAGCCTTGGTCACATTTTCTAGGTCAACTCTAGGGATAGCCTCCCTTGTGACCTTGTTTGTGACTTTCTTAGACTTCTTAGAAGCCTTAGTCACATTTATTGCAAAAATACTCTTAGGGATGACTTCCCTAGTATTTTTGGCTTGACCAATAGACCTAGGGTTTGTTCCATAACTATATGGAACTCTATGGTAAGAGGGCACATCCTTCTTAGCCTTTGGTTTGTATCCCAAACCTCTATGGCCATTGGATGACTTTTGTACCCCTAAACATAGGTTATGCTCATTTTGCCCTAATAGGATATTTTCCATCCTTTTTAGGGTCTTTTCCATTTTATCAAGTCTTGATCTCAAGACTTGATTTTCCATCACCAAGTCCTTAGTTTTTGGTTTTCCATTAAGTTCATGAGCATTTTTGTTTCTAGGCTTGTAGCTACAATCCTTAGAGTTCTTGCCTAGACTTTTACCTACATTCCTAGCCTTAGGTGTAGTAGTTTTAGCATGAAAAGCTATATGTTTTTCTTTAACGCTATCATGCTTTCTATTTTCATGGTAAATAGCATTAAAATGATATAAGTTAGAACTATCATGCTTTTTACCATAATGTAAAGGGGTAGGCTCAATAAATGTTACCTTCTTCTTTACCTTGGAGGCTCCCCCTTGACTAATGCCTCCTTGAGCCTTGACCATCTTCTTCCCCTTGGGGCATTGACTTCGGTAATGCCCTTTTTGTTGACACAAGAAGCACACAATGTGCCCCTTGCTCTTCTTTGTCCCGGGGGTGGTCTCCTTGGGCTTCTCCTTGCCCTTTTGTGTCACTTGACCCTTCTTCTTGGCCAAGTTAGGGCACTTGCTCTTGTAGTGCCCATGTTCCCTACATTCAAAGCATATAATATGATTTTTATCATTAATTGAAATATTTATACCTTTGCTTGTAGGGATGACATCTTTTCCTTTGGATCCGGAGGTAGAAGCTTCCTCTAGATCGGACCTTAATTCTCCTCCATTTGATTTTTCTTGACTTGTGGAGGTAGAAGCTTCTTCCTCCTCTTCTTCTCTCGACCCGGATGTAGAAGCTTCTCCTTCTTCTTGATCCGGCGTCACCAAGGATTGCTCCCCCTCAATCCTAAAGGTGGAGGCTTCATCATCTTGAATATGAAACAAGGAGTATGCTCCCTCCTTGTTCCATTCGTTGCATTCCCTTGAGGATGAAACTTCTTGGATTTCCTCTTCTTCGGAGGTTGAGTATCTCTCAACCTCGGAGTCCTCCTTTTGGTCTTGCTCCAAAGAGTCACTCTCTCTGGATTCTTCTTACTCTTGTACAGTGGAGGGGATCTCTTCATGAAGCTTGGCCAATTTGCTCCATAATTCCTTTGCATCTTCAAATTCTCTAATTTTGCAAAGGATGGTGTTTGGCAATAAATTGACCAAGAGCTTGGTCACTTTGTCATTGGCCTCGCACCTTTGGACTTGCTCTTGGCTCCACTTGCTCCTCTTGAGAACTTTACCCTTTGAGTTTCTTGGAGCCTTGAAGCCTTCCATTAGAGCAAACCATTGCTCTATCTCCATCATAAGAAATTTTTTGATTCTTGATTTCCAAGAATCGAAACTCGTAGAAGTGTATGGTGGAGTCACCCTTGTGTCAAATCCAAGTCCATCTTGGAATTGCATCTTGAAGTTGAGCTTGATAAAGTCTTGAACTTGAAGAATTTGCTCCAACTTCTTCACCCTCTAGCTTTTCTTGTTATGCTTGACCCTTCCGGCGATGATTCCGGTGAAGAGCGGCCTCGCTCTGATACCACTTGTTAGGACCAAAAGTAGCTAGAGGGGGGGGTGAATAGCTCGTCGCATTCGCTCGGTGCTCGTTCCTTCTGAGATGTGCAGCGGAAAATACAAAGAAACAAATCACACAACGCTAACACGGTTGGTTTACTTGGTATCCACCTCACAAGAGGTGACTAGTCCAAGGATCCACACCAACACACACACCCTCCACTAAATAAACCTCTCCTTTATGGTAACTACCAAGGGCGGAGAAGCCCTACAAGACTCAATACAAGAAGAGAGGGAAGGGATACAAGAAATACAAGCTTACAAGCTTACAATGAGTACAAGAACCCTAACCCTAGTTTCTTCTTCTTGCTTTGATCCGCCTCTTGACTTGGAAGAGCCTCCAAGAACCTTCAAGAACTGGCGATCTCGAGCTTGAGAAGAGTTGTGGAGGAGCTGATGAAGATCTGAAATGAATCGGTGAAGAGCTTTTCCAGCCATCGCACGCCTGTAGCTATAAACGACGCCAACGGTCGGATCCCGATCGATTCGAATGTTCCCAATCGATCGGGGAGGCTTTGGATCGATCCATGGATCGATCCAGAGCGCCTCTGTGCTCTGGGAAAAACGCCTGGATCGATCCACGGATCGATCCAGCGCTTATCGCGCGAAGCAGCCGCGTCCCAATCGATCCACTGATCGAGACCGATCAGTAACCGATCCAGAGCTTGGTTTTTGCCCAAACCAAGTTCCAAGACTTCCAAACCAATATCCGGTCAACCTTGACCTATTGGTACTTCATCCCAAGCATCTGGTCACTCCCTTGACCTGCCAAGTATCCGGTCACTTCCTTGACCTACTTGGACTTCCACCAGATGTCTGATCAATCCCTGATCCATCTGGATTTTCCCTTGCCTGGCTTCACTCACCAGGGCTTCCTCCTAGCTTCACTCACTAGGGTTTTCCATCTGCCTGGCTTCACTCACCAGGACTTTCATACTGCCTAGCTTCACTCACTAGGACTTTCACCTGACTTCACTCACCAGGATTTTCCTTCTGTCTGGCTTCACTCACCAGGACTTTCATTCTGCCTAGCTTCACTCACTAGGATTTTCCATCTGCCTGGCTTCACTCACCAGGACTTCCTTCTGCCTAACATCCCAGTTAGGACTTCCCAGTCAAGTATCTGGTCAACCTTGACCTACTTGACTCTTCTTCAATTAACATCTTATTGTCAAACATCTAAACCCAAACCAAGACTCAGCTTGGTCAAACAGGTCAACCTTGACCTGAGGGATGTTGCACCAACACTTTTATTAAGTCAGTACAAAAAGAATTTACCTAAAATGATCCTACTCAATACACTTAGAGTGTACCAGTGTAATTTATTAATCAAGATAAACTAATACTTAATTACACTACAACTATTCCGATGGTTTGTTCCTTTCCATCTTAGTCGTGAGCAACTGTTTATAATTTATAAAGAACCGACAACATGATCTTCTGTGTGTGACACCACACACCATGTTGTCTACTATATAAATTAGTTGAACAAATTACATTTAACAAATAAATATAGATATTTGACCATTGTGATTCTTTATTTCTAAATAAATGTTTATACAAAAGTTAGGCTTTTAGTATACACTCCAAATAAATGTTTATACAAAAGCTAGGCTTTTAGTATACACAAATAGAGTAGTTCATCATGATGGGTGACTTCGATTGTGGAATAGCATTGAAAAGATTCGCTCAAAATTCAGAAGCAAACCAAAAAATAATAAACTTTATTTTAGAGTTATGGCCTAATAAAATTGTGTGCATAATTGAAGAATTTAAATATGCCTTCAACTTTTGGACATGGTTGAACGAACTTTATGAGGATCGTTCACAACTAGAAGATTAAGTTGAACTCGAGCTCAGATCTGAGTTCAAATTCCCAGAGTCATTCTCAGAATCAGACCATACCAACTTCATGACATTAATAGCAAAGGAGGAAGTAGAAGGATCTGAATCAGAATCAGAACAAAAGTCAGAATCTGAATCTGAGATGACAGTGGACAAGGAGGAGAATCCTAACAAGGATTCAAACGGTAAATTTGTAAATTTAAAAGTTAAAGATTATATAACATGCTTTAAATGTAGTGAAAGAGGATATTACAAAAGTAAGTGCCCTACTTATAAGACTCAAACCACACAACTGGAGGTAAAGGAGAAATCAATACCGAAAGACTAGAAAGGGAAGGAGCACATCAAATGTTTCAAGTGCAGGCAGATGGGTTACTGCAAACATCAATGCCTAGAAAGAAGATCCAAGGATCTAAGGGGAGCAAAGGTTAGTAAGTTTACAGTACATAAAAATCCTATTTTTTCTACACATGTTAGTAACTTAGACAATCACTATTGCTCAAGTTTAGACTCTCCCCAAGAATTAAAGATGCTTGCTCATTTAACTAATCAAGTTAACTCAAATCTAAATAAGAACAACTTAAAATCATCTAATGTTTCAAAGAGCGTTATAAAGTTTAAAAAACAAAACAAGCTTTTGAAAAATAAAATTAATAAACTAGAAAAAATTATTAATGATTTTATCAACATACAAACTTTAGACTTAGGTTACAAGTCTAAATCAAATTTAAAACTTAAACTCCACAAATCAAGCTATAATCAAGTATCTTTTAATTATGAAACTAATTAATAAAAATAAAATGAAATCAAATAAATTAAAAACGAAACTTAAATTATATAAATACAAAAATAATCTATAACTCAAACTATAAAGTAAATCTACACAAACCTAAAACTTAAACCCAAGTTCAACAATTCAGGGAGAGACTCCAAATTAGTTAACACTTCCAAAATAATAGTTTGCCAGGTTGGGTAATTATGAATAACTTAATTAAAGATAAAAGTTTAATTTGACAAATAGTACTAGGGAAGTTTTGAATGATAGTAGGTTAGGGAATCTCTGTCTATGCATATCTAGGAAGATATGCTTCAACCTGATGCATTTAGCTTAATAGAACTAATTCAAGTTACCCCTTATTAATCCTAGTTGGTTAGACTAAAGTTTTATGCTAAGTTCACTTGGTAGAACTATTTAGAAAATTTCGAAGGTGTGGTTACTCTAATGAAGTCTAAGTTGTTGGGACCCGTTGGTTGGCTAGAGGGGGGTTGAATAGTCCTACACAAAATAAAAAACAAACCCTTCTCGGACTTAAAGGAACACTTGCATAAAATAAAATAAAGAAATAAACTAAAAGATGAGGCTCACACTTTTTACTTGGTTACAACCGAGGAGGTTGTTAATCCAAGGAAATGAATCGCACTAAGTATCTCCTTCAAACGGAGAAACCTCTTACAGCAGTGAAAGCACAAAAAGATGAAGCTAAACTAACAAAGTGAAGCACACAAGTGTTGGAACTCAAATTAATTGTTGTTGTTTAGCTTCTGGAATAAGGCTGTATTTATAGCCTTGGCCGGGGCGCCTGGAAGGGTTCTGCGCCTGGAAGGGGATAAAACTTTATCCCATTCGCAATGGATCGCGGTCAAACACGATCTGGATAATATCACATTCCGAGCGCCCAGACTGATTCCGGGCGCATAGACCCTTAAAGTCAACAATGTTGACTTTTTTTGATCTGGGCCCTGTGCTCCGGTACTGCTCGTCTCGGTCCAAGTTTTTCACTCCGGCTCCGCTTGCTTGGGTGATTTTGGCCATCTAGAATAGGGCTCACCCGAACCCAACTTCTGTCCTTGTCGAGCAACCTTTCGCTCAGCCTTCTCGTCCCTCGAAAGCGCCTCGTGCTTCCTTCTTGTCCGCCCGCATACTCTTCCGCAGCACCTCCTTCCTTGAACGTACCGAGCCCGTCTGCTCTCTCCCATGCCGTCCTTCTCTCTAGCTGCGTCTTTTGCTCGACTTCTTATGCTCCTAAGCTCCTGCATACTTAGACACAGGGTTAAACACAACAGGACCTAACTCAACTTGTTTGATCACATCAAAATAACCCTATGGTACCAACAATCTCCCCCTTTTTGATGTGAGCAACCCAAGTTAAGTTAGGGTAAAAAGAACTATAAATTTAGAGCAATAAATTTTGCAATAAAGTGTAAAAAGTAAAAAAATTTAAGCTACAGCTACCTCTCCCTAGACTTAATTCTCCCCTTCTCCCCCCTTTGATCACATAAAAAATGGGGTACCAAGAAAAATCTAAAAGTAACTTTTATAAAACTTAGAATTTCCAAAAAAAATTCAAGTAAGAAAAAAAAATTCTAAGTAAACTCTAATTTTAAAAATATTGATAATAATTTTGATAGCGCTAATAATGCGATAATTTTAGAAACATTTTCTAAGTAAAAAAATATTTTCTAAGTAAAAATAAAAATTTCTTGAGTTAAACACATTTTTCAAGAATTAATTTTTATAGAAAGTTTAGTAAAGTAAATCTGAAAAAAAAACTTAAAAAAAATTCTAAGAAAAAAAATTCTAAGGAAAATTTTCTAAGTTTAAAATATGTTTTTGGTAAAGCACAAAAAAAACTTTAAGTTAAAAAAAATAAGAAGTTAAAACATTTTTGCATAGAAAAAAAATTTAAAAAAAAAAATTAAATAACTATTCAAAGTATTATTTAATTTCAATTTTAATGCTTTATCAGTTAGTCAATTAAACATTTTATTTCAATATTTGCCTTTCAGGCTGTGGCGAGGCACTAGGCCTTCTTAGTTATTGGATCATCAACCACTTCTAGACAAAGCCGCATAAGAAAATTAGATGTTTAATGTACTCTCTGAAAGCCCTAAGTCCAATTTAAAATTTTTAATTAAGACAAGACTTTGGAACCCAATAAAGGTTCCTTCCAACTGGGTTAATTAGAAATTTCTTAGGGACATATTTCTTTGAAATGTTTCTAATTTTCCCTTTATAATATTTAAAATATCAATTTAAATTATATCTTCTAATATTTGTGCTATATGTGAATGTATGATTTTTTAAGTATTTTATTTCTTTTTATAGATTGTCATTTTCTAGCTTTAATTTATCAAAATCTTCTAATGGGTAGAACTTTGCTAGAATTACTTTTAGTTCTTTAATTTCTTTTTCTAATTTATAATAATCTTTAGATAATAATTTTATGAATTTAAGCATTTTATCGAGAGAAAGAGATCGTACCTGACTTACCTTGTCGATCTTGTTGTTCGTGGCTCCCCCTGAACTGCTGCTTTCTTCCGATGTTGCTCCCCCTTCATCGATGCTCATTTCGGAAGAGTTTTCTGTGTATTTATCTTGATGACTTGCCATCAATGCAAGCTCGGAGAAAGCCTCAACTTCCGATTCGTACAACGTTTCATCCCACGTCGCTTTTAAAGTCTTGTACTTGTTCATTTGGACAAGTTTCTTTCCTTTGTCCTTATCCTTGTTCCTTAGCTTAGGGAAGTTGTCCTTAACTTGCCCTTTTTTGTTGCAGTGGTAGCATCTGATTATCCTTTTCTTTCTACCTTGCAGATGGTTAGCTTTTCCTGATTTAAACAATTTTTTAAAACGCCTTACCATCAAAACCATTTCTTCGTCATCGAGAGAGGATTCCGACTCATGTTTGTCTCTGGTTGCCTTGAAGGTGATGTTGTGCTTCGGCTCCTTTGTACTTGCACATCTCGATTCATGCACTTCAAAAGTTGAAAATAATTCTTCTAAGATAATAAATTCTAAGTCCTTAGAGATATAGAAGGCATCTATTAGTGATGCCCATTTTGTATTTCTAGGGAAGGAATTAAGAGTATACCTTAACGAATCTCAGTTGCTTATCTTTTCTCCGAGATTCGAAAGTCCGGTGATGAGCTCCTTAATCCTCAAGTGAAGTTGTGCAATTGTTTCGTCTTCTTCAAATCGCAGGTTAGTGAGCTGGTTGCGAAGTAAGTCCTGTCTCGCGAGCTTGGCTTCGGATGTCCCTTTGTGTAGCTCAAGGAACTTCTCCCAAAGCTCTTTTGTTGAATTGTAGGTGCTGACCCGGTTGACTTCTTGTGGCGGAAGGACGCTCAGCAGATGAAATTCTACTTTGCCGTTTGTCACGTAGTTGGCCTGCTCCTTCTTCGTCCACTGGTATTCTTCCTTACCCTCGGGTGCTACAAAACTGAACTTCATTATTAAAAGTAATTCAAAGTCAATTTTAAAGAATACATGCATTCACTTTTTTCAGCTAGCGAACTCCCCCTCGAACTTTGGTGGGTATATGCTCAGTCCGACCATTGATTTAGTGCTTCGATCGACGGTCAGTCCTCCTGAATCTTCCTGGCTCTGATACCACTTGTTGTGACCCATTGGCCGACTAGAAGGGGGGTTGAATAACCCTGCACAAAATCAAAAACAAACCCCTTCTCGGACTTAAAGAAACACTTGTATAAAATAAAATAAAGAAATAAACTAAAAGATGAGGCTCACAGTTTTTACTTGGTTACAACCGGGGAGGTTGTTAATCCAAGGAAATGAATTGCACTAGGTATCTCCTTCAGGCGGAGAAGCTTCTTACAATAGTGAAAGTACAAAAAGATGAAGCTAAACTAACAAAGTGAAGCACACAAATGTTGGAACTCAAATTAATTGTTGTTGTTTAGCTTTTGGACCAAGGTTGTATTTATAGCCTTGGTCGGGGCGCCTGGAAGGGGATAAAACTTTATCCCCTTCACAATGGATCACTGTCAAATGCTATCTGGATAATATCACATTCCGGGCGCCCAGACTCGGTTCAGGTCTTCCGCTCCGGCTCCGCTTGATTGGGTGATTTCGACCATCCAGAATAGGGCTCACTCGAACCCAACTTCCGGCCTTGTCGAGCAATCTTTCACTTCGTCTTCTCATCCCTTGGAAATGCCTCATGCTTCCTTCTCGTCCGCCCGCGTACTCTTCCGCAGCACCTCGTCCCTCGAACGCACCGAGCCCGTCAACTCTCTCCCGTGTCGTCCTTCTCGCTAGCTACGTCTTTTGCTCGACTTCCTATATGCTCCTAAGCTCCTGCACACTTTGACACATGGTTAAACACAACAGGACCTAACTTAACTTGTTTGATCATATCAAAACAACCTTGGGCTCACCAAAACTAACTCAGGCTACCCCTTATTAATCCTAGCTGGTTAGACTAAAGTTTTATACTAAGTTCACTTAGTATGACTATTTAGAAAATTTCGAATGCGTGGTTACTCTAATGATGTCTAAGTGACTCACCACAGCTTAGACATTTATCCAAAGAATGTTTGCTTATTGAACTCAAAGCTAAACTTAAATCTAAAACAAGTTAAAATAAACTCTGAAATTCAACTTAACTTATCTCACAAAACTATAGAATTATTTTGTCTGAAAACTTAGACTAGGTGAGATGAATAAAAGTAAATATAAATTAAAATAAATTAAATTAAAATTAAAATAAAACAAAGTAAATTAAATTTAAAATAAATTAATTAATTATAAATAAAATTAAATAAAATTAAAAATAAATTAAATATAAAACAAATAATAAAATAAAATAAAATAAAAATAATTTAAAATTAAATTTAAAATAAATTAAATTAAATTTAAAATAAATTAAATTAAATTTAAAATAAATTAAATTAAATTTAAAATAAATTAAAATTTAAATTGAATTAAAAATAAATTAAAATTATATTAAATTAAAATTAAAACAAAATAAATTATATTAAAATTAAATCTAAATTAAATTTAATAAAAATTAACTTTAAAATAAATAAAATTTAAATTAAGTTAAAATTAAAAGTTTACACTTAAAACATAAAAATTAAATTAAAACGAACTTAAACTTAAATTTAAAATTTTAAAATTTAACTTGATAAAATGTTAAACAAAATTTGAAATTCAACAATTGTTTATCTTAATTAATATTTTAAAATTTATTTAATAGATCTTATTGGATCACAATTAAATTGTCTCAATTAATTTTATTCAAATAATAATCAAATAACTTAAATTTTAATTAATAACTAATAAATTAATTCTAATTTAATAATTCTTTTAATATAAACTTAATCAGTATGATAAATTAATCAAATTAATACTAGTGTAAAATAATCAACTAAATAATGTTAATTACTTTCAATAATTAATTTAATCATTACTTCACTCCAAAAATTGATTTAAGTTAACTATTAATCTTAAAATAGTTGTAATTTAGTTGTTAATGGACTAAATTATAGTTAATCCCAATTAATAAGTTAATCAGAAATTCAGCTATTAACTTAATCCTAATCTCATAACTAATCAATTAATTTGCTCTAAAATTAATATGAAAATAATCATAAACTTAACTTAACACAACTTGAGATTAATCTAAAATTCTATTTCAATATTCAGAATAACTAAGTAATATATGATTAATTAATGATTCAAGACTTTAATTAATAATTTTAGATTATTTAAGTTAGAATTTTTAATTAAAATAAATTAAAAATCAAATAATGTCTACCTTAGACAATACATATTAAGTATCTCTTTAACCATATAAGAATTTTCATGTTTGAAAATCTAGAATGGTTGAGATGATAAGAAATGAAAATTAAGTCATGACTATTGATATGGGTTATGATAGGTTGGTCTGTCATATGACGTGGAGGTCAAGGTCGAGAGAGAAAGAAGAAGCTCATAGCTGGGTAAATGTATGATTAATAGGATAATGTCCGACCAAATAAAGGTTTTTTTTGTAGGTGCTCGGCCAGGCAAAGCATGACCGAGCTTGAAGACACTTAGCCTTATAGAGCTTTTAGTATATTACCGGTCGAGCGAAGGCCTAGCGAGCACCAATGTGCTTATATGCGCTCGGTCGAATAAAGCCCGACCGAGCTTAAAGGCACTTAGCCTTATAAAGCTTATAATATATTATCGGCCGAGCGAAGGCCGAGTGAGCACCAATGTGCTTATATGCGCTCGGCCGGACAAAGCCCGACTGAGCTTAAAAGCCCTTAGCCTTATAGAGCTTATAGTATATTATCGGCTAAGCAAACGCCGAGTGAGCACCAATGTGCTTATATGTGCTCGGTCGGGCAAAGTCCGATCGAGCTTAAGGGAACTTAGCCTTATAGAGCTTATAGTATATTACTGGCCAAGCGAACGTCGAACGAACACCTATGTGCTTATATGCGCTCAGTCAGACAAAGCTCGACCGAGCTTAAAGGCACTTAGCCTTATAGAGCTTGTAGTATATTATCGGCTGAGTGAAGACCGAGCGAGCACCAATATGCTTATATGCGCTCGGTCGGACAAAGCCTGACCGAGCTTAAGGGAACTTAGCCTTATAGAGTTTTTAGTATATTACCGACTGAGCGAAAGCCTAGCGAGCACCAATATGCTTATATGTGCTCGACCGAATAAAGCCCGACCGAGCTTAAAGGCACTTAGCCTTATAGAACTTATAGTATATTTTCGGCCGAGCGAAGGCCGAGCAAGCACCAATGTACTTATATGTGCTCGGCCGAACAAAGCCCGACCGAACTTAAAGGCATTTAGCCTTATAGATCTTATAGTATATTATCAGCTGAGCGAAGGCCAAACGAGCACCAATGTGCTTATATGTACTCGGTCGAACAAAACCCGATTGAGCTTAAAGGCACTTAGTCTTATAGAGCTTATAGTATATTACCGGCCGAGCGGAGGCCGAGTGAACACCAATGTGCTTATATGCTCTCAGCCAAACAAAGCTCGACCGAACTTAAAGGCACTTATCCTTATAAAGCTTATAGTATATTATCGGCCGAGTGAAGGCCGAGCGAGCACTAATGTGTTTATAATACGCTCGGTCGGACAAAGCCCGACCGAGCTTTAGGGCACTTAACCTTATAAGGCATTTAGTACATTCTGGACAAAAACATGTTTAATAGAAAGTATTCTCAATATATATACGATCGGCTTGAACGACCGGCCGAGATATGCTTAACAGAAGGTATTCTCAATATATATACAACCGACCGAGATATGCTTAACAGAAAGTATTCTCAATATATACGACTGACTTAAACGACCGACCGAGATATGCTTAATAGAAGGTATTCTCAATATATATACGACTGGCCAAGATATGTTTAACAGAGGGTATTCTCAATATATATATACGATCGACGTGAATGACCGGTCAAAGCATGTTTAATAGGAGATGACATACAAGTAGTGAACAACTTTATGACAGCTTAGTGAATTTGGTGGAAAATATTCTCCAGAAGCTTCTTTAGTTATGAGAACATATTCCTGTTCACACTTCATCAAGAATATGAGTCATAAACGACAAAAGAGGTACATCTGGGATACAAAAAAAATTTCTTTAAAGGATTATTGCATAAAGCTTAAAGTGTGACTTCATCTTCTAACAAACTCTAACAAACCAGGGACCATCTCATGACTACGGAGGTTATATAAGGTAGTATTAAAAGAGGGATCCTCTCTGTTGGCAAGGTACACAAACTCTAGCATCCAAAACTCTGTTTCCAAGTACTTTTATTATGGTATTTCTTCTTCTTCTTCTTCCACCTTTGAGAGAGAGGAACTAACTTGAGTGTCAAAGGGCTCAGCTAGGGATCCCCACCTCGGTCTTATGTCATTAACGCTTTGTTTGTTTGTCTCACTGTGTGCAGGATTGTTGAGGGGCTCTTTAGGATCTTCAAGAGTTCATTGCCTTTATCAGAATCACTGTTCACCGGAGCCAGCGCACAACCTAGCAGATTTCAGACATAATCAACTATAATTACTTATATAGGTTTTCAAAGTATACACTTTTAAAAATAATTATTGACCAACACTTAGTGTCTAGATCCTTTAAAGTCAACCATAAACTTGTAGACCCCTAGATACATAAGGTTTCCTAAGAAAGTGTTAAGTTAAGGGGGATACTTATTTGAAAGATAAATTTAATCACATACTTTGAAAAATATTTTGATAATTTATCTTCAAACTTTTGATAAAATAGCTTTAACATAGTTTTTTTTTTAAAAAACTTGTGATTTTTTTTTGAAAATTCTTTATCAAAAATATTTCAAAAATGCTTTTGATAAACTTTTAAAATTATTCTAAAATACCTTTTTGAAAATATTCTGAAGATAGGTTAGGTATTACTTTGATTTTGATCAATCCTCTAGACACATAGGAAGTTTTCTTTGTAGTTAACAAATAAGGATTCCTAAGAATGTGTCGTTTGAAGAAGAGTCATGATTGAAAGATTAAAATATAATTTTTAAAATTCTTACAAATTTTTGAAACTCCGTTTAAAAAATTATTTTGAAAATCTTTTAAGAAAGACACTTTTACAAAACTTTTAGTTCTTAAAATTATTTGGAATATTACTTTGAAAACACCTTGAAAAATATTTTACAAAATTCTTAATATAAATTTTTATGTTTGAAAATTAAGTTCAATATGTCTTTGAAAAATACTAGAAAAGTTTTTTTAAAATGTTTTGAAAATTAATTGTTAAAAGTTGCTTAAAAAGTTGTCTTGAAAACCAACTTTAAAAATTAGTCTACAGCACCAATTTGAAAAATTATTATGAAAGTCCCTTTTAACAATTACTCTAGAAAATTAGAATGCATTTGGTTGGTTTGCATTTTCATTTCATTTTCCAGAAAATCAAATTTTCTCATTTGATAGAAAATGAATTTTCTACATTTTTCGTTTTCTTAGAAAATGTTCTCTCTTTTTCTTGAAAATGGACGTAGAAAATGCAAACCAAATACGTTTTCCATTTTCTCAAAAAATGAAAATAGAAAACAACATGAAAAATGCAAACCAACTGCCCCCTTATATTTTAAAAAATTATGTTTTTGAAACACTTAATTATGTGATTCTGTCCCGAATATGAGTCAGACGAAGGCCGAATGATCTGTCGTTGGTGTTGACGGAGAGACAACTATGACACCCTTATCGTATGTGCTTTAGAGAACGAACCCCCAAGTGGCGTTGACGGGCGACGATAACTAAGCCGACGGTAATTGAACTCTGCGCATTCAGACAAACACACGAAACGTTAGAGGCCAGAAACCAAGGAAAAAGTCCCCGGAGCAGGTCCTCCGACGCTCAAGTCAGGTACTTTTTACCTAGAAGAATAGTGTACGAAGGAGAAAGAAAAGTAGAAGGCAAGTGCGAATGTGCAAGAGAGCGTACTTGCTCAAGGGAGATGACCTCCCTTTTTATATGATAATGCGTACCTCTGGAGCCTGACTGATGTCAGGGAATGTCGTGTGTCAAGACCTGTCTGGTGATGGACGCGTGACACCCTCTTGTGTACTAGAGGAAGGTTTTATTCGCAGATGACCACAGACCATTAAAATATTCCCTGACATACAACAGTTATTCTCTGACAGGCAGTTACGATTCCCTGACCTTGTTGTCGTGTAGCACCTTTTGCCCCTCCTGGGTATGACTAGGGGCAGCTCGGGATGATCTGTCAGGTATAACACCTGTCCTAAGTCTTGAGGGGCAGGGAGAGCTGTGGTGAGATTGCTCAAGGGTTGACTGGGAGTTGACCTACTGAGAGAACCAGGCCTAGATATAACCGAGTTGTGAAAACCTGATCAGTCGGAGTAGGTCAGGCATCACCCCGATTGCACATCCTGATTCAGATCTGGGATCCTGATCTGTAAGCACCCGACCGAGCATCATGCGGTTGATAACACCAGATGGTCCTATCTCTTCCTTCCCTAACTGTTGACCGTCACGTCCTCCTGACTATTAACTGTCACGTCTTCTTGACTTCTGACTGCCATGTCTCCTTGACTGACTGCCATGTCTCCTTGACTCCCGATAGCCGGGCCCTACCATTATGCACCATATCACAAGTCTCCTCCCCAAGTCTGAAGGAGGCTCGGGTCCGACTGACTAGACTCTGAACCTGGTTTCATTTATTTCGCCATTATGGCCTTAAATGCTGCTCCTTTTCCCAGATCCTTGATTGTATAACCTGTTTAACTACTCAATCAACCTAGGAAGAAGGGTCATTTTAACTTCTGCATAAGTTTCTTTCCCCTTCCCCTCTTGTTTAAAAGGAGGTCGATCACCATCCATAGAGTCATACTTTCTTTCTACTGACGCCTCTTGCACATGGATGTGAATTCTAAGTCGAATGAACTGCAGCGTCTCCTTCAATAATTGGATCAAATGACTCAACTGCTTACTCAAAGGGGTACGACCTTAGTTGAGATGACGCAGGATAGATATCTTTAATCTTCTCTTCGCTGAGAAAATGAGGAACTTTGGTTAGCCACTAAATCTCAGGCCCGGGTTGAAGTAGTGTTAAAACAGAAAGCTTATTCAGACCTGAAGAGCCAAGCCCAATTCCTGATCTATTTGAAAGAGAAACACGCCTCTTCCATAGCCCTTCTTCAAGAAGAAAACTAGCTCAAAGAGGAAACCATTGCTTAGCAACGTCGTATTATTCAGTCCACCAAGGCTAAGCTGATTTAGGCTCGAGCTTATCTGGAGCAGGCAGGTCAAGTGGGACACTTTTGCCTGAGGTACCCACCGACTTTTGATATTGCTGATACTAAAAGAGAACTATGATCGCTTAGATGTCTCAAATGTAAAAATGATCCTTTGAGGAGTGTTTCTTGTATTTTATTAAATAAATGCAAACCTGGTTGGGTTTCGGTCTTTGTTCATGTTTCTTGTTTCCTTGCCTCCTTGACACTTCCTTACTTTATGCAGACCTTGAGGGGGGAGGGAGGCTCTGCTTGCTAATAACCCGCCCGGAAATAAGAGTGTAGAAAGCTTACCCATGAGTTGTTAAGTGCGGGAGTATCCTTGCTTATAACTCGGGCTAGGGCGAGAGTCTGAAATCCCGACCGAGAGGTCGTTGGTCACGAGAGCATTCTCACTTATAACTCACACTGGAGTGAGAGTCTGGAGGCGTGAGAGCATGCTCACTTATAACTCGCGCTGAGTATGAGAGTCTGAAATCCCGACCGAGAGGTCGTTGGTCATGATAGCATGCTCACTTATAACTCGCGCTGGAGCGAGAGTCTGGAGTCATGAAAGCATACTCACTTATAACTCATGCTGAAGCGAGAGTCTGAAATCCCGCTGAGAGGTCGTTGGTCGCGTGAGCATGCTTACTTATAACTCACATTGGGGCGAGAGTCTGGAGGCGTGAGAGCATGCTCACTTATAACTCGCGCTGGGGCGAGAGTCTGGAGGCATGAGAGCATACTTACTTATAACTTGTGCTGGGACGAGAATCTGGAATCCTGATCGGGTGGTCGTTGGTTGTGAGAGCATGCTCACCTATAACTCACGATGAGGCAAGAGTCTGGAGGCATGAGAGTATGCTCACTTATAACTCATGCTAAGATGAGAGTCTGGAATCCCGACCTGGAGGTTGTTGGTCGTGAGAGCATCCTCACTTATAACTCGCGTTGGGGCAAGAGTCTGAAATCCCGACCGAGAGATTGTTGGCTGTGAGAGCAGGCTCACTTATAACTCATGCTGGGGCGAGAGTCTAGAGGCATGAGGGCATGCTCACTTATAACTCGCGCTAGGGTGAGAGTCTGGAGTCCCGACCGAGATGTCATTGGTCATGAGAGCATGCTCACTTATAACTCAAGCTAGGGCGAGAGTCTAGAGGAGTGAGAACATGCTCACTTATAACTCACGCTAGGACGAGAGTCTGGAATCTCGACCGGGAGGTCATTGGTCGTGAGAGCATGCTCACTTATAACTCGCGCTGGGGTGAGAGCAGTCTCACTTATAACTCGCACGGGGATGAGAGTCTGGAGTCGTGAGAGCATACTCACTTATAACTCGCGCTAGGACGAGAGTCTGGAGTCATGAGAGTAAGCTTACTTATAACTCGCGTTGGGGCGAGACTTTGAAATACCAATTGGGAGGTCGTTGGTCATGAGAGCATGCTCACTTATAACTCGTGCTGGGGCGAGAGTCTGGAATTCCGACCGAGAATTGATTTGGTAAGACAACACTTGTGGCTCAGAAGGAATTGGGCTGGTGGACTTAGTCTAATGCTCTTGTGATCACAAAGTGCATTACCTAAGGCTTTAGTCAAATTTAAACCTTATTCTGATTTCGAGGATGGGTGGAGGTGCCAAATTTTGATCAACATTTCCTGTCGTCTCTTGCTTCATTTCCCAAGGCCGCCGCCTGGAAGTTTCGGTCCTTGAGGCATGGTCTTCCTGAGGTAGGGTGCTCTTGTTTGCATATCACCTCCATGATTTTTCAATTATGCCCATCATAAATGCCCTTTCATAGGGAGCTGACATATTCCCCCTGACATTTACTTGTAATGATGTCTGACATACGCTTTCTGCACATGACCCCAAGGTGCTTCTGTCCCTTGATCTGACGATCATAGTATGCTCCACCGTTTCAATTGCCCGATTCGACTCCCGATGCTCCTTAAGGGTTTTAGTTTAAAAACCCTAAAGGCCTCTCGTAGTGGCTTACTAGCACATCGTCTTCCTCCAATTTCTCTTCTCTTACTCATTTATACTTGCTAATCTTCCCTTTCATGTAAGTCTTCTCCTTCTTTATTCATTACACCTTCATTAGTTGATTAGATAATGGTCGGAGATACGATAGTACCCTGGTATGCTTATTTTCGTTCAGATTTGGATGAGAGTGACCTTAAATCTGCACGATCCGGCTTGAGACTGTTCGAAGCATATCAACTACGACTCCCTGTGCCTGATGACCATTTATATCCCCCCCCCCCCCCCCCCACTGGCTTCATGACCTTCTTCAAAGATTAGCTTCTTGGCGGTCTGCGATTTCCCATTCCTTTCTTCTTCTCACCCTTGAGTTAGTATTTTGGTATCCCTTTGTCCCAATTCACTCCCAACGTCTTCCGTGCCATGTGTGAAATGGTGATTCTTTGTCGCTTGTATCAAGTTTCTTTGACTCCTCAACTTTTTCACCACTTCTATTCCCTCAAGCGTTCTGAACCCGGCGTCTTCATAGAGCAATTTAGGACTAAGTATAAGTTTTTTGGGAGCATGCCTTCTTCTAATAAAGGTTGGAAGCCCCACTTTTTCTACATCCAATTGCCTGATGTCGTTGGCCTGCCAAATGGTGCCTCCGTCTTCCTTCTCCCTTTGAGCTACAGGATCATCAACACCAACCCGCTTGCTTGACCGCCTTCGAAAAACTGGAATGAGTGCAATTGAAGCTCCCTTCTTTGCTGTGGGAAAGTGTGTTATATATCTTTGGGCTAAGCCCCATCTAGACACCATTGAGCGCACCTTTTGGTAAGATTACTTGACTCTCTTTGTATATCTCCTCTAACTGAGGTATTTTTTTTTTTGCTTATAGAAGTTGTTATGTTTCGAGCCTTCACTCTCAACTCTTCCGCGATGCCCAGCGACATCCTGCGGAAGCAGGGCTGAGAGATTTTGGTAAGTCAGGACGTTCCTCAGGCCCCTCAGGCTAGCGCCTCAGTAGAGACTTCTTCGCATCAATCTGGAGATCCTGAGGCCCCTGGAACTGAATCTCTCCATACCGAGGCCACTGCTGGCGAGAGGGCTCCTTCTCCAGCTCCCAGCAGCATTTACGCCTTGAGCGCAAAAGGTGACGTGTTACCCCGTCAATCCAGTCTTCACCCCAGAGGCTACCTGACTCTCGGGCCTCTTCTAAAGCTAAAACCCCTGCCCGGGTGAACACCCCCTGCAACAAAGGTCGTGGTCTCTTCTCTTGTTCCAGTCCTCGTCCTAGAGCAAACCATCTCCATAGTAGGAGACCAACCCGAGGCTTCTACGCCTTCCGCTCTGCCATCCTCGAGCCAGCTACCCGCTTCGGCTTCTGCTCCTTCTCGTCCTAAGGAGCGCTTCAAGAGCCGGTACGCCTTCACCTCTGCCTTCCAACTGCCCTCCTTACAGGTGTTGGATTGCATTCCCTTAGCCAGTACGTCTCCCAATTGTGGTCAGGTGCAACTCTATGGGACTCTAGCTGACTCATGGAAAAGCACCGCTGACCAAGTTTTGGAATGCCCCCAACTGGAGTTGGCTGACCTATTCTCTCAACGTCTAGTGTCGGTGAGTTGTATCTGTTTCTTTCTCGTGTCTTTGAAATAATGCTAATCCTCCTTCTGCACTTGACAGACTTGTGGCATGGGGCTAAGCCTGTCACAATATGTGGCCGGTCTGCATCGAGAGAACGAGTCTCTGAGAGCTCACCTTATGGAGATGGAATCTCCTATGACCTCCCGTTGCATTTTTGACCTGGCCACCACTGACAACCTGATCCATTCCTACCTGCAAACTGTTGAGGAGAAGACCCAAGCCGCCAGAGGCATGACCCATGCAGAGTTAGAGAAAATATAGACCCTGTAGACCGCCCTGAAGACTAGCGAGTCCAAACTCAAGTCTAAGGGCTTACGGTGTGCCCAGATCTTAGCCGACCTAGAGGAGAGGAAAGCAGTGGTAGTCACCCTCTCCTCGTGGCTGAGGGAGCTCCAAGAGGCACACAATACTCTGGAAAGGGACCTGGCGGCCAAGAAGATAGATCTGTTAGCTACTACTGATCGGGAAGATACCCTTTAGAAGCAATGGGAGGAGTCTCAGGCTGCTTTCAAGGCTTTGCGAGACGAACTTTCAACGGCTAAGGCAGAGACCACTGCATCCGCCTGGAATTAACTGAGGCACAAGCTAAAGCACACAAGGCTAAGGAAGATCTGAAAGATTATCAAGAGGGCGAGAGCTCTCGTCTGGCAGCTTACAAGGCCACCTACCTAGCCTCCAAAAGTTCAGGTCAAAGATAGGCAATCTTATCGACTGAATGATTTGCTATGGTGGCGCAGGGGCCTTGCTGCAGCTGTATGAGCAAGGCTTTCTTCGGTCAATTCCCCCGATACCTTCTTGGATCGAGCTCGCCTCCTGAAAGAGCTTCCTGATGAAGTCTTCCCCTCCTTTGATGGTTGGTTTGTGTTTATCTTGTACCTTTCTTCTTCAAGGATGTAAGGCTTCCCCTCCTTCTGTAACTTTGAATTAAAGATTATGAAAGGCACGTGATTGGGCAGACTACCCCTATGCAATATATTGTTCACTTATTATGCTCACCTAAGGTCTATGCTCCTTTTCACTTTATATGTTAGAGTAGTTTGTTAAGCGTTTATCCCTCTTATAGGTGCTTAGTCAACATCTATGCAGGTGTCAGGGCATGCGACTAGGAAGGTCACTTTACCTGACCAGACATCTATCCTGACTGGTCAATTCAATGCCCTGATCGGGTTTAGCAATTTAGCTATTCGATTAGTTACTTTACCTGACTAGTATACTCCAGGGTCCCCGACCGAGTTTCGCGCGATCTAGTTACTCGACTAGTCACGAGCCACGATACTCAAGAGTCTCCTTACGGGCCCAAGGGGGAGCTACTGTAGCATTGTCTATTCCTGAAGTCATGACAACTCCTTATCCCCTTTTTACCTCGTGTCTCTTGCCTCAGCTTTTTCTGACGCGGCCTCTTGGCACGGTTTTCTAGAATGATCTTATGACCATCATTGTTTTCAAGCCTACTACTGATGCCAGCTACCTTGTGTATGGATCACATGATGGGCGTTGATGACGAGGCCCTCTGCGCCTTCCTTGACCACTATAAATATCCTTCTCCTACCGTTCCACTGAACCTTTTTCTTCTAGTGCAAGTCTTCCTCTTATTTCTGCTACCTGCTGTGTTCTGACTCTTGTGTTTTGTGTTCACACCCTCTCATGGACTCCCCTGCGCCTGCATACGCTCCAGGAGTCTCGACCTTCACCGGTGTAGATCTGGATGATCTCCGCTTCACGTATGAAATCCACATGGCCATGCATATCATCATCCCCTTTGAGGTTCATAGGGTCTCTTCCCCTCTGGCGGGCTATGTGACTTTTTTCAAAGAGCAGTTTATCGTCGACCCCCATTTTCCTATCCACCCTTTCTTCTCTGACATAAGTCGTTACTTCCGTATCCCTCTTTGTCAACTTACTCCCAACTCCATGCGAATCTTGTGTGGGTTTATTCTCTTCTGTGAAGTGTGTGACGTCCTCTGGACTCCCTGTCTATTCCACTACTTCTTTACCCCTCGTTGTCATAACGAAGGCATTTTCTGTCTCCAAGATCATACTCATACTACCTTCTTTGCTCCCCTCCCATCCTCAGAATCAAAATGGAAGGAGAAATATTTCTTCCTATGTTTCCCCATCGCCGTGGAGTGGCCTACCCAGTGGCGATCAACCCTTCCCTCGTCGCCCTATCTGAGAGATTATCATACAGATCCCAACTTTATGAAGGCATCCGCACAACTGAAAGGTTGGCTCTTCGACTTGCTTATGCTTCTGACAGAAGCCGTGTTGTTTCTGTTCAGGTTGAGCCGCATCCCTTCAAAGCTACCACATTCTCTAGGTAAGGCTTACTCTGCCCTGACTTGTCTTTGCCATCCTACTCTGATTCTGGTGCTCTCTTGCAACGAATACTCTAACTTGAGCATCCCTGACCAGGGCTCTTCCCCTGAGCAATTTGGAAATAAACTACCGGGGATGCATAATTTTGGATAGGAGGGGTCTCTCACATTCTACTCTATTTGCTCTAGGGGGTGGCTGCCTCAACTGCTTCCCATCTTGTCGCTCAAGCAACCTCGCATGTCCACTCTACTCATGTCCAATTCCTCCTGCCTGTCGACCCTAGACCCCATCAGAGGAGTCAGACTCAGATGAACAACCGCTCTCTCGCAGGCCAAGACGCAGACCCACTGGACCCAGCCTAATATCCGAGACCCATACTGCTACTCCATTGTCTCGACTAGCCCCTGCTTCTACTTCCAATCCACCACTCCAGAGCGACCCTATCATGTCGCCAGAAGTCTGGGCAGGACCTGATCAAGAGGAAACCCCGATCGTTAGAGAAGGGCTCACTTTGAAGCGGCAACTTATACCCAACACCCCGGTCGGACCCTCTCCCCCTCAACCGACCACTTCCTCTTGACATGGCCTGGCTACTCAACCTAGACCTACCTCTTTCCAACCTAGTCCTTCTACTCAATCGGGGCCTATTTCCTCTCAGCCTGGCCCTAGCGAGACGGCTCCCGACACATCCCGATCTCGCTATTCCCGCTTCCGTGCCACTCTACCCACAAAGTGGGGATTACGTCGCTATCTTGCTGCCCCTGCTGGCTCTGTCCTATTGCGGGGTCAACTAGCAACTCAATGGGAGTAGACTATGAAGACGATGGATGTCTTCTCACTGCCCGCCCTAGCAGACTTGTCCTCTAAAAGTGCCACCATGATAAGCTTCTGCTTTCTCTTACAACTTCCCTCCTCCTATTCTGACTTTCTGCTCTTAATTTTCTGTTATTATGGATAGATGTTTGCTCAGTCACTCCGCTTAAATCAGACGTTCTTGCATATATACTAGTTGAATAAGATCTTAAAGGATCGAGTTACGGACATAGAGTCTCAACTCTCTGACCCTTCTTCAGTCGTGCCCCAACTAAAGGCAGAGGTGGAGGCCTTAAAAAAGGTGAATGCCTCACGGGAAAAAACTTAGGAGAGACCCAGCTAGAGATTGACCGTCTCCGAGATGACAAAAATAGACTTGAAGTTCTCCTGCAATCATCTGAGGCTAAGTATCAAGAGGAGTTGTCCCTCAAGGATAAGGCACAATCAGAACTGATTCAATAAACTGCAGCTCTGGAGGACTTCAAGCTTATGCATAAGCACAAGATGGATCGCCTGACCTAGGAGCTGAACTCCAAGGATATGCTTCTTATGGACCATAGACGGGATCTGGAGTCTCAAGCAACAGAGCTGGACTCCTTGCAGGCAGAGTTGTCTTAGGCCTAGTCTGCCCTATCTAGCTCCGTTATTGCCTTAGAGACTTATAAGGTCAGGGAGAGCGATCGTCTACAAGCGAACCGGAAAAAATACTTACACTCTTCAGAGTTTGGCTCTCAAGTGGGGGATCACTTCGTCAGATCTGTGGCTTATGGTGCCATAGGAGCACTCCAACAACTCAAGGAGGGAGACTATCTGCCCCCCGACCCTCCTAAGGACTTTCTAGATCATCGTTGGATCCTTAAAGAGATGTCCGACGATATGTTTTCAGAGTTTAAATAACCCTTCTCATTGTATATGACACATCTGCCCGATGTACTTATAAAAGTTAATTTAATTTTCATTGTTCCTACTACTACTTCCTCTTTGGATTTTATGCCCTTTAGTCCTTACTCAATAGAGCTTAAGCTATTTTAGCATTAGCATGGGGATCTAAGCATGTCTTGAAGAAGATTCGCACATATTCTAGATCGAGTTACCTTAACCAAGCATTTCATGTCCGACTGATCATGTTGTCCCGATCTCAAATCTTACAAAGGAATGATTCACTCAAGTACGATAGGGATAGAGGTAGTTAACACTTAAAGGATGGTCCAACCTCCTACCCTAAGCGTCTTGTAGGTAGTAGGCACCTGACACTAAAATTTTAACAATTTTATACGGCTCGTCCCACTGAGGTACTAACTTGGTTACCTCTCCTACAGGCTTTGCCCTTTTCCACACTAAGTCCCCTTCTCCAAAGAACCGCAGAATCACCCTCCTATAGTAATTTTGATGCATTCGCTGCCTATATGCAATTAATCAGGCAGCTACTCATTCTTAGGTTTCACTGATAAAGTCCAGCTCTGAAAGTCGTTGCTCGACATTTTCCGCGTCATACAGTAGCCTTCTAACAGATGGCACCTCGACTTCTATGGGCACAACTGCCTTACTACCATAGAGCAGGTGAAAGGGGATGAGCCCGGTGCTCTCTCGCGGAGTCGTGTGATATGCCCAGAGGATGCTAGGTAGCTCTTCCACCTAATCGCCGCCCATATGATCCAGCTTGACCTTCAACCCCCAAATTATCTCTATGTTGGTGACCTCCGTCTGCCCATTACTTTGAGGATAAGCCACGGACGTGAAGGCCTGGGTTATTCCAAATCCTCGACACCACTTTTGGATCTTGCGTCCTTAGAATTGTCTTCCATTATTTAAAACCAGCTTGTGCGGTATTCCAAATCAGCATAAGATGTTCTTCCACATAAATTGAATTACGGTTGCCTTAGTAATCCTAACCAGGACTTTTGCTTCCACCCATTTGGAAAAGTAGTCCACCGCTATGAGCAAGAATCTTTTCTGATCGGGTGTCATTGGAAACAGTCCTACAATGTCCACGCCCCATTGATCAAAGGGGAATGGGACTATCGAGGTTTTTAGTGTATCGATTGACCAATGGGTTAGATTTTGATGCTTTTGGCAAGATAAGCAGGTATTCACGAATCATTGGGCGTCTTTCTATAAAGTGGGCCAAAAATACCCGGTTAGTAATAATTTTCAAGTCAGCATCCTTCCTCCAACGTAGTTACCGCAGCACCCCTGATGTACTTCTTGCAAGGCATACTCCACTTCATCCGCACCTAAGCATTTGAGCAGTGGTCTGGAAAATGCCGGGTTGTACAGCTGATCCCTGATCAGAGTATAGACATGAGTTCTTCTCCTGATCAATCTAGCTTCTTCAGGATCGACAACCAGGATGCTCTACTGAAGATAAATGATCATTGGGGCTCTCCAGTCGATTAGATCTTCTATATTATTTTGTAAGTCTATCTGAGCTATTAGGAAGCTTTGGACTATTGACCTATCTAGCACCCAAGTGGTCAAAGAGCTAACAATTTTAGCTAGTTCATCCGTCCTTTGGTTATCTGCTCGGAGAATCTTAGTCACTGTGACTTCCTTGAAACCCTCATTCATTTTCTCATATGCTTCCTTGTATAACTGCAGCTTGTCACTGTTAACCTCAAAGTTGCCCGCTACTTGCTGAGCTACCAGCTGAGAATTTGAATAAATGACCACCCGGGCAGTTCCGACATGCCGAGTTGCTTGCAGCCCTGCCAATAGGACCTCATACTCCGCCTCATTATTAGTAGCTCTGAAATTTAACCTAACGGTCAGTGTAAGATATCTTCCTGAGGGGATATCAGAAGTATCCCTACTCTGCTTCTCTGTTGGGTGGACGATCCATCTACATAGACTTTCCAAGTTTCTTCAGAATCAGTTTGATGGACCTCTGTCAAAAAATCTACCAGGGTCTGTGCTTTAATCGTTGTTCAGGGCTGATACTGTATGTCATATTCTCCCAGTTCAGTTGCCTATTTGATGAGACGACCAACTATCTCCATGTTAGTAAGAGCCTTCCCCATGATACTATTGGTTAAGACTGTAATGGGGTGTGCTAGGAAGTAAGGTCTTAAGTGGCGAGCCATGAGTACCAATCCATAAACTAATTTTTCCAGGGTCGTGTATCGAGACTCGACCCCTTTCAATAAGTGGTTGAAAAAGTACACTGGTCATTGTACATCATCATGTTCTTTCACCAACACTCCGCCATACCCTCAAGGGTAGCTGACAGATAGACCCAAAGTGACTCCCCCGCAATAGGCTTAAATAGTGAAGGCAAGGTCTCTAGGTGCTTCTTCAACTCTTTGAAGGCTTAGTTGCATTTCTCATCCCATTGAAACTTGGTCGCTCTCCTGAGTACCTTGAAGAAAGGCATAGCTTGATATGCAGACCGAGATATAAACCTAGACAACGCAGTTATTCTGCCCACCAACTTCTGGGCTTCTTTCAGATTTTGAGGCACTTTTATATCTCGAAGTGTCTGAACCTTCTCCAGGTTAGCCTCAATCCCCCGCTCAGTAACGAGGTATCCAAGGAATTTTTTCCCTCGAACTCCAAACAAGCACTTCAATGGATTTAACTTGAGCCCATATTATCGTAGGGTTCCACAAGTCTCCTCTATGTCAGAAATCAAATTTAAGGCTAAGGTGGATTTGATGAGGATATCATCTACATAGACCTCCACATTCCATCCTATCTGCTCTCGGAAGATCTTATCCATCATTCTCTAGTAGGTAGCTCCTACATTTTGCAATCCAAAAGGCATGATGGTGTAACACATATACCATCTGCCATGATGAAGCTGATCTTCTTTTAATCTTCTAGCACTAGAGGGATTTGATGGTATATTTGGTAAGCTTCGAGCATGCATATCCTTTCGTAGTCCGAGGTTGAGTCCACCATCTGATCAATCCTGGGTAGCGGGTAACAGTCCTTAGGGATAACATGGTTGAGGTCTCGAAAGTTGATGCAGACTCTCCACTTGTTATTAGGTTTTGACACCAGGACCACATTAGAGAGTCATGGCGGGAATTATACTTCTCTAATGTGCCCTGCCTTCAATAGTTGATCCACCTCAGCTTGGATGATCTTATTTTGCTCGGCCGAGAAGTTTCACTTCTTCTACTTGACTGGCCAGGAATCAGGCAAAAGATGTAGTTTGTGCTCAGCTACTTCGGGCTTGACTCCGAGTAGCTCTTCGGGGGACCAAGCGAAGACGTCCCTATTACGCGTCAAGCATTTGACTAAATCTATCTTGATCTCAATCGGCAGGTCGCTAGATATGTGGGTGAGACTTTTTGGATGCTTGGGATAGAGCTTGACCTCCTCACAAGGCATGGGTTCTTCTGCTATAGGTAGAGGTCTCTTGGATGGCGTGGATCCTGCCATCCTAAGTTCTTTGAGTCTTGGGGGTCTCCACCTTCACCATGTCGATGTAATACCTGCGAGAGACCAATTGCTCACCTTTGACTTCCCTAACATGGTCTCCTACAGGGAATTTAATCTTCTGATGGAAGGTGGACACTATCGCCCGAAACTCATGTAGTGCCGGTCTCCCCAGGATAATGTTGTACGAGGACGGCGAATCCATAACTATGAAAGTGCTTCTCTGCATCCTCACTAGGGGCTCGTTATCCAATGATATAGCTAGCTTGATTTAGCCCATGGGTCTTACTTTATTGCCGGTGAAGCTATATAATGAAGTGGCTACGGGTTGGAGCTCACTGGCATCGATTTGCATGCCCTCAAATGCATTCTTGAACAACATGTTGACAGATCTTCCAGAATTAACGAAAACCCTGGCCACGTGACTGTTGGCTATGATGACTTTGATTATTAGAGCATCATCATGAGGGAGCTCCAACCCCTCCAGGTCTTGCGGCCCAAAATTGATTATGGGCCCGGTAACTTGCTCTCGGCTGCACCCTACAACGTGTATCTCCAAGCTACGCTCATGAGATTTCCAAGCCCTAGCAGAATCTCCATCTGTGGGCCCCCCAGAGATCATGTCGATTTCTCGGATTGCTGCATTTCCCCTGTTCTCCTTCTCTCGGGATTCTCCTGGCACCTTGCCAGGGCCTAGATGATGGCTCCCCTGACCTACGTTGTCGAGCGGGGATTTACCTGCCTGACCTGCTGTGGCTTGCTGGTCGGCCAACAACCTCTAAAGTTGAGGCGCGATCTCTGGTCGAGGCAGACCCAATTCAGCTGCGCGTCGGGAATCACAGGTGAACTGGACGCAATCCCCCGTGGCATGAGTGTGAGACCTATGGTAAGTGCAATAGTGGAGCCCCCACTGATCGGGTCTTGGAGCTTGGATAGCTTCTACCCTTTGGGCCATCTGAGAGTCCTGCTGAGGCGGGAATCCCGGTCAGGAATTCCTGCGCGCAAAAGAGGCTGAGCTGGCACTTGGGGTGACCTCTTCTCTAGTTTGTTGGCAGGGGTGGGCTCCTTATCCGCTTTCCGCCAAGCTGCCTAGGCTTCCTCTACGTTGATATAACTGACGGCCTTCCCGAGCATCTCATCAAAGTTCTTCACAAGCTCTTGGATGAGGGCTCAGAAGAACCCCCCCTTCTACCAAACTATGGGAGAAGACGCTCATCAATATTTCAGAGGTAGCGGATGGGACGTCTTAGGCTACTTGGTTGAAGCGTTTGATATAACTTCTCAAGGGCTCAGTAGACCCCCTTGCTTGAGGGCAAAGAGACAATGGTATGTCTTTTGGTACTTCCTATTACTGGCAAAATGGCGCAGGAGAACATTCTTAAAGTCATGGAAGCAGGTGATGGACCCATTCGGCAATCCATCGAACCATTTTTGTGCCGAACCAGACAGAGTGTTTAAGAACACTCGACACTTGATGGCGTCGCTGTATTGGTGTAGCAGCACAGCGTTTTGAAACTTCCGAAGATGATCCTCCAGATCTTTGCTACCGTTATACTCTCTAATAGCTGGGGGCTTATACCCCTTTGGTAGTTTCTCCTCGAGTACCCTTAGAGAGAAGGGCACTTGCTCCTCAAGCTCCCCCTGGGGCTCCTCCCTGAGGACTATGACTTTCCCCTTCTTTGAATCTCTGGGCGGGGAGCTCTCCGCGATAAAGGCTTGTGGTTGCTCTTTCTTATTGTAACAGTCCGAGCCCTTGTGGTAATAGTCTAGGTTAGGCTCCCGATAGAAGGCTGGAGGGAAATCATCGGGTTGTTTTCTCTTAGACCCCCTATCCGAGACGCGAGTTGGGTCCTTGGAAACGCAGGCATCTTGTACGGTCGTGAAGCAGTGGTTTGTGTTTTGGAAGTCGCTCGCCTCTTGGCCTCTTTGAATAGTTCATATTCTCCTGTTATTATGGTGACATTGATTCTTCCGGTATCCTCCATTTTCACATTCCAGGACAGGCGAAGGAGATTCCCACAGATGACTCTAAATTGATCATGTCTGGAATCTGAGTTAGACGAAGGCCGGATGAGCTACCGCTGGTGTTGACGGAGAGACGACTATGACACCCTTATCATATGTGCCTAGAGAATAGACCCCCACGCGGCACTGACGGATGACGGTAACTAAGCCGATGGTACTTGAGCTCTGCGCGCACTCAGACAAGCACACGGAACGTTAGATGCCAGAAATCAAGGAAAAAATCGTCGGAGCAGACACTCCGACGCTCAAGTTAGGTACTTATTCTCCAGAAGAATAGTGTACGAAGGATAAAGAAAAGTAGAAGACAAGTGTGAATGTGCGAGAGAGCGTACCTGCTCAAGGGAGAGGACCTCCCTTTTTATATGACAGTGCGTACCTCTGGAGCCTAACTGATGTCAGGGAATGTTGGGTGTCAGGACCTATCTGGTGATGGAGGACGTGTGACACCCTCTTGTGGACTGGAAGAAGGTTTTATTCGCAGATGATTGTAGACTATTAGAATATTCCCTGACATACAGCAGTTATTCTTTGCCAGGCGATTACGATTCCCTAACCTTGTTGTCGTGTAGCGCCTTTTGTCCCGCCCGGGTATGACTAGGGCAACTCAGGATGATCTGTCAAGTATAACACCTGTTCTAAGTCTCGAGGGGCAGAGAGAGCTGTGGTGAGATCGCTCAAGAGCTGACCTGGATATAACCGAGTTGTGAAAACCCGACCAGTCGGAGCAGGTCAAGCATCACCCAGATTACACATCTTGATTCAGATATGGGATCCTGATCTATAAGCATTCAATCAGGCATCATGTGACTAATGACACCAGGCGGTCCTACCTCTTCATTCCCTAACTGTTGACTGCCACGTCTCCTTGACTTCTGACTGTCATGTTTCCTTGACTCCTGACTATCATGTCTCATTGACTCCTGACGGCTAGGCCCTACCATTATGCTCCGTATCATTATGTCTTCCAAATATTATTGCAAGTATAAAACCTAATGAAGAATAGTTTTAAGTTAATGTCTTTTTGATGTGTGTTAAAGGAGGAGAGTGATCTTAAATTTGAAAAGTTAAAACATATTTCTAATCTCCTAAACTTTTCAAATCTCTCAAACTTTGAGAATTAACCCTTAAAGACCCAAGCCTAACTTAAGACAATTGTTAAACATAAAAACGGGGGAGATTGTTGGTATAATCAACTTCTAGGATTTAGATGTTTGACAATGTACTTAAGTCTGGTTAGTTTGACCAAGGTTTGATCCAAACAAGAGTTAATGTTTGGAAGAGAGAAGTCTAGTCAAGACTAGATTACTAGCAAGGGTAAATTCTAACGGAAGGTTAGGCAAGAAGAAGTTCTAGTGAGTGAAGTCAGACCCTAGTGAGTGAAGCTAGGTAGTGGAAGTCCTAGTGAGTGAAGTCAGGCCCTAGTGAGTAAAGCTAGGTAGTGGAAGTCCTAGTGAGTGAAGTCGGACCCTAATGAGTGAGGCTAGGTAATGGAAGTCCTGGTGAGTGAAGTCGGACCCTAATGAGTGAAGCAGGTAGTCGAAGTCCTGGTGAGTGAAGCAAGACAATAGAAGTCCTAGTGAGTGAAGTTGTAGGGGGAGATAACCCTAGGTAATATAGGGTCGCGGTCGACTGGACCAACGAATTATTAATAATGCTAACATTATTTTTTTTATCATTTTATATCTATTGTGCTAACTCAGTGTTATATGCAAGTCTTAGTAGATCAACTTGGTCAGATAAGCATAGCCAGAGAAGGTCTAAACAGGTTTGAATAACCAGATGTTTAGTAGGTAAGTAGAGGTAAGTCATTGAAGGAGAGTGACTCAGTGAGGACTCGTCCAAGTTGAGGGGATAATAGACGTCGGTCAAGCTTAGGTCCATTTGAGAAATCTAAGTCGAGACATTGACTAGATCCTAGTCTCGGGGAGACAAGATCTAATTACTACTATTATATTACTGTATTGTGCTAACTTTATTTTGTTGCTTGGATTAACTCCTTTTTGTAGGGAAGAAGCTACCGAAAAAGTGTGTCCGAGCGCTCGGAAGGGATCCAGGCGCCCGGACTCCAGGCTCCCGAAGCTAGTTTGGGCACCCGGACCAGCTTCACTCGTGCGGCCTAGCTAGGCACCCGGGTGGTCCGGGCACCCGGAGTTGGTCCAATTGCCCAGAGTTGGTCCAGGCACCCGGACAAGAAAAGTCATCCAGAAGCTGAGTTAGAGTGCGACGACTGACCAAACACACGTCAACGGTCTAGGCTCGGAGGGGTTCCAAGCGTCTGAAGGTGGATAAACTTGATGGATCAAGTTTCAACGAATTATCGCTACGTTAGCAACGGTTTAGGCGCCCGAAATGGGCTTATATAAAGGCCTTCGACTAGTAACTTCATAAATAATCTACTACAACTTTTATATTCGCGTCCTGCTCTGAAAAGACTCCGACGATATCGAAAGGCTACTCCGAAGTTCGGAAGTTCGAATAATGAAGACTTCTTTAATTTATTTTTGTTTGTTGGTAACATTTACATTTTAGTTCTTATACTCAATCTTTATAACTCATTATTCGAACTAATAGTGATTGTCCAACAAAAACACTCAACGAGTGCAGGCCTTGGAGTAGGAATCGTCAAATGCTCCGAACCAAGTAAAAAATTACTTGTGTTAGCATTTGTACTTTTATGTTTTTTTCTACTACGTATTCTCGATTTTCTAAAAAGCGACGAATGTTATTCTCCCTCTAGTATCTTTTCGACCTAACAGAAAGAGTGTGTGATGGGAGAGAGCATGAATAGAGAGGATGAGAAGAGAGAAAATATGATGAGAGAGAAAGTATGATGAGAGAGAAAGTATGATGGAAAAGAATAAAGAGAGAGAAAATGAGAAGAGACAGTGTGATGGGAGAAATTGAGAAAAAGAATGATAATAAAGAAAGTGCGATGATAGAATGATGAAAGAAAAAGTATTATGAGAGAGAACAAGAAGAAAGAAAGTGATAAAAAAAATTAAATAAATATATTAAGGATATTTTCATCCAAAATTTAATTCTAAATTTTATTCCTATAAAAATCAAATGGAGAAGATGAGTTTCATCAATACTTAGATTTTAAGTTCTATTATAAAATTTTAATTCTATTCTCATCAACTAAATATAAAATTTAGGAATAAATTTACTCTCTCATTTCCAAATTACTAAACTAAACGGCACTTAAGTATCCAATCCATATGAAAATGAGACTGAGGATCGATTTAGTAAACGAGAATGAATACAGAAGATATACAATCCTATTCATATCTTATACATTGTGCCCTCATGGCTCCTTTCTCCTTTCATATTATATTAAAAAATTAAAATTAACAAATTATAAGAAAAATATATTTTTGATGATCAAATTGATTTTTTTTTTCCTGAATTTTTCATGGCAATTTTTATCAAAAATGTCTTCTGTTTTGTGTGCGTGTGAGAGAAAAAAAAGCGAGCCTCTTTTGACTTCCATTTATAAGCGAAAGCAAAACCAGGTCGCTCGAGTTCACGTGGGGAAAGCGGGGGTGCGGGAAGAAGACCATCTTGAACTCGCCTCTCTCCCTCTCCTTCTTTCTTTGAGGGAAAGGGGCGATCGGGCGAGGCGATTGAGCGCCTTCGGCCCTCGATTTCACGGGTTTGATCCGAGGCTCGTGCTTTCAGGATCGTATCTGTGTCAACCCTAGGTGATCGGGACCATGGAATCGTTGGCGCCGCAGCCATTTGATATCTTCGAGGTCTTCTCCAGGTACTCTGGTGAGTGGAAAAAGTTTCTCTCTTCGGGTCGACGATTGTCTTCAATTTTTTGTTTTTGACGTCATAACTGAGAAGAAGATTTTTTTATAATTATATTTTTTTTATGAAAAAAAATATTTTGTGGATCCTTGAGCACGGAAGAGCGTGCCATCTGTGCAAATCATGGGGAGCAAGTTGGCTAAAATGAAGTGAGGACAGTGATCTGATTGGACGCCGATTCGACTGATATAAATGCTAGTATGTTAGTACTTAGTACGTTAGGTTTATGAATAAATAATATGCATTGTGTACACTGGGAATTCACATTTCAGATTGTTGAGTCATCGGCTGCAGCCTTCATTTATAATGACGTTGCAAGGCATGAAGGGGAGCGATCAGTCTCTACTCGATCTTCTAAACATTCTTGAATAAAGGCCTCTGGACAAATCCATATACATTGGCTGACTCTTCATGCACTGTTTGAGAGTATAATTAGTCTTACTATGTTTTTTGCTGCAGTGGACTATTATTTTTCAGTAGAAAAACAAGAACGAAATTGGATTCACTAATGCCATTGGTTGCAGAATTTCATAGCATTTGTGGCTATCTTGTTCTTTTCTGTGACATCAGAGAATTATGCCAAACTAATTTCAGTGTACCTTTTAATTTTTTGTGCAGATATAATGTCCAATAGTCAGCCATCTGGAGGAAAGACAAGATTAGCTGCATTTTCCAAATCGTTGGAATCTAGAGGTCAATCAGGGTTTGTGCCTTTTGGATAGTTTAAATTTTCATACTCATCTTTGTTGTTTATTGCTTTTCCTTTAGCTTTGATTAACTCATTAGTTATAAATCATTTTCATAACTAGCAATGCATTCGTGTGTTAAAGTGAACACAGTTGTAGAATTGTGAACTTTAATCATCTTGTATTTCATATTATTGAAAGTTTACTTTATTTAAAACAAAGCAACCTTTTTTTACTTGGTTTGTCAGAAAAAAACATGCTTATGGTTCAATATTTATTGATAACGAACATCTTGCATCATCTTTTTGTCTATTGAAATTTGTGTGATTATTCTTCTGAAGACCTTGTTAGTCGGCTCTCAAAATATGGGTAGTAATAATGGAAAATATTTCCAACAGTGCTTCTCAGAGTTAAAAACACTGTTTTCTTTCTTGGTCAGACATACTCTAGAAGAAATGCAAATGGAGTGTTCATTGTTCCTTGCAAAAAATAGATATCTATTTGCAATGTCTTAATCTGATGTACTCATTTTTTTATAGTTCATTTGTTGTTTGATTTGATCCAGGAGTACGATATTTGATGAGATTGGCAAGCTTATGTCAAGTCTAGATTTGTCTGTAAGTGTAGATAGCTGAATATATGATCACCATCTAACATCCTAATTGACATTTCTATTAATGGTTGGTAGTATTTTTTTTTTAGGGAAATTCCCATCAGTTCAATTTGATTTATGATTTTGTCTTCTTCATTTGTCGTGGAGATGGGCAGAAGAATCTCAGTAAGATCAACTAGACTTTTAAGTTACTGTATTTCATACTTTGTATTTTCTTCATGACGTTAAAGATCATATATTTCCTCAGCTGTAAATAGGGCGATAGCAGGATGGAGGTTAGTTTTGAGTGGAAGGTTTCGCTTGCTGTGCCAGTGGTGTAATTTTGTTGAGGTAGGAGGCATTTATATACTAGTTAACTACTTATTATTTGCATACCAGATTTATGACTTGTGCAAATGTGCTTATTTTTTTTCCAGATTCATCTAATAACTCGAAGAGGCACATATTGTTGCATCTTTCTAGTTGCTCTCGAATCTTAAGATGGAGAGTCAATAGGACACGTATCTTCATAATTTGGATTAATTATATCACACATTGTCTCTATTTAGTGCTCCTTAAAATTTTGTTAGCTAACTATATTTATTCTAAACTCCTAATTAAGAAGACCATGTTAGCCATCACATTTCTTCAAGTAATATTGGATTAGGGTAGGGTGAGATCTTAAATCTCTCCAATTTAATATTATCCTTATCTGACATTGATGTATTGCTTCAGAATTATCATACTCATGTTTAATTAATATATCATTTCCTAGGATACTAGTACATGTAGTATATAGTTTACTGCTTCACATATACTCCAGTTTAAATAATTTTAATAATTATATCAGTACTATTAATTCTTAATCTCTGCACTGAGATGTACTGTTTAAAGTGTTATTGTTTGTTAATGATGATCTCTACCCACACCCACTACTTCCATTTCCCCTTGTCATTTCCTTTTCAAGAGAAAGCCAATGGATACAAATGGACAGGAGTAGGAGGCGATGGTAGGGCAATTGGATAGCAATGGAAACTGGAAAGTGTCTTACAGCAACAAACAACAATATGACAAGAGTCTGCTGATCTTACCATTTTCAAGAGTGCTTGTCGCTTTATTTCAAAACCTTTTCTACTACCTCCTCTTCTATTACCTTCTTCCGCCTTCTTCCACTGCTGCTATTTTTATGGTATCAGAGCCTCACATACTTCTATTGTTCGGGCAAGTTGGTACTACGCAACCCTGCGAGGCAAAAGAACATATCCTAACTTGGCACATAGGGCAGGAGGCCTGAGTAAGTCCAAGGGCACATCTGTATGAGGTTCGCCGGGTAGGAATTGCCCTCGCCTGAGCTCCAGGAGCCCCTGTAAGTACTTACCAGCTTTTATGAGCACTTTTATAACAACAAGGAATACAAGTTCATACCGAGAAGCACTCTCTTCCACTGATACTATAGAAAACCCCTCTGTTGGCTTTGCAAAACCTTGCGATTACCAAGGTGTTACACCTGGTATTGCTACTATCATTAAGCAAAATAACACACAAATCCAATTACTAGTTCAAATAGTTGAATCCTTGAAAGATATCCAAGCTGAACTGAGAAAACAGAATACTCCTCCATTTCCACAAGACCTTATTTCCAAACTATAAAACCTATCTCCTGGTTCTTCTAAACCCAAGGAAAAGGCAGGGAAACTTAGAGTCTTTAAAGACCCATACAAAATCCTGAAGGAAGAACAAGAAAAGCTGAAGGGAGTATGGCCACAAGAATAGAACAAGTAGCTACAACTCCTTTATTTGAAGATCAAATTCGAAGCTACAGAAGGAGTCAACGACGATTATATAATGCCCAGCAAGCAGTAAGAAGATTGGGGCGACAATTAACTGGAAGAACAACTTCTAGATATACCCTTGAGCAACTAATCGAGCCTGAAGCGCAGCTCTAGCTATCAATGCAAGAACGAGCTTCAATAGTACTTGCTGAGGTACTTTATCATTCCCGACGAGATGATGCACATCATAGAGTATATATTCACATATCTGAAGAAGCAGTACTAGTGACAGATAATCATCAAATTGATAGAAGTTTTATTCAAGAAGAAAGCTTTACCCAACTAAGAAGAAGTCAGATGCAATACATCCACCTGGGAGTTTTCCAGGTACGTATCCAAATACTACACAGGCAACAAGAAGGAACCATGGCGCTTATCGTTTTTAGAGATAACCGATGGCAAGGAGATCAGACAATTTTGGCAACAATGGAAGTTGTTCTAACTCATGGAAGCAAGATGATCTATGTCATCTCAGAAATTATGATGACTATTGGAGATTTTTACCGAAATATTCAACTCTCCATTTTAACCAGAGGATATGAAGCATGGCATAACAGTGAAGCTAACCTCTTAATCACAAGAGGACTGGTAGGTAGACTTTCCAACACCCCTAATGTCGGTTTTGCTTATGAAATACAGGGCGTAGTGGATTATTTAACATCCTATGGGGTAAATGCCCTACCTGGACGAAGTCTTTCAACAAGACACCTACAAGGCCTCAATTGGGTAATCAATCCTACCCAAATTATTAATCCAATGCAGCCATCCGAAGTCAGCAGTCAAACATTGATGGATGGGCGAATTTCGTTAAGCTTCAAAAACTATGCTGTGGCTCAATTAGTTGAGCAACCAAGTTATAATGAAAAGGATGAAGAAGTCCAGGAAGTATTAGCAGTTTTAATACAAATCAAGCCAGGGATATTTACTAATTTTGACGGAACCAAGGAAGAATATTATGAAGAGTATGACGATTTTGAAGAAAATAGCAAAGGAAAGCGAATAATTGAGAATGAAACACGGTACCCCTCTCAAACTGATCCACATATTCTTGTTAACAAAATTTCACAACATGCAGTATTGCCACAACAACAAACACTGGCATCTGCTGGACTTGACATATCAGCAAGCCATACGACTATCATAGAGCCATATGGGCGAGAGCTTATTCATACTGAACTCCGGATTGAGATACCTGATGGATATTATGACTGACTTGCCTCGCGCTCTGGATTAGCGTGGAAAGCGGCATCGAAGTCGGTGAGGGAGTCATTGATTCGGACTACCGGGGTGAGGTACAGGTCCTTCTATTTAACCGTACTAATATACCGGTTTATGTTTTTTCTCAGCAAAAGGTAGCACAGCTAATCCTGGAAAGAATTGCCCTTCCTGAAGTCTATGAGGTACCTCATCTCAGCATTACTGATAGAGGGGAGTGAGTTTTTGGCTCCTCTGATATTTCTGCTCAACCCTTTCCAGCAACCAACCATCCTCTTCTCAGCAACCACAATACTTTACGCCAACTGATATCTTCTTACTCCTCATGCCACATGAAACAACTGCAGTCCTACTTCAAGGAGACTCTTCTTTCCTTAATAATTCTGAGGAAGACCATGCAGCGACTACAAGCCCATGGGCCTCTGTACCACAGCCCATGGACCCTATTCCTAATTATGAGGATAATGAAGAATCCTATCTAGGCTATATCCATTATTTATCCACTTTATCAAACCCACAACCAAATTGGGACGATTATCTCGATGATAATTGGACGAACCCTTTTGCAAACGAAGGTGGTGGGAATGAACTTATTGCAGCAAATTGTGAAATGGAGTATCCGTGCTTAAGACGACTAGCTGAGGAGGTAGAGGTAGCACCAACGGAGCAAATTTATTCGACCAGTACGGTCCTATCTCCCTACAGATCACCAACAGACACTGTAATGGGACCCCCAGGCTACCCCCCAGCAAATATCGCAACTGGACCACCAACTTTCCAGCTAATTTATGAGCAACAGCCTCCTAAGGCAAAATTTAAGGGAGGAATGAATAACGAATTATGGACTCTTCCCTCTGCACAATAGCAAAGAGGGGCTTTATTTGTTATACCAGAACAACTGAGCCTTTTTGATGATGCCTTTTCACGATGGGAATCTATCACAAAAAATTATATGACATCTCAAGCGTTTATTGATTTAAAGGAGAAGGTAGAATTTATTGAAAATCTACTTAGAGAGATCGAGAAAATAACCTTGGTCTAATGGAGGATGACCTATGCCAGTGAGTATGATGCCCTTATTTCCATTAGCGAAGGAAGGGAAGGAACTCAGAATATTCTCTCTCAAATGAGGCATGTTTTCTCGGCAGAAGATCCTACCCAAGGATCTACAGAAATACAAAATTCTGCATACAGAGACCTAGAAAAACTATCTTGTGATAATGTGAAGCAAATTATTCAATACATTAATGATTACATGCGACTTACAGCAAAACCGGAAGGCTCTATCTAGGACCTGAATTATTTGAAAAATTTTGGCTTAAAATGCATGGAGATTTGGGAAACCAAATCAAGGCGGCGTTTGAAGCAAAACATCCAGGTATTATATTTGGGGTATTCCCAAGAATTATTTGTGCTCATAAATTTCTTGAGCAGGAATGTAAGGATGCAACCTTTAAGCGATCCCTGAAAGACTTATAATTCTGTAGTCAGATCCCTATATCTGGATACTATCAGAAGACAGGACCAAGAAAAATTGGAGTCAGGCAGTCAAAGACCTATAAGGGAAAACCTCATGATTCGCACGCAAGGATAGAGAAAAGGAAGCAGCTAAGAAACAAGAAGTGTAAATGCTACCTCTGTGGCCAGGAGGGACATTTTGCGAAGGACTGTCCCAATGAAAAGAGAAATGTGAAAAGAGTTGCAATCTTTGAACAACTTGAGCTACCAGAAGATTGTGACATTCTCTCTGTACAAGAAGGAGAAGCTCAAAGAGATGCTATTTACAGCAAATTAGAAGGAGAAGAAGATGCTTATGACTTACAAAGGTCAGTACAGACGCTGCAATTAGATACTATTTATATGCTAGGGCTCGAAGATGGAGGCTACAGACAACAAGTACAACTCTCTGAAGCACAGGCAAATTGCCTACACAACTGGAAGCATAACGAAAGAATCTTCGCCCCTCAATCCCATAATTGCACATGCTGTAAAAGAGCAACGATGCAAAGAGCAAGAATACATTGTTCGGAATGCCTTCTAACCGTCTGCAATCTATGCGGACCCTACTATTTCAATAAAGAGGTACCTGTCACACCTGCTCCTTCCACACCATTTTTTCCATTAAATTTGATACAGGAACAACGAAACTATATTATTTGGTGTGAAGAAGAGATTAAAAGGCTAAAGGAGGAAGTGAGTTACTATAGGACCCAATATGAAGCATTACAATTAGAACAAGACCTGCAAAAGGATTTTCAGGATATTGAAGAAAGAACTATAAATATGCTTATTGAGGAAACAATAGCCGCAACACAAAGCCCACGGTTAGTCAAGAATATGTTATACAATTTAACGGTTGAAGTTGATATCCCGGGAATTCCAAAGTTTAAGTTAAAAGCAATCCTGGATACGGGAGCAACGACCTGCTGTGTTGACCAAAGATCAATCCCAACGGAAGCACTAGAGCAGAACACCTTTGTGGTCAGTTTCAGCGGGATAAATTCTCAGCAAACCGCTAATATGAAGCTCAGGAATGGAAGAATGATGATAGGAGATAATATGTTTCGGATTCCTTATACCTACAGTTTTCCAATGACACTAGATGATAACATTCAACTTATCATTGGGTGTAATTTTATCAGAGCAATGCAAGGAGGGCTCAGAATCGAAGGCAATACGGTAACGTTTTATAAAAATCTAACCACAATTAATACGTTACCTTCCGTTCATGCAGCAATAGAAGAGTTAGAAATGGACGAGGATGAATACATACAAATTAAAGAAATGGTGCATTTCTCAACTGGGAAAATAAACCAGACCTTTGAGCAGAAATTCGAGCCACTTTTGAAGGAGTTAAAAGGCACAAGGCTTTATTGGGGATAACCCACTACAACATTGGCAAAAGAGTAAAATTGTTTGTCATTTGGATATCAAGAATTCAGAGTTTACTATTGAAGACAGGCCCTTGAAGTACTTAACGCCGACCCAGAAGGAAGCCTTTACAAAACATGTAAAGTCTTTACTTGAATTGGGGATTATTAGGCCCAGTAAAAGTCGTCACAGAACGACTGCCATAATAGTAAACTCCGGAACAACGATCGATTCTATTATTGGCAAAGAAAAGAAGGGCAAAGAAAGATTGATATTCAACTACAAACGCCTGAATGATATTACCCACAAGGATCAATATAGTCTACCCGACATCAACACAATCCTTAAAAAGGTCAGTAACAGCTGCAATTTTTTCAAAATTTGATCTAAAGAGTGAATTTCATCAGGTGGCTATGCATCCCGAATCCATCGAATGGACAACCTTTTGGGTCCCGGATGGATTGTATGAATGACTTGTAATGCCATTCGGTCTAAAAAACGCACCTGCCATAGTCTAGAGAAAGATGGACCTATGCTTTAAGGGGACTGAAGAATTCATAGCCGTTTATATTGACGATATATTGGTTTTCTCGCCTAATGAAAGGAGCCATGAGCAACATCTTCGAAAGATGCTTCACATATGCAAAGAAAATGGGCTAGTTCTTAGTCCCACTAAGATGAAAATTGCGGTTCCTGAAATAGAATTCTTAGGGGCTATTATTGGAAGCTGCATAATTAAATTACAGCCTCATGTTATAACCAAGATTGCGGACTTCAAGGACAACGATCTGAAAACAACCAAAGGAATGAGATCGTGGTTGGGATTGTTACTATGCCAGGAATTACATCCCAAACTTGGGTAAACTACTAAGCCCACTTTATGCAAAGACCTCTCCAAATGGAGAAAAACGGCTGAACCAGCAAGATTGGGAGCTAATTCATATGATCAAAGAAAAGGTTAATCAACTTCCAGACCTTGAGATACCCACCCACCCCCGACTGCTACATAGTGCTAGAAGTAGATGGACGTATGGATGGTTGGGGAGGTATATGGAAATGGAAGAAGAAAAAGTATGATCCGATATCCTCAGAAAAAATTTGTGCATATTTAAGCGGGAAATACAATCCGCTCAAATCAGCTATTGACGCCCCAATCTTCTTACTGCTTGCTAGATATTATATAATTGTCGTTGACTCCTTCTGTAACTTCGAATTTGATCTTCAAATAAAGGAGCTGTAGCTACTTGTTCTGTTCTTGTGGCCATATTCCCTTCCGCTTTTCCTGTTCTTCCTTCAGGATTTTGTATGGGTTTTAAAGACTCTAAGTTTCCCTGCCTTTTCCTTGGGTTTAGAAGAACCTAGAGATAGGTTTTGTAGTTTGGAAATAAGGTCTTGTGGAAATGAAGGAGTATTCTGTTTTCTCAGTTCAGCTTAGGATATCTTTCAAGGATTCAGCTATTTGAACTAGTAATTATATTTGTGTGTTATTTTGCTTAATGATAGTAGCAATACCAGGTGTAACACCTTGGTAATTGCAAGGTTTTGTAAAGCCAACAGAGGGGGTTTCTATAGTATTAGTGGAAGAGAGTGCTTCTCGGTATGAACTTGTATTCCTTATTGTTATAAAGTGCTCATAAAAGCTGGTAAGTACTTACAGGGACTCCTGGAGCTCAGGCGAGGGCAATTCATTCCTGGCGAACCTCATACAGATGTGCCCTTGGACTTACTCAGGCCTCCTACCCTATGTGCCAAGTTAGGATATGTTCTTTTGCCTCGCAGGGTTGCGTAGTACCAACTTGCCCGAACAACAGAAGTATGTGAGGCTCTGATACCAAAAAATAGCAGCAGCGGAAGAAGGTAATAGAAGAGGAGGTAGTAGAGAAGGTTTTGAAATAAAGCGACAAGCACTCTTGAAAATGGTAATCTTACAGAAATCCCTCAAGTATGACTCAAGTGGATGGTTTTGAAATAAAGCGACAAGCACTCTTGAAAATGGTAATCTTACAGAAATTCCTCAAGTAAGGCTCAAGTGGATGCTTGAATGCCTTGCAAGAGGAGATTGTTCCCTTCTTATAGCAAAACGTCGGGTGCTCATTGAGCCCCATCGGCACGTTCATTGCTAATCAGATAGGAAGGAATCTTTTAAAGTAGTGGCGTATAACCATGCAAACCTACTTTAGACACACATATCTACTTTACAGCACGCGAATCTACTTTAAACATGTGTCAACAGTGAGTAGTGGTGTTTTAGGCCCATCACTTTCCCAAAGTTATACCTTAAAGTTCCTCATCCTTGATACGCAATCTTAAAGGAGATATGCTGACTGAGAAAGTTGCTCGTCGTTTTGCTTTACAGCAGGATACCAGTCATTCCGCCAGTTGTCTTTTCCTCTCCTCCTGTTGCATTCTTGTCGTTTTAGTGAGTGGATGAGTCTGAGTTGCTGGAGTGTGTTAACAACCTGGGCCGCTGCTCTTTGTTCCAGCTCGTGTAGTTCTTCTGAGAAGTTGTGGTATTCGTCCAGAGGTATTGGGTAGGAGTTGTGTATTTCATTAAGCTTCCGTTGGTATTGCTTAGCGAGGTCGAGAGTAGGGCTGTGCAAAAAAACCGACAAACCGAAAACCGGACCGAAACCGGTAACTTACCGGTTCCGGTTAACCGGTTAACCGGTTTAGTTTTTTTTAAACCGGTTTAACCGGTAAACCGGTTAATCTAAGCTAAGATCAGCTTTTGCCGACATGTTTACAGGCGACGCTAAGGGATCTGCTAATGCATTAGTTCAAAGAACAAAAAGACAACATACATGAATCAAAAGCTGTAGCTTGGTTGATGTAGAAGGAACCAGTACATTGTTGATGCAGTGCTCTTCTGATATATTATGACAAGTGATGAAGAGAAAGCTAAGGAAAATCAAAGGAAGGCTGATGATGAGAAGGCCAATGGACTCCTTCCCTTGGGCATGGCAGAGGAGCTGGTTGAGCAAGGTATGTTGGATATAGCTGCCCTGGCATCAACACTAATTAAGAAATCCACTGCAATGCTACTTGCTTCCTGCAACAACCTAAATCGGTTTTGTGATCTCCTTAACGAATCAAATGGGGTGAAATTTACTTGTTTCATGAAATGAATTGCTAAAAGCAAAGAAGCATTGATCTAGAAACCATTTCAACAATTAATGTTAAACTCAACTTGCACTGTGTGAATTCTTCTTCTTCTTTGCCTGAGTCTAATATGCCTCTTGTCGCACTCTGATGGCATCGTCGAGGGGAGATGACGTGTGGGAGGCCCTTGATCTGAACAGGTGCTCAAAGATTGCCATGAAGAGGAACATCAAAATCAAGATTGCAGTGGCAAGAAATCCAAAGGACAGAGAATTCATGGATGATCCATAGTTCCTGAATGGAGCAGCATTCTTGTCACTTGTTACTTACTAGGCTTACCGGTTCTGGGTTAGAACCGGTTAACCAACCGGAACCGGTTCAACCGGAACCGGTAGAACTGGTAATAATACCGGTCGGTTAACCGGTTGGCAATAAAATGTGGTTAACCGGAATTAACCGGAACCGATAAACCGGTAAACTAGTTAACCAACCGGTTGAACAGGCCTAGTCGAGAGGGCCTGGAGTGTCCCGACTAACATCTTCTAGACCTCTGGACTGGGCTGACCTTCCACTTCTTTGAGTGCTGGTGCTACCAAGGCCAGTCGGCCTAACTCCTGTTCTGACCATTCTGTCAAAATTAACACAGAGATTAGTCGAGATAAGGAGTCGGCTACCTGATTATTTTTTCCATCAATGTGCTCAAATTGTACTAAAGGGTTTGTGCCAGTAATATAATCGATAAAGGAAATCCATCGGACCCTGGATGACTTATGGTTGGCTGTCTTGCCGAAAAAACTAATAATTGCTTGGCAGTCGGTCCTAATAATGATTTTTGATTTATCCAAGAAATAAATCTTTAATGCTTCCATGATGTTCATGACTGCATGTATTTCTGCGTCGATAGTTGATTTGGGCGGATTGTATTTTCCGCTTGAATATGCACAGATTTTTTCTGAGGATATCGGATCATATTTTTTCTTCTTCCATTTCCATATACCTCCCCAACCATCCATACATCCATCTACTTCTAGCACTATGTAGCAGTTGCGCCCGGGGGGGGGGGGGTAGGTATCTCAAGGTCTGGGAGAGTTGCTTGACCTTTTCTTTGATCATACAAATTTCTGCTCAAAGGTCTTGTTTATTTTCCCAGTTGAGAAATGCACCATTTCTTTAATTTGTATGTATTCATCCTCGTCCATTTCTAACTCTTCTATTGCTGCATGAACAGAAGGTAACGTATTAATTGTGGTTAGATTTTTATAAAACGTTACCGTATTGCCTTCGATTATGAGCCCGCCTTGCATTGCTCTGATAAAATTAGACCCAATGATAAGCTGAATGTTATCACCTAGTGTCATTGGAAAACTGTAGGTATAAGGAATCCGAAACATATTATCTCCTATCATCATTCTTCCATTCTTGAGCTTCATATTAGCGGTGTGATGAGAATTTATCCCACTGAAACTGACCACAAAGGTGTTTTGCTCTAGTGCTTCCTTTGGGATTGATCTTTGGTCAACACAGCAGGTCGTTGCTCCCATATCCAGGATTGCTTTTAACTTAAACTTTGGAATTCCCGGGATATCAACTTCAACCGTTAAATTGTATAACATATTCTTGACTAACCGTGGGCTTTGTGTTGCGGCTATTGTTTCCTCAATAAGCATATTTATAGTTCTTTCTTCAATATCCTGAAAATCCTTTTGTAGGTCTTGTTCTAATTGTAATGCTTCATATTGGGTCTTGTAGTAACTCACTTCCTCCTTTAGCCTTTTAATCTCTTCTTCACACCAAATAATATAGTTTCGTTGTTCCTGTATCAAATTTAGTGGAAAAAATGGTGTGGAAGGAGCAGGTGTGATAGGTACCTCTTTATTGAAATAGTAGGGTCCGCATAGATTGCAGACGGTTAGAAGGCATTCCGAACAATGTATTCTTGCTCTTTGCATCGTTGCTCTTTTACAGCATGTGCAATTCTGGGATTGAGGGGCGAAGATTCTTTCGTTATGCTTCCAGTTGTGTAGGCAATTTGCCTGTGCTTCAGAGAGTTGTACTTGCTGTATGTAGCCTCCATCTTCGAGCCCTAGCATATAAATAGTATCTAATTGCAGCGTCTGTACTGACCTTTGTAAGTCATAAGCATCTTCTTCTCCTTCTGATATGCTGTAAATAGATCTCTTTGAGCTTCTCCTTGTATAGAGAGAATGTCACAATCTTCTGGTAGCTCAAGTTGTTCAAAGATTGCAACTCTTTTCACATTTCTCTTTTCATTGGGACAGTCCTTCGCAAAATGTCCCTCCTGGCCACAGAGGTAGCATTTACACTTCTTGTTTCTTAGCAAATGCTTCCTTTTCTCTATCCTTGCGTGTGAATCATGAGGTTTTCCCTTATAGGTCTTTGACTGCCTGACTCCAATTTTTCTTGGTCCTGTCTTTTGATAGTATCCAGGTATAGGGATCTTACTACAGAATGATAAGTCTTTCAGGGATCGCTTAAAGGCTGCATCCTTACATTCATGCTCAAGAAATTTATGAGCAAAAATAATTCTTGGGAATACCCCAACTGTAATACCTGGATGTTTTGCTTCAAATGCCGCCTTGATTCGGTTTCCCAAATCTCCAGACATTTTGAGCCAGAATTTTTCAGATAATTCAGGTCCTGGATAGAGCCTTCCGGTTTTTGCTGCAAGTCGCATGTAATCATTAATGTATTGAATAATATGCTTCACGTTATCACAAGATAGTTTTTCTAGGTCTCTGTATGCAGAATTTTGTATTTCCGTAGATCCTTGGGTAGGATCTTCTGCCGAGAAAACACGCCTCATTTGAGAGAATATTCTGAGTTCCTTCCCTTCCTTCGCTAATGGAAATAAGAGCATCATACTCACTGGCATAGGTCATCCTCCATTGAACCCAGGTTATTTTCTCGATCTCTTCAAGTAGATTTTCAATAAATTCTACCTTCGCCTTTAAATCAGTAAACGCCTGAGATGCCACATAATTTTTTGTGATAGATTCCCATCGTGAAAAGGCATCATCAAAAAGGCCCAGTTGTTCTGGTATAACAAATAAAGCCCCGCTTTGCTATTGTGCAGAGGGAAGAGTCCATAATTCGTTATTCATTCCTCCCTTAAATTTTGCCTTAGGAGGCTGTTGCTCATAAATTAGCTGGAAAGTTGGTGGTCCAGTTGCGATATTTGCTGGGGGTAGCCTGGGGGTCCCATTACAGTGTCTGTTGGTGGTCTGTAGGGAGATAGGACCGTACTGGTCGAATAAATTTGCTCCGTTGGTGCTACCTCTACCTCCTCAGCTAGTCGTCTTAAGCATGGATACTCTATTTCACAATTTACTACAATAAGTTCATTCCCACCACCTTCGCTTGCAAAAGGGTTCGTCCAATTATCATCGGGATAATTGTCCCAGTTTGGTTGTGGGTTTGATAAAGTGGATAAATAATGGATATAGTCCAGATAGGATTCTTCATTGTCCTCATAATTAGGAGTAGGGTCCATAGACTGCGGTGTAGAGGCCCATGGGCTTGTAGTCGCTGCGTGGTCTTCCTTAGAATTATTAAGGAAAGAAGAGTCTCCTTGAAGTAGGACTGCAGTTGTTTCACGTGGTATGAGGAGTGAGAAGATATCAGTTGGCGTAAAGGATTGTGGTTGCTGAGAAGAGGATGATTGGTTGCTGGGAATGAGTTGAGCAGAAATATCAGAGGATCCAAAACCTCGCTCCCCCTCATAGACTTCAGGAAGGGCTATTCTTTCCAGGATTAGCTGTGCTACCTTTTGCTGAGAAAAAAATATAAACCGGTATATTAGTACGATTAAATAGAAGGGCCTGTACCTCACCCCGGTAGTCCGAATCAATGACTTCCGCACCGACTTCGATGCCGCTTTTCCACACTAATCCAGAGTGTGAGGCAAGTCTGCCATAATATCCATCAGGTATCTCAATCCGGAGTCCAGTATGAATAAGCTCTCGCCCATATGGCTCGTTGTTTGTTGGCGAATGAACAAGGCTGAGCAATTTGATGTGATGGTCAGGGGTCATGACTTGTGCTATATTTTCTACTCATTTGCTTAGAGGAAGTATAATTATGCAGTATATGTGCATTCCACAAAGTTTTCTATTGCACTTATTTACAGAAAAATGTTAGATGTCTGCAAATATGAACTAATCATGTGATCACCTTTAATTTCCTAGTTTGTACATTTGTTCCAAAATGAGGCTGGAAAAATGGGAACCTAAGAGAAGTGAAAATTGCTTTTGCTTAATTCCAACAACTCTAGAACCATGGAGAGAGATCTTGGTAACAGTGAGAACCAATTAGGCTATGAACGATGACATTAATAATATTAAGAGTTATAGGGCAAGTGGGCAACTGTATGATTAAGAAACCATTTATTTATTTTCTTTTGCTTTACCTTATCATCACATGAATTAGCCTTTGATATCTGAACATAATTAGGGCTGTAAATGAGCCGAGCCGATCCGAACCGAGCCGAGCTTTGGGTGTTGAAGCTTATTTGATAAGGTAACCGAGCCGAGCCTAGCTTAAAATGAACCAAACTTTTGAAATGATTGTTCAAGCTTGGCTTGGTTTATTTTTTATGAGCTTGAGTTTGTTTGAAGCTTGGCTTGAGCTTGGTTTGTTTAGATGTTATCGAGCTCTCAATTCAAATGTAGATTCACTACATTAACGACCCCCCTAGTGCCAGCCCCATGGATATAGAGGGAGGTACATGCAGGTATACAGTCGTCAGGTGCATGGTGGGGAAAATCTCAGGTCGTCAGTTTTTGAGAATCAACCCCTGGCCATTACGCTAAAGATGTCATGTGCCCACCGTCTGTGCTACGTCCTGGGGGTTTGACTTAAGTTTGGTTCGAGCTTGGTTTGTTTAGATGTTATCGACCTCTCAATTCAAACTTGTTTGATTGTTTGAATTTTTTAGTTGTTTGATTGATTATTGAGATTGATAATTCAAACTTATTTTTTTATTTTGTTTTATTTTATTGTTTATTTAGTATATTGAAAAGAGTTTTATTAATGAATATGGTTCGTGAACATTGTTCACGAACATTGTTCACTAACGCTAACAAGCTGAACATATATGTGTTCAAACTTATTTGTTTAGTTTAACGAGCTATTCAAGTTTGTTTGTTTAATTAATCTTGTGTATATTGAACGAACATAAACATGCTCTTACCAAGCCGAACACCAAACGTGTTCACAAACGCTTCGTTCATTTATTAGCCCTAAACATAATAGAAGTATAGAACTATAGAATGAATTCAATTTATGGAATTACAGTTGGGTGGGCCTCTAGATGTTGGGCGGCTCACCAATACTTCTTTGCCGATGCTGTTATTTCTGTTCCTTATTGATGGACTGATCACCATATCTGAAACTAAATTTTTTGCAGCAAATAAGCAGTAGTCATGCGGAATTAATTTCCATTTAGGATGACTATTCTCTCACCATAGAAGAAGATCTCAAATCTTAAGAGTTTTGAGTAGACAAAGCTGTAGTTCCAAGTTCATTGGTTAATTTTATTTATTTAGGTCTAGTTCAAATAATTTATTGCTCTTAAATAATTTTCTCGATTGAACCCAGATGCACCAACGGAATAGTATATCAGAAGATACTTGGCAACAACTCCTCGCCTTCAGCCAATGTGTCAATGAAGATCTTGAAGGCTATGATCCAAATGGTAATCATAAAATAACGTATCTATTGATATGGGCCTTTAGGTACTGCTAAGAGTGCATATCATATGTGCATGCTGCAGACCTCATTTAGTACGACTGATCTTTGTCTTTATTCTTTTAGGTGCTTGGCCTATTCTTATAGACAATTTTGTTCAACACATGTACAGGTTTGTTACTTTATATGACCTGCTTGTGATGGTTCCAAATTATACATCAGTAAATTCTCGCTCTCATGTCATGTTATTAGTAGGCTGGAATCTCCCCCCCCTTCCTTCTTCCTTCCTTCTCCCTTGGTGTTTGTTTTCTGCATGTAACTTACCTATTACTAAGTTATTTATGATTTGCATGATATGGTTTAGGTGGCAAGTTTGGTTGTAATTTATTTCCCTTTATCTAATTCAAACTAAGTTTTGCTACCACAACTTGATTTTTGTCATTAAATGGGTATATGTTGTTGGAATTTTTTTTAAAAGTTGCCCTTATTTTAGTGTCTTTTTCCCTCTTCTTCCTATTTAGGATTTCCATAGAAGAAAATTAGAAATTTGAACATTGAGAAATCTAGAGGGTAGCATTACAATGACACAAAGTAATACTGTTCCCACTATTCAATCATCTGTATGGTTAGGAGCCTCTTTATTGTTCTACTTTCATTCAAGTGTTTTTGCCCATCTTATCGTGCATTTATTTAGAATCTTTCCTGCAAAGTGGGTCTGGTTGGAAACTTTTATATATATATTTACTATTAGGTGATTGAGAAGTTATTTTTCTTTATGATTTGGCAAGAAATGTTTGAGGCTGCTATCTAGATGGTCGACATTGTTTGTGCTGGTTGTTTCTGTGTGAACACAATGGCCTTCTTACATAAGATCTTGTTGGAAAACTAAGATGTCTATATAGGAAATTGTTCAGATCATATGAATTCACATATTGGTGAAGAAATGATCAATTTGATGGAAATCTGTTAAATTTTTCCAGGTGTACACATTGGTGCAGGAAGGACAATTTTATACAAAATCTAAGAATGACAATATATTACCATGAAAAATTACCCTTTTATTCTGGAAGGGGATATAGGACATTCAACATAATGGAGCTGGTAAAAAGTCATTAACCAATAAAAGAGGCATCAACAGCATGCATTGATAACGTGATTCTAAAACATAGCAAACTTATTCATATTTTTTAAACAACATAAATTATGATTAATGTGTGAACTTTAAATTACTTCTTTACCTGATCAAGTAATTGTTAGGAAGCAGTTGGTATGATATTTTTGTTATCCTGAATCGTTCAATTGCTAAGGAGTTCTTTGTGCTTTGTTAATATCTTGAGGAAGCAAACATTGTCGTTCAAGTTTTATGTTAATTCTTATGTTAAATTCTGTTAATTTCATCAATGATTATTAGCTTTAGTAGTTATTTAGATGGCTCGGGCTTATACAATTTCATACCAAAATGCAGAATCAATAAATCAAGTGGTCAGCATGGCAGCACTGAGGATTTTACTTCTGCTGATGCAGACAGACAATCTGGCATCTCTGAATCTTTCAGTCGTAATAACCCCAATTTTTAAGCAGAATTCAGATGTTTAGCAAAAATAGTAGGCTCATGTTATGCTTCTATTTAAGAATGAATAGAAAATTGTTTTTCAACCTCATATGCAAACATATTTGACACCACAGAAACCAATACAAAAACTTTTCTTTATCTTTATGTTTATCTTCTGACGTCACTGGTAACCATAACTCATTCCATATTTTGCAGGATTGAATTTGCATTCCGGCTCCAGGAGGAAATCAAAATATTTAGAGGTTTCTACAAGGTCAGATTATAACTATTTGGTGAGACCTAAGAGAATAAAGCATACCTCTTTTACTGGTAACCTTGGTCTTCTGGATTCTGGTCTGTCTGTTGGTATGAGTAATGGTACATTGGACAACCAAGATGGCACAAGTAAATGTTGGAGCAATCTAGTGACCCTAGGTTTTGATGTTTGGGCAAAGGTTTAAGTTAGTTTTATTGTTGTATTTGATATGCATTGTGAGTGTGCAGGATACAGGTACAACAAGGAAGTCCAAGTGTGATCTTGGCAAAGGAGGAAAGTCCAAGGATGAGTCTTGGCAACGTAAGTCCAAGTGTAACTTGGCAATGGATGAAGTCCCGGAGGCGCGACCTCTTGGCAAAGGAAGACCCGACAACAATGACAAGGCCGATGGAAGCTCCAGAAGGCAAGACGTGAAGGATGGGGAGGCATCCGAGGGACGCAAGGCTGATGGAGGAGGCTAGAAGGCTAGGTCTAGGTTGGTCGGGCAGGGACGAGTGCCGAGAGATTGTACTCGGAGTAAAATATAAGAATTAGGGTTTACTGTAGCAGTACTGTAGCAGTACTGTAGCAGTCGACTGCATGTTTTAGCAGTCGACTGGTGCAGTCGACTGGCAGCGAACAGAATGTGTGAAATCGAGCCGTTGGGGTGTAACGGTCGAATTTCCACAGAGGGCAGTCGACTGGTAGGCGGGGTTTTCAACCCGCGGGCTATAAAACCAAAGCTTGGGAGCTTGGTTTGAGTTGACGAAATTAGACTTGGTTAAGGTCTAATTAGTAGTCTACAAGTGCTCAAGAGTTTTCCTTGTGTCCAAGAGGTCTTGGTGAGTTTGTGGTGAGGTTTCTCCACCCACAAGGAGTTTGAGCTAGCCGGAGGTCTTCCGGGGAGTAATCCACCGACGGATAGGGATCGTCCACCTTACGGACACGCCGTGGAGTAGGAGCTTTATCTCCGAACCACGTAAATGATCGTGTAGCTTGGTTTGCATTCTTTCTTGTCTTGTATTTTGTTTAGCTTGTTTATTTTTGTATTATTCCGCTGCGCAAGCTAACAACGTAGGAAGCGAACGATTTGGGTGAGCCGCTATTCACCCCCCTCTAGCGGACGTCAAGGTCCCAACAATTGGTATCAGAGCGAGGGCGCTCTTCTACGGACTAACCGCCAAGAGAGCAAGAAGCTAGAGGAAGAAGAAGATGGAGTCCGAAGGACCGCTCGGATGGGATATCCGAATTCCACCTCCGTACGACAAAGAAGATTTCAATTATTGGAGGAAGCGGTTGGAGACATGGTTCCAAATGGATTGGAACCAATGGGTTGTCTTGAGTGACCCATTTGAAGCTCCTACGGACAAGAAGGGTAAACGCCTCCAACCTCGGCATTGGACCGAAGAACAACGGGAACAAGCGGAGGCCGATAAGAAGGTAACAAAAATCTTGTTAAATATATTACCTTCTAACATCCTTTTGAGTGTAGGTGAATACACAAGTGCATGTGATCTTTGGAAAAAGATCATTGTCCATCATGAGAACCCTACACAAATCCAAGAAGAGAAGCCCAAGGAGAAGGGCTCATTGGTCCAAGAAGAGAAGGACCAATCGAATGTTGACATAAGTTCAACATTCGAGGAGGAGAAGGAAGATGAGGAGGTATCATCCACATCTTCAAGGGAGGAAGAAGTGGAATCATCCACATCTTCAAGTGAAGAGGAAGAAGAGAAATCCGAGGAAGAGGAGATCTTGGAAGCTCAACCCTCCACCTCAACTACCAAGAAGAGCACAAAGGACCGCATCAAATGTTTTGAGTGTGGTAAGATGGGGCACTACAAGAGTAGGTGTCCTTCACTCAAGAAGGTAAAGGAGGTAAACCCTAAACTCACTAAAGTTAATTTAGAAACTAATGTGAGTTGTAGGAAGAAGAAGAAGGAGAAGAAGCACATTAGGTGCTTTACATGTGGTGAGTGGGGTCACTACCACACAAAGTGCCCAAGGAAAGGAGAGCTCATGAAATTAGTGGGAGAAGAAGGGAGCTTCCAAGGTAAAAACCAAGGTATCATTTAATGAATCCATTCCGTTGACATATGATAAAAAGCATGCTAGAAATAACTCTTATCATCTTAATGCTATTTATCATGAGAATAGGAGGCATGATAACCTTAAGGATAAATATATTCCTCCTTATGCTATATTTACCACACCTAAGGTTAGGAAGGTAAATAACAACTTAGGCAATAACACCAAGGATTTTAGATATATGCCTAAAAATAGAAATGCTCAAGGATTCAATGAAAAACCAAAATCTAGAGATTTATGGGATGAAAATCAAGTCTTGAGGACAAGACTTGATAATTTAGAAAGGACCTTAACAAGAATGGAAAATATTCTTAGGGGTCAAAATGAGCATAACCTAAGAAAAACTAGACAAGAGCCATCCAATGGCTATAGAGGTTTGGGATACAAACCTAAAGCCAAGAAGGATGTGACTTCCTTTCATAGGGTTCCATATAGTTATGGGACCAACCCTAGGTTTAGAGGTCAAGTTAAAGATACTAGGGAAGGAATCCCTAAGAGTATTTTTGGCAAGACCAATGTGACTAAGGCTCCAAAAAGGCCTAATAAAGTCACAAATAAGGTTACAAAGGGAGTTAACCCTAGAAGTGACCTAGTGGAAGTGACCAAGGCTTTTAAGAAGCCAAGAAAGGTCGTTAGGAAGGTATCTAGGGAAGTCATCCCTAGTGAGTACCTAGAGCATCCAAGGAGCACCAATAGGTATTGGGTTCCTAGGAACATATTCTCTACACCCTAGATGGGTTTAGAGTGTCAACTCCAATTGGAAAGGTAGTTAACCCAACCTTGGGAAAGTTGACACTTGAGAGCATTTTCAAAGTGATTGTTAACCTTTGAAAATGAAAAGGATGATAAGTGTTACTCTTTGAAAGAGTAAAATGTGTCAAAATTTGAGGAGTTAAATTTAATTTAAATTGACACACTAGAGAGAAGCAAAAGTGATGCCAAATTTAGAATTCGACATTTTCTTATGGAATTAAGGGAAATGTAAACCTTAATCTAAATTGTCACTCTTGGAAAAGAGTAACATGTGGCAAATCTTAAGGAATTATGTTTGAATTAAATTGGCGCAATGTGGAAAAACATAAGAAATACCAAATTGGGATTTTGGTATCTTCTTAGAGTAATTAAAGAAAAATCTAGGTCATAATGTAAGATGTTCACTCTTTGGAAGAGTGAAATGTGTCAAACTTTGAGGTTTTGAACTTAATTTAAATTGACACATTTAGAAAAGGATAAGAAATGCCAAGTTGGGATTTTGATATTTTCTTAAAAGGAAAAAGGCAAATCTAAGTTTTAATTTGATTTCATTTACTCTTGGAAAGAGTAAAATGTACCATACTTTGAGAAATTTGTTTAAGTTAAAATGACACAAATTTAGAAAGGAAAAATAAATGTCAAAATTGGGTTTTGGCATTTTCATGGAAAATCATGGGCAATTTAGGGTTAAATTTTGAGTTAGCTAGGATTAAGAATACTTAGATAGGTAATCTAGGTAAATTTTATTTATGCTAACTTGCCATGTTTTGTTTGCCTATCATATGTCATGACATCATATTTATATTTAGCATTCATATTTTATTATGAAAAATACAAAAATACCATGTCATGTCATACATACATCATGTAGCTATAGCTTGCTTTTCATTTTAAAAATTGCTTATTTTGATGTATGCCATGTAACATCATGCATTACTTTAATTCCCTTGTTGTTTAAGGACAAATGACATCTATTATAAATGGTAAATATCCCAACAAGAGGGATTATATCAAGTGGCATCCTAGATGGATGATCATGATTTTTACAATGCCTAGATAGAGATGCATGATCCCTTAGTTTAGGGCAAGACCAAATATACATCTCACAAAGAACTATAAGGTGACTTGTATGTGTTTTAATACACGTTAGATACAAGTGAGATGTTAAGATGGTGAACTAAACTCAAGATGTTGATCTAGTGCATCTTGTTGAGTTTTAGGTTCATTAAAACACATAGTTATGTGTCTTCCAATCATTGGGAAAGCTAATGTACAAGTCATGTGCATTGAGCTCAAAGAACGTGGTTGGATATTGGTTTTAAAAATAATTTCAAAATACTTTTGAAAAACCTTGGTGAAGACTATCTTTTGATAGTAATCATCATTGGAAAGTTAGACACAAACTAGGAGAAAACATTGAAATTTTCAAGAGTTTTCAAATTTGTGTCAATCTTTGAAAATAGGAAGTATTTTCATAGAAAACTATTTTTCCTTGATAAAGTATACTCTAAATAATGTCTACATGAGTTTTCATGATGAAAACAAGTATGGTTTGGTTAAGAAAAACCAAAGTGAAGTTTCGGTTGAGGTTAGTTTCATTATTGAATTTTTAACCTCAAAACTTCAAGTTTTGGCTTTCCTAATTATTTAGGAACCCCAAGTCATTGTTGGTGCAATGATAGAAGTTTAACCATGTTTTTAGGGGGAGTTACTCCTTTAAAACATAAAAATCTTTTCCAAGACCAAAAGGACGTCAAATGTTAAGGTAGCAAATGACATTGGTATGGGAGGTGTTGCCGAGGACAAGGGAGAGTCATCCAAGGCCAATAAGAAGGAATATGCTAGGGTAGCATATAATTATAGCAAGGATGGAGTGTCCAAGATTAAGGAAAAGAAGAAATTAATCAAAGACAAGGTGTCTAAGGTTAAGAAGGTGAGTTTAGTAGGCCAAGTGTCACCCGAGGTGCATCGAAGTGACCTAGCTATAGTGGATGAGTCACCAAGGGAGGTGACTAAGGTTAAGATTCCTAAGGTTAGGAAGAGCCTTTGGGACCCATGGTAGATGGGTTATCAAATGTGCCAAGTGGTTAGGAGACGGACTTAAGTCTCTAATATAGTGGGTTGACACAATTGAGTTGAGTTTCATGCATAGAAATATGAATTGGGTTCATATTGCATGAAAATTAGTTTTTGATATATAGATGCCATATAAACTAATGCTAGTGATGCATTATGGTTTAGTATGGGCAAATACATCAAGAGGAAGCCAAAACTAGGACTTTAAGTCAAGGCTCAATTGAACTTTTTAGCTAGTTTTGTGTTTTGTGTCAATCTTGGGATTGGTGATAGATATATTTTTATATATATTTTTCCCAAGTAGATATTGATATAATAGACCTCTCCACAAAATTTGGGGATTTTTGGAGGTCTGTGGAATTTCTGGCGCATTTCTGAAGTTGGCCAGAAAATGCTGATTTTTTCATGAATAGTGTACCAGTCGACTGGTACAGTTACCAGTCGACTGGTAACACTGTTCACGAGCACAGAATGTCTCTGTAAGCTCGTTTTCATGGGGGCAGTCGACTGGTACTTCTTGCAGTTGATACGGTCTAAAAATGTTTTTCAGCACTAGAAAATGACTAAAAGAGAGGTGAACATGTATGTAATCTTATGGGAAATTAATACATGATGTCTATGGTCATTAGAGGTCAAAGAGTCTGATAATTGGGATATTGTTGGAGCTCTTTTTTGATGTATGGCAAAGGGGGAGAAATTTAGGTTTAAGTGGGAAACCTACATACCTTTGCAAGAAATCCTAACTCAAGGGGGAGCTTAGGTGAAGGGGGAGCGATTGCTCATTTATTAGCAAAGGGGGAGAAGTTTACCTCTGCAATAAACTCATTTATTAGCAAAGGGGGAGAAGTTTACCTCTGCAATAAATCCTAACTCAAGGGGGAGCTTAGGTGAAGGGGGAGCCTAGGATTAGGTTCCATGATTTATGCATGTGTAGATTGCATGTTTATTTGCATTATTATTGATATATTATTTCCCTAACTTAAACTGTTTGCCAAACATCAAAAAGGGGGAGATTGTTGGAGCAATCTAGTGACCCTAGGTTTTGATGTTTGGGCAAAGGTTTAAGTTAGTTTTATTGTTGTATTTGATATGCATTGTGAGTGTGCAGGATACAGGTACAACAAGGAAGTCCAAGTGTGATCTTGGCAAGGGAGGAAAGTCCAAGGATGAGTCTTGGCAACGTAAGTCCAAGTGTAACTTGGCAATGGATGAAGTCCCGGAGGCGCGACCTCTTGGCAAAGGAAGACCCGACAACAATGACAAGGCCGATGGAAGCTCCAGAAGGCAAGACGTGAAGGATGGGGAGGCATCCGAGGGACGCAAGGCTGATGGAGGAGGCTAGAAGGCTAGGTCTAGGTTGGTCGGGCAGGGACGAGTGCCGAGAGATTGTACTCGGAGTAAAATATAAGAATTAGGGTTTCTTGTAGCAGATCTTGTAGGCGCATCGTGAAGATTGTAGCAATGATCGTATGTTTTAGCAGATCGCGTGCGCCGATCGGCAATCGAATGTGTGAAATCGAGCTTGGGGTGTAACGGCCGAATTTCCACAGAGGGCACTGCATGTTTTAGCAATCGACTGGTAGGTGGGTTTTCAACCCATGGGCTATAAAACCAAAGCTTGGGAGCTTGGTTTGAGTTGACGAAATTAGACTTGGTTAAGGTCTAATTAGTAGTCTACAAGTGCTCAAGAGTTTTCCTTGTGTCCAAGAGGTCTTGGTGAGTTTGTGGTGAGGTTTCTCCACCCACGAGGAGTGTGAGCTAGCCGGAGGTCTTCCGGGGAGTAATCCACCGACGGATAGGGATCGTCCACCTTACGGACACGCCGTGGAGTAGGAGCTTTATCTCCGAACCATGTAAATGATCGTGTAGCTTGGTTTGCATTCTTTCTTGTCTTGTATTTTGTTTAGCTTGTTTATTTTTGTATTATTCCGCTGCGCAAGCTAACAACGTAGGAAGCGAACGATTTGGGTGAGCCGCTATTCACCCCCCTCTAGCGGACGTCAAGGTCCCAATAGTAAACACAGTGCACATAATTGTATTCATACTTTGGCTTGTGCAGTGGGCGAGAAACTGTTCAAAACTTCAGCAGGATCCATCTTGTTAGGTTGCAGTTTTCATTTTGATCCAAAAGCCAGTTACATATGAGATCATTTTCTTGATTTAATCGTATACCATATTACTTTGTACTCTATGTTGATTTTTTTTGTAAATTTATTTATGGTGTAAACATCTGTTTGCGTGGTTGTAATTAATGTCTGAAGAACAGAGGCACAATTTATTAGAACTCCCTAAAACTAGTTTATTTATCTGCACCATGCCGTTCATGCCTGGATAACAGAATGGGTTAAGACATTGAAACTACACAACTATTTTATATTAAAGATAGATGTTAGAAACCCATTTTATATTCTGGGCCAGCCCAACCCACATGCACGTTTTGCAGCTTTAGGGCTTGATGTATTTGTCCTCCAATTCAACCTTTGTTTCCCTTCGAATGAGCAATGTCTATGCTAGTGCTTCCTTCAATTCTTCTCTCCCAAGGATTTACGAGCTACACTCCTCGATGATCGTCTTGCCTTCCCCATCTGCCACGGTAGGTTTTCCTGCATTGCAAGCGCTTTTTACAGTGTAAATTTGTATGTTTGTGTGAAATTTTAGTCGAGCAGTGCCTTGTTAGCGAGGAATTTTTGGGATTGAAGCAAGGAATAACGCTTAGGAAGGGAGTGCCAAGATAAGCAATTGGAGGATGCAGAGAAAGGTATGCACTTGTTCTCAAGTTAGTATCTCTTATGATGATTTACCATGCTTTCGATATGTTTCCTTTTACTTTATTTACTATAACATGGTTAAGAATTGGACTTCTGATGGATTTGTTTTGCCCCTTGTGAAGTACAATGGTTCTGCTAGGAAGCCTAGTCTCTCTGGGTTCTGCTCCAACATAAAATTGTATGCAATGCTGGTCGATAATCAAAACAAGAAGACTCTTCTACGGTAGCAAATTGCAGAAATCGATTCAGGAAGATCCTCCATGTACCAACATTGTAATTAAACACTATTCTAATGGGTTGTCTCCCTTGAGAATTCATTGTGTAGTCACTCTTCTAGGGAGACTGTTTTGTTCATTAATGTTCATGGTTCCAGTCTTATTGTATCATAGCTAAATACTAAACATGACCATAATTAAGTTATGTAAATAAATCAACATTTTTCCCTTGAAGCAGATGGAGTACAAGAAGAATGCTTACTATGCAGTGGAAAAGAATTTAATGCAGCTATTCTCTAAGGACCTTATGACTATTAGTTTAATCTTTTGAGTCAAAAGAGTGAATCTACTAGTCAATACTGGTCATGACTCTTGGAATTATTGTTTGATTAAGAAGATAGTTGAAAAAGTAAAATACTTTGTATGAGATAATGGTTCTCTGTTTTTGTAACTTTACTGATCTTGTCACTATGGTAGGCGTTGAGGTGATAATTCAATGTGTTCTTTCACTGGGATCAAAAGGTTACATGATACTTAGTACGTGAACAAGGTTTTAGACCATATGGATAGCTAATTTATACATTATGCATCTTGCACTGGAACTAGCTAGGGTGATATACAAATGATTATTTAGAAACATGAATATATGGATAGTGCACTTTCAGAATAGTTTAAGCTTTTAAAGATGTATGGTGTCTTCTTGTTATAGTTGATACTATGTTGGAGCACCTGTCATGAGTTTTAATCAATAGCTTTTCTTGCTATCACCTCTTTGTTATCTATCATTGTTGAATCTCACATTCTGGTCCTGCTCATGAAATCCTATGGATCTTGGCTTGCTATCTTTTGCAGTTTGTTCTTGTTGCACTGTACCATTCTATCAACTGACTCATCTAGATAGAGTTACTATTTTTTAGCCTTTTATGATACATTGATGAAAATCCAAAGAACTTTTTGCATTGAATTTCCTACTACTGTCTCTATGTTTGACGCTTTGAGTTGTTTGACAAGTTCTTATAATTCCACTGGTATTTGATTGCAGAAAGCTGCTCAAAAGATTGGAGAAGAATTGATCCAAGCGTGCAAAGATTTGAACATATCTGAAATATCTTCTTATGCTCGTAATGGTTGTACGAGGAGTGAATTTCAACTCGAATTTTGCAACATGTATGGTTAGGTGAAGAATGTTAATCTGCGGGTCGCATGCATATAACTTGGAGGGACAGCTAATTCAAACAAAAAGATTACATTTTCTGCCTCAGTTCCATCAGGTCGGTCCTCTCTTAATTAAAATTCACAATTCAAAGTTAATGAATTTAATACACATTTATGATCAAAACATTTGAAGGGGAGCCTTGGCGCAATGGTAAAGTTGTTGCCATGTGACCAAAAGGTCACGGGTTTGAATCCTGGAAACAACCTCTTGCAAAAAGAAGGTTAAGGCTGCGTACAATGGATCCTTCCCCGAACCCCGCATGACGGGAGCTTCGTGCACCGGGTTGTCCTTTTATGATCAAAACATTTAAAATGAGCTCTCTTTAATTTCCTCACGCACTAAAGATTAATGCCTGCATGTTCTTGTGCTGTAGCGCCTAGATTTCTTTTGATTCCACTACCACCTAGATATTGATAATAAAACATGTGCTCAAGATTATTTAAAGGCGTCTGGTAACAAAAAAAAGAGAAGATAATTTACCAAACACTTTATTTTTAACTTTTACCAAATTGTCTTAGTTTTCCGAACTTAGTTCTAGTTCATTGGATTATGCTTGATCTCCTTTTTACCAAACACTTTCTGTGTGTGATTCAGTAAATTTAGAAATTGGAGCATGATTTATTACTAGAGTGTGAGCTAGTAAATTCCCCTCAAATTAATTCAACTTATTAAATAAACAACTATGATATAATTTGAAGCATGCAATAACTCGGCATGGTATGTAAATGTCAGTGACTTTATAACTAGAGAGGGAGAGCACAAAAAATTGAGGACATGGGCAACGCCCAATTATGAATGTTGCATTTTTATAAATTTATATGAAAACTACACAAGGAATTGTATATATAGATGAATGTGCTAATAATCAATTACCAAAAATATAGAAGAGTTGCTTCACATAAATCTGTCCCGCTAAGAGAAATTAGAAGAGTAGCAGTAAGGAAAGCTTTACGGCTTCTTTTTTGGTGGCACTGTTAACTGCAGAATTGTTAAATCATAGCTCTTCAATTCCACATTGAATGGCTGCGGTTCTTTGAGGAGTTAATCTGACTTTACCTTGAGATATAGATACCAAAGGCCTCACTAAATGCACGCATCTGTCTTCTTTGACTCTTATTCCCTCTCCTTTGAACTCCACAAGCTGAGTTAAAGCTTGATCTTTTCGTTACATTTTGCTATATTGATTTAGAGATCAAGCTCCAGGAAGAGGAATTAAGAAGAAGATGGGAAGGCCACCTTGCTGTGACAAAGATGGTGTGAAGAAGGGACCTTGGACACCAGAAGAGGACATCCTCTTGGTCTCTTACATTCAACAGCATGGTCCAGGCAATTGGAGGGCTGTTCCTACCAACACTGGTCAGTTTTTTTTTCTTCTAAATTTTATCTTGTGGAAAAATTATGATTAATTTATTTTTGTTGTGCTAGCTGATCTTGATTTTCTTCAAAAATTAATTTGTATCTATAGGTCTGTTGAGATGCAGCAAGAGCTGCAGGCTTCGGTGGACTAATTATCTGAGGCCGGGGATCAAGCGTGGCAACTTCACTGATCAAGAGGAGAGGCTCATCATCCACTTACAGGCCCTTCTAGGCAACAGGTAATTTAGTCACTTCAGTATCAGCTCTGTCAAAAACATTTAAATTTTAAGAGAACAAAAACTGGATCTTGCTATTTTGTTTGTTTGTTTGAAATAAGAAGTCATTTGGTATTCTTTGAAACAGGTGGGCAACCATAGCTTCTTATCTACCGGAAAGAACAGACAACGATGTCAAAAACTACTGGAACACGCACTTGAAAAAGAGACTCGAAAATAAGCTTGCAGGAGGGCATGATTCGGTGCTCGCTCACCACCCCACGCCTAAGTCCAAGGGTCAGTGGGAGATGTGTGTCCAGGCTGACCCCCAATTGGCGAAGCGAGCACTCTCAGAGGCCTTGTCGGAGAAGAACTCCTCTAGTGATGCCGCGAACAATTATGCAGCAAGCGCCAAGAACATAGCGCGGCTTCTGGAGGGGTGGATGAAGAGTAACAATAGCAGCAGCAACAACGCTATGCTAAACTCTGGATTGCCAAATTCTGCATTGCTGAGCCAGATAAGTGCAAGCAGTACCTCCAACTACTTGGCGTCACTGGAGTCACTCGGCTCGTTTGGATTGGAGGATCAAGCGACTTCTGTGCAGGAGGGATCGCCGGGGACAGCCCACACGCCGCCATTAGAGCTGCTGAAGTCGTGGCTGCTTGATGCAAATGTTGGCGACGAAGAGCACCAAGAAAGTTTCCTCAGCATTGTGATGGATCAAACTAACTAAATCTAAATGATCGGAATACTAGTTTTAATCTGTATCGAAGCAAAATCTGAAGTTGAGATTTTGACGACTTGTCAAAAGAGAAATTTTTATAGCTTTGATTTGGATCTTAATTTGTTTCATGCGTCAACACGAATATTCTTGAAAACATTTGTAAGGATCATATTGAGAAGTTGATTTAATAAATGATTGTAGTTTGTTCCAAGTGGATAGGAAAATGATGAAGCAAATTGGAGGGTCCAATTAATTAAATGAGTTTGATTGATCACGACACTTGAGCAACTCCACGTGGAAGTCGGCCAATTAAATTCATTCTAGAAGATGAACAAGCTTAGAGACATTTACCTTGTGATCCAATATTTAGAATTTTACGGAAAACTATATTCTTTTTTTTATTTCAAAATAATAAATTACCCTTTAATCTTTTCCGCTTGATTAATATGATACAAAAGTATTAGTAGGTTGCCCCATAATTCATACATTTTAGAAGAAAAAAAGGTGCATCCTTTGAATCAAACAGCAGTCAGTCACGTCATGTTAATACTGTGAAGTGGATAATCTAAAACAATAACAAACCATATAATCACAAAAATCCTTCATAATAATAGGATTAGATCATATCAATAATGTCCAAAATTAACTTGGCAAACAAGTTAATAGAGTTCATTCCTTGAGATCACAACTTAGCTTTGAATTGTAGAAAAAACGTCTGTTTTACTGAATTTTCCCTTACAAGAACCACCTTGAGCAAATGACATATATTATCAAGTGGCATGCCTCTACTAAGCTTCATGCTTACAGAACTTGGACACTTCTTATAGCAACTCCATTGCTTCATATCTCGCTTGAAGAAGCCATTAGATTAAATCAGTTGTACTTTGTCGGTCAGGGGCTATGTAAAATATGAATGACCATGGGTTAAACAAACAGCAACAGTCCGAGTATTTACTGTGTATTCACATGATTCCAGATCATGCATTTGTCAGCTAGGCTCTTGGAGTTGTAGCTATGATCTTACGGATCAAATTTTGCCCAAAAGTTAAGATTCTGATTGATATTAGCAGGCTGTCTTATTGCTCCTCCATATGTTAACCACTCTTTTTGAGTTTAATATGTAGCTGACAAGGTCAGTTCTCAGTGATCGTGTGCTCCTGTTCCATGTTGGTAGATTCCCTTGGTCTTTTACTCCTCCTAGTCATAAACCTCTGAACGACTGATCTTGCTGTGGAATTATGCAATTTCAGAAATAAAACATATCCCAAGACGCTATTGTTCATCTTGCTTCAGCTTTTAACAAGAGAATTCCATCTCATTTCATGTTTTCCTTTCCTTTCTATTCTATAAATTTTACTGCAGAAATAGCATCCCCCAGGAAGGAAGGGGAGATCAGTGTGCTGATTAAAAATCAATGATCCTCGTGCCTTCTGTAAAGACCTTGCTGCAGTAGGATTAAGCTCATGTGCTGCTGCTGCCCAAGAATTTTCAGAAAAAATGATCTTCATTTGATCAGCTCAGAATACCAAAAATAGTAAAGGTATTCTTCATCTATGAACATAGTTCACCATTATTTTACTCAGGAGAGCCGGTTTCATCATTGGGTCGATCTTTATCAATATTCAAACTAAAAGGAAACGTGTGTCCAGTCAAACAGAGTAATCTTGATGGATACAGAGATGCAGACACCAAACCTTTTTTCCCCTATATTTATTTGCCGCAATTGGCTGGCTAGCAGAGAAGTACATCAGTTATTAACACTATATTCCTCACTATCTGGTAGATCTGCAGGATAGTTTAGCTTTCCAGATCTTTTTGGAAATCGTTTAATACTCGATTGCCTTAACTTAGCAGGCCCATTGTTTAAGTATTTTGCTTGGCTAACTATCCTTCTAGATCGAATCCTAAGAAGTATTAGTAACAGCAATAGAAAAAGTGTCTAAGAAATCAGATCCTTAACGATCTTCCTTTCTACTTTTATTTGTTTGAGATCTGTTACTTTCTTAAAGACATTAAAAAAACAACAACAAGGAGAAAACTCATTGCGTGATGGTATTCAATGCATGCTTATCTTAGCACATGCAATTTCATACTGGAAGAAGACAGGGCAATATGGTTTGCATGCTAGAACCTCTGCACATCTCGAGCGAAAGACAAGCTGTCGTGGGTCATGCATGCGAAGAAGATCTCGCTCGAATTGGATGTTCTCGCACTTTTCTTCAAATGCAACGACTAGCAGTACTACTTCTATTGCAATTTGCCATGGTCCCAACTCCAAGCTCTCGCTCGCTCGCTCGCTCGATTGCTTGCTAAACCTCCTCCCTCGATCCATGTGTGTTGGTGCAAATATTTTAAACCTCAACACAACGTGGTCTGCGTGGCTTCTCCTGACACAAGTCCTTCGTCTTTGTCCCTTAACCGAGGCACTTGGCCGCCATTAGAGCCCCACTTGCAGATACACAAAAATGGTGGTGGGACAGCATGGCGTATCCCTGGTTTCTCTACTTCGCTATTTATACTCGGAACTCGTCCAGTTGTTCCTCCCATGCAGCCTTGTCTTCCTCATTAACGCCTCACTAACTGCCACCCCTAGCTACCTCCCGAGTTCCTCCTCTGTTCTCGTATCTCTACGGCCGGGCCTATAGATGTCTGCCAGGAGGTCTCGCTCGAGGCAGGCGGGCGCGGGGAGGATCACCGACGAGCAGATCGACGATCTCATGTCGAAGCTCCAAGCTATTCTTCCTGAAGCTCGGCTCGGCCGCAACGACAGGGTAGGTGCATGGATGCGAGGCAACTCGATCGATCAGGCCGGGGATCTTGATGAGTTAATTAATTAAAAGAGTAGTGTTGCATTGTGGATGCAGGTGTCGGCGGCCAAGGTCTTGCAGGAGGCTTGCAGCTACATCAGAAGCTTGCACAGGGAGATGGATGACCTGAGTGAGAGGCTGTCGGAGTTGCTCTCCACCACAGAGATGAGCAGCGCGCAGGCCGCTGTCGTTCGGAGTTTACTGATGTGATGAACTAGATTGGGTTTAGCTCCCTGCAGGTTTCTTCTACCTATTAATTAATACCTGAGTGTTCTTCGATCGATGTAATACTACTGCTTGATTTTTATTTCTTCTTCTTCTTCTTCTTCTTCTTCTTCTTGGCATCGATGAGTAAATTAAGTTGCTTCTCTTCTCCGATGCCAAGATAGATCACGACCAGTCTCTCTCATTTCCAGCATGATCTCTTTCTTCCTCGAAGAGTTCCATTGGGCATCACGGTTTCACGGACGATGCCCATTTGCGACGTTCCAACGTCAAGTAAAAAAAACAAAATCTACCTCTTTTTAAATGAGGATACTTATAACCGTACTTAAAATATTAAAAAAAAATCAACGTGAGGTTTCAATATAATTGTCTTGAATAAACTAAAATATCTTTAAATGTTGGTGCGGTGCAAAATGATAGTCAATAGATTTTTGATCTTCTCCATTCCTATTGGTTAATAATAATAATAATAAAAATAAAATAAAGTATATTTTGAGGAAGAAAATGACTTTTGTTTTAACCCATTTTGTCTACTAACCCATCGTTTTGGAGAGGTTTATGAAATAAAAAGTTGAATAAAAAAGTTTGAAGTTTGAAATATTTATTTTAAGAACAGTAGCAAAAAAATTTCAAAGTTTTTTTCGCCAGGAATATGGATGGGATATAGAGATATTAAATATAATAATAATAAATAAATATGTACGATTATATAATTTTTAAAGAAAATATTGAAAGATTATTTTGACTAATGAAGAGAGCTTAAATTTTTATGCTTTCAATATTACATTGAGTGGCATATTGAAGATAAAAATTAAAAAAAAAAAATCTAAATCTGACGATTGAATACGCCCTGACTACTCGTTGAATTACTCAATCTAAAGGAAGTAAATATATGGAGAATATTAACATATTTTGCTTATGCTACACACCATAGGTGCATCTAATTGTAATATTTTTAAAGCTTATGGTTTAAGATTTAGGATATAGTATTTAGTTAAAGAAAATGGAAAAAAAAATACATATGAGCACATATTACTTCTAGACTTCTCAATCACTCAGTCATGGATGGGGAGTCAGGTCCGATAGCACTACTCATATAAGGATTTGATATCCTCCCTGACTCATTGTCCGCTAGGTACAACCGCAACTGAGCGGTCAAAGTAGCCGAAAGTAATCCGGGTGCCCTAAAGTGAATGCATTTAGGGAGCCTGGAGCACCCGGAGTGCCCCCTATCACTTTCTGATGGCCAAACCACTCAGTCATGGATGTGAGTCGCGGAGGGCGAGTCAGGGAGGATATCAAATCCTTATATAAGTAGTGATATCTATAGGTCCCGATAGAGGCTGGCTAAAGGGGATGAATAGCCCTGAAAATTAATTAGATAAATTTCTCTTGTAATTACTTTAGCAATGATGCATAGTTAATTAAAAAAATAAAATAAATGAAGAGGACTAAGAAATTTTACTTGGTTACAACATAGGTAGTTGACTAGTTGTTAATCCAAAACAGTTGAAAACTCCATTAAAAATCTCTTACATGAAGGCGGAGTATCCTTTTACAGTCTTTGAAAGCTCAAAAATAGTTAGGAAGATTAATACAATGATTGATATAAAATTCTTAACTCTATGGGACTTTTTATGGTCTCCTAGGATAAGTTATCGTTGCTTGGAGATGCCTCCAAAGCTAGCCAGGGCGTCTCCAAGTGGATAAAATTTTATCCACTTTTCAACGGTCATGTAACGACTCTGACTAGTTAGAGACACTTTCAATGTGATTGGAGACGCCTCAACACTATTCATCTAAGACGCTTTAGATCACCTAAGGTGCCCTCGCGCCCCGCAGATTGGAGGCACCTCGGCAGTATTCATCTAAGGCTCCTCTAACTCTATTAGAGGCACCTAGAGTGCTATTCATCCGAGAATGAACAACTCCAATCGCTTGGGCGATGCTCCATTCTTCCAAAGTTGAGTTCACCTAACCCAATTCCTATCTTCTCCTCGAACAGGCTTCCTCCCGACTTGTCATCTCTTGAACACTCTGCGTGCTTCCTTCTCACTCACTAGTATTCTTTTCCGTAGCTTTTCTCCCTTAGATGCACCGAGCATGTCCACTCATTTCCATGCCACCCTTTTCGTCGCCGCATCTTTCACTCGACTTCTTGTATTTCTAAGTTCATGTACATTTAGACACAAGACATAAAAACTGTTGCTACAGTCTGACCTGGCTGTTGTTTTGATGTTGACACGGATTTAAGTTTGGATCAGATATTAATTAGATTCAGACTGATTAATGATCAAGGTTGATCATGTGGAGAGGAAAAGTCCAAGTACGGATATTTGGCACGTGAAGTCGGAGAGGGCTCGGCAGCTCATTCTCCGGACTAGGTCAGAGAGGGCTCGGTAGCTCGTTCTCTGGACCGGACGAAGTCGGAGAGGGCTCGGTAGCTCGTTCTCCGGACTAGGTCAGAGAGGGCTCGGTAGCTCGTTCTCTGGACCGGACGAAGTCGGAGAGGGCTCGGTAGCTCATTCTCCGGACTAGGTCAGAGAGGGCTCGGTAGCTCGTTCTCCCGAACCCTAAGCGGAGAGGGCTCGAGCTCGTTCTCGGACTAGGTCGAGAGGGCTCGAGCTCGTTCTCCGGACTAGGTCGGAGAGGGCTCAGCTCGTTCTCTGGACCGACGAAGTCGGAGAGGGCTCGGTGAGCTCATTCTCCGGACTAGGTCGAGAGGGCTCGTAGCTCGTTCTCCGGAGGAGGGCTCGGCACTGGCTCGTTCTGGACTAGGCCGAGAGGGGCTCGTGCTCGTTCTCAACCGGACGAAGTCGGAGAGGGCTCGGCACTGTTCTCCGGACTATGTCGAGAGGGCTCGATCTCGCTCGAACCGACCAAGTCGGAGAGGGCTCGGCGGCTCGTTCTCGGGACTAGGTCGAGAGGGCTTGGTAGCTCGTTCTCGGACCAGGAAGACATTATGGTTTAGGGGTGGAGGCTCTAAAACTAATGAGTTGATCGGATCGGCGGCGATCGATCCGGATACTCAGTGAACGATCGGTCTCGTGACCGATCGGTAACCACATATACATTGGATTATCTGATCGGTCTCGTGACCGATCGAACTCCGTAAGCGATCTCAGGCTATCGATCGGAACTGGACCGATCGAACGAGCAACGAAAACCATGGGGATCGGCGTGGACCGATCACATTTATAGCTGATCGGTCCACGCCGATCAGGATATCGAACCGATCGGGTGTGTCCTGATCGGTCAGAGTTATGGATCGGTGCATTGACCGATCCACAACAATGTCGTTTGTTTCTGCTGCTTCTCTGATATTTCTGATTCACTTCTGATTCACCTGATCAAATCATCTGCTGTGAGATTTTTAAGTTACAGGTTGCAGGTGTCGTGCCAATGGTTGATTTCAAATTAAGCTCCATCAGAAGAATAAGATCAAGTGATCTTTCTGCTGTGTTCCGCTGCAAATGGTGCATTTGGAGCATCAACGTTCACTGGCGGCGATCAGTGGCTACATCTTGACTCTTGCTCATTGGTTCGAGCTCAGAGACACCAGTGAAGACCATGGATGGTATTGGTGTGAGTTCAGAGAACCAGATGAGGAGGAAGAGTGACTGGCGACGCAGTGATTCGATACAGGTGACAGCGATTCGGCTCTGGCTGAAGACAGTGAGCAAGCAGAATAAGAAGGAGGAAGAAGAGAGGCTTGACGAGGAACTGGAAAAACTCTCTGTCGCTTAAGCAAGAGGCTGTGTCATTGAGCTCTTGGCTGAAGCTTCCTTCTGTCTTTGCGTTTTTCACTTCGTGGCTGTAAGTTCATTTGCTCAATCCTTTAGCCACTGAACTCTGTAAGTCATTGTGCTTTATTTTCAAATCTATTCTGTGACTTTTGTAGAGAGGTTACTCCACCGAGAAGGAGCAATACTTAGCCGAAATATTGTCCGGGGTGTGATCTACCGAAAGATCAAGGGATCGTCCACCTTACGGACACGCCGAGGAGTAGGGGCAAGTTATCCCCGAACCTCGTATATACTTGTGTAAGCTGTGGGTTGGTTTTCTTTCCTTGCATCAATTTTTGTTTTGTCTACTTCCGCTGTGCTAACAAAGTTTTGTGAGGAAATTGATTGAGTTTTTAGTGGAGGCTATTCACACCCCCCCTCTCTAGCCATCCGAAGGTCCTAACAAGTGGTATCAGAGTAAGACGCTCTTCATCCGGATTAACACCCTAAAGAGCAAGAAGATGGCTATGAAGGAAGGTTTTAGTACCAATCGCCCACCCTACTTCGATGGAGCGGACTTCCAATATTGGAAGAGCCGTATGGAGTATTATCTCAAGACCGACATCTCCATGTGGTTCTCGGTCAAGGAAGGTTTCACACCTCCGAAGGATGAAGAAGGTAAGGAACTAGAGTCGTCAAGGTGGTCCGCCGAGCAAACTCGCAAAGGACAAGCCGATGCCAAGGCAGTGGTCACTCTACAATGTGGGATAGCCAAAGATCAACTTGTCAAGGTAGGTCCATTTGTGAGTGCAAAGGACTTGTGGAACAAGCTCATCGAGCTCCAAGAAGGAACTTGAGACTCTCGGATCTCCAAGAGAGACTTGTTCCTAAACCAACTACAAAATCTCACCATGAAGGAGAGCGAAACGGTAAGTGAACTACACGGAAGGTTCAAAGAGATCATCAATGGTCTCCATTCCGTAGATGAACGCGTAGAAAATCGCGATCTCGTAAGGTACGCTCTCAAAGCCTTTCCAAGGAATGCCTTGTGGTCATCTATGGTAGATGCCTACAAGGTCTCCAAGGACCTTTCAATTGTTAAGTTAGATGAATTCTTTTGTGAAATGGAACTTCATGAACTCGCTAACAAGGGTCAAAAAGAGAAAGGTATTGCTTTAGTTGCAGGAGAAAAGAGCAAGGATGGAAGAAGGAAGAAAGAAAAGAAGAAGGAGAAAGAGATTCCTACATCCTCATCCTCTTCCGAGTCCGATGATGAAGGAGGATCATCATCAAGCGAGATGGCCAACTTCGTGAGAAGAATCATGAGAAGGAGCCGGAGATACAAAGGGAAAGGTAAGTCTATTGATCAAAATATTGATAAGACTAACGTTACATGTTATGAGTGTAGCAAGAAAGGACACTATCGGAGCGAGTGTCCAAAACTCAAGAAGAAGGAAGAAAGGACCAAGAAGAAGAAAGCTCTCAAAGCTTCTTGGGATGAATCCTCCTCAAGCTCATCGGAGGAAGAGAAGGAGAAAACCACTCGTCAATTAGCACTCATGGCAAGGGAAGAATTGGAGTCCGGAAGTGATACATCAGTCGCGGCTTCATCATCTTCGGATGATGAAGAGGTAACTTCTCCACATTTAGAAAAATGCTATAAAACTATTGCACATTTATCAACTTTGCTTAAGAAATCAAAAACTGAAATCAAATTATTAAAAGAAGAAGTAGAACACTTGAAGACTCTTAGGGAAGATGAGGTTGATGACCTTCATCAAGAGCTTCTTGAGGATGAAAACAAAGCTCTAAAGAGTGAAGTTGAGAAATTCTCAACTAGCTCTAAGACCTTAGATATGATTCTAAATGCCCAAAGGGCAGTATACAACAAGACTGGATTAGGATATCAACCTAAGGAGTCTAGTTTCATTTCCTTAGTGTCTAGAACCCAATTTCATAAATCACATGCTTCTAGGGTTCATGAGACTAGGAAGGGTGTGACCAAGGCATGGGTTCCTAGGTCTTTCATTGTAGATGCATTAGGTCCCAAGATTTGGGTACCTAAAACATCTATCTTTCGTGTCTTGTAGGCATTTGTCAAGGGGGAGCATCTATCAACTTGGTTTGTTGATAGTGGATGCTCCAAGCACATGACCGGGGACAAGTCACTCTTTACTACCCTTCAAAACAAAAATAGAGGTAATGTGTCCTTTGGTAATAATGGTAGCCTTAAGGTTATAGGAGTTGAAGATATTCAAATATCCGAATGTCTCCAAATCAAAAATATCCTTCTAGTCAAGGGGATGACTTTTAATCTCCTAAGTGTCAACCAATTGTGTGATACGGGTTACACAATTGAGTTTCATTCAAGTCAATGTCTGGTCAAACACATTGACACACTTGACACAGTACTAGTAGGCACAAGGGTAGATAACATTTATCAAGTATCTTTTAAAAGTGCTACTGATGCCTCTGCTAAGTGTTTCATGTCAAAAGAAGAAGAATCATGGCTGTGACATAGAAGGTTGACCCACGTAAACATGAAGAACATTCGAAAACTGGCCAACAAAGGATTAGTGCGAGACTTACCAAGCATCAAGTACCAAAAGACAAAATTATGTGATGCATGTCAAAAGGGTAAGCAAACAAAAGCGGCTCATAAAGGTAAAAGCGCTGTAAGTACATCTACTGCTTTAGATTTATTGCATATGGATTTGTTTGATTGTAGCAATGTTATTTCATTGAATGGTAGTAGATACTGCTTAGTGATCATTGATGATTTTACTAGATATACATGGACTTTCTTTTTGAAAAATAAGGATCAAACCATAGATGTTTTTGTTTCTTTTTGTAGAAGAACTGAAAATGAAAAATCAACAACAATTAAAACAATTAGAAGTGATCATTGTAGAGAATTTCAAAACCATAGATTTTTAGAATTTTGTCAAGAAAAAGGATATAGGCATGAGTTCTCTACTCCAAGGACCCCACAACAAAATGAGGTTGTGGAGAGAAAGAACCGAGTCTTGCAAGAGGCTGCACGAAGCATGCTCAATGAGTACTCACTACCAAGCTACTTATGGGCTGAAGCGGTAAATATCGCTTGCTATGTGCAAAATCGAGTCTTGATACATAGGTTTTTAGGAAAGACTCCCCATGAACTTTGGTTTGGGAAACCCCTTACGATTAAACATCTTAGGGTGTTTGGTTGTAAGGTGTTTATCCTGAACACCAAGGATCATCTTGGAAAGTTCACGGCTAAGGCTGACGAAGGGATACTAGTTGGGTATTCTCTCACCAGCAAAGCCTATCGAGTCTACAACAATAGGACTAAGTTGATTGAAGAGTCCTCAGATGTAGCATTTGAAGAAATCCCTAAATCAAATGATCAATTAAGGGATGTAGGAGAAATTCAATTTGAACTTAGAAATCTAAGTCTAAATGATCAAAACATAGAGAGAGTCGAAGTTGACTCCGATGACGATGCGCAAAGGCAAGAGAGAGCTCAGTCTGATCCTTTACCTGATACTGAGCCCCTGCCTGTGTCTAGTGAGATAACTCATGAGGCATCGACACCAAGGCAATCTAGGATAGCCTCTAGTCATCCCCAAGACCAGATTGTGGGAGACATTCAACAAGGGGTTAGGACTAGATCATTCTTTAGAAATGAGTCTAATGAGGTCGCCTTGATCTCAGAAATCGAACCAAAATTAGTTGATGAGGCATTGCACGATCCTGATTGGATCATAGCTATGCAAGATGAGTTAGGTCAATTTGAAAGGAGCCAAGTGTGGGACTTAGTTCCTAGACCTAAGAAGACCACCATTATTGGAACCAAATGGGTCTTCAAAAATAAGTTAAACCAAAAGGGAGAAGTAGTAAGAAACAAGGCAAGACTTGTAGCCAAGGGTTATAGTCAAGTCGAAGGCCTCGATTATGATGAGACTTATGCTCCCGTGGCTCGATTAGAGTCCATTCGTTTAATGCTAGCTTTTGCTGCACATAGAGGCTTCAAGCTCTATCAAATGGACGTCAAATCGGCCTTCTTAAATGGTTTCATTAAAGAAGAGGTCTATGTTGAACAACCACCGGGGTTTGTGAATACTGAAGTTCCAAACCACGTGTACAAGCTCAAGAAAGCTCTTTATGGGCTTAAACAAGTACGTCGAGCATGGTACGAAAGGTTGTCAACTTACTTACTAGAAAAGGGCTTTGTAAGAGGTCAAATAGACCCAACACTATTTCTGTGTAAAAATGGTGAAGACATATTTGTAGCCCAGGTGTATGTCGATGACATAATTTGTGGCTCAAATAACAAGGGCTATTTGAATTAATTTATCACTCACATGGAAAGTGAGTTTGAGATGAGTCTAGTGGGAGAATTGACATTCTTCCTTGGACTTGAAATCAAACAAACTCGAGATGACATTTATGTCCATCAAACACAATACACTCAAGAGATGCTCAAGAAATTCAAAATGAGTGACTCTAAGGAAGTATCCACTCCAATGGCAACAAACACTCGCCTTGACAATGATGAGAATGGAAAACCAGTTGATCTAACGCAATATAGAAGCATGATCGGTAGTCTTCTATATCTCACAGCTAGTCGACCAGACATACTTTTTGCTGTGGGCATGTGCGCTAGATTTCAAGTCTGTGCCAAGGAATCTCATTTAATTGCAGTTAAGAGAATTCTGAGATACCTTAAGGGCACAATTAGAGTAGCTCTATGGTACCCTCGTACGGAGTCTTTTGACTTGGTAGGTTATACCGACTCCGATTATGTTGGGTGCAAATTGGATCGAAAAAGTACTAGTGGGGGTTTCCAATTTTTAGGATCATCATTGGTTAGTTGGTCTAGTCGGAAGCAACATTGTGTTGCTCTCTCCACGACCGAGGCTGAATACATTGCCATGGGTGAGAGTGTATCACAATTGTTGTGGATGATCCACACTCTAGAAGATTATGGGCTTTTATATAAGGGAGTGCAAGTGTTGTGTGACAACATCAGCACAATAAACCTAACAAAAAATCCAGTCCATCATTCAAGGACCAAACATATTGAAGTGCGTCATCACTTCATTAGAGATCACGTAGCTAGGGGAGACGTTGCACTCATATATGTTGAGTCAAAGTCAAACCTAGCCGATATCTTCACCAAACCTCTTCCGGAAAATGAATTTAATCATTTGAGGAGAGAATTGGGAATGTGTTTGACTCAATAAGCAATTAGGACCCCATTATGATCAATAAGGACAATTAAAACACCAAGAGAAATTGGGAAATCAATTTGGGCAACTTGGGGACATCTCACACTAACTATAGGATTAACAAATGATTTTTGTTTGTTAGAAATGGGGTGAGATGCTAGGATCAGTCGAATTATTCAAAATGTATCATGCATCCCTTGAATAATTAGGTTGAAGAGACATAAATTGAGTATGGGAAAAACCATTACATAATTCATGTGTATTTGGTTCCTAGATCTTACTCATATATTTCAACCAAGGAAACTTGGTTGGATCTTTATCTAGAAATAATGTAATTTTGGTTGATGGTCTGTTTGATACATTTGAACGATACTTTTCATGATTTTGATTGATACTAGGACAAGTCTTTGAAAGAATGATAGCAAGTTGGTTATATTTTGACAAACTTGAAACTGAACATAACAAGTCGAAAATTTCAGTTTTCAGGCCTTAAGTTGCCTGTTTTCTAAATGTCTGAAATTTTTGGGCTATAAACAATTTCAGACCATAATCTTTAGGAAATAGTTATGCTTGTAGATCCTCCAGGTTCTAGGTACTGAACTTGAAAGTTTTCCTGGAGACACTTCTATGAATTATCGAACATCTCTATGAATTTCAGTTACTGAAATTACTGAAAAATTTAAGTATCAGACACTGATCGGTCTACGGACCGATCTCTCCACCCTTCCGTGTGTAATCTGATCGGTCCAGAGACCGATCAGGTCAGCCTAGCACGCAGAACCCGCTACTGATCATTTTCTGATCGGTCTACAGACCGATCAGGAAGTTCCCTGATCGGTCCTGGGACCGATCAGGTCAATCTGGTACGCTGAGGGCTACTGATCGCCTTCTGATCGGTCTACAGACCGATCAGAAGGTTCCCTGATCGGTCCAGGGATCGATCAGCGACTACTGATCGTCTCCTGATCGGTCTACGAACCGATCAGGGTGTTCCTGGACCGGTCCATGGACCGATCAGGAGACTCCTGATACCTCCTGATCGGACAGCCGTCCGATCATTTCATCATCTGTACACCCATAATCTCCCTTAAAACTTCCCGATCCTTTCTTTTCCCTTTTCACGCGGAAGCCCTAGCCGACTCTTCCCTACACCTCACTTCTTCTCCACTCTTTGCACGCCGGAACCCTAGCCAAAGCTCTAGCCAAAATGGCACCAAGGTAACTCCCTACTTCTCTAGAACTTGGCATTTCGGTCTCATTTCTCACTATATCTATGGTTTTTGTTTCGGGTGGCTCCGGTGCTCACTTACTTGCCCCATTATATCACTTTGTTAACCCTTAGGAAGAAACCAGTGGGTGAGGGGACCTCTAAATCACCTGAGAAGTCTAAGTCTAAGGCTCCCTCTCGACCTCAACCATCTGTCTCCAGGAGATTTCCAAACCACTAGTTTGAGGAAGCTTTTAGACAAAGAACCTTTAAATTACTCCCTTGTAGGTCTGTAGATCGAAAATTCATGGACGAATTTTGTCCAACTGTGTCAGAAATCATTGCCTACTACAAACTTGATACACTTGTCTATTTAGAATGAGATATCAATTATGACTTAGTATCTAAGTTTTATAACAATCTTCATCAAACTAATGATGTAAGTTATAAAACAAGAGTTGCTAAGCGGACTCTTGATTTCAGTTTCTCAGCCTTCTTCGACTATCTAGGTTGCCGGAGGTGTTCCGGAAATGTCTTTTCAGACTTACCAGACCCCTTACCTTCACCTTTTGATGTCACATCTGACTCTATTTATGAGTATTTCTTCAGACATCCTAGACCGGGTGGGCTAGATGAATTAGATGTTGATTTTCCTACTTTTGCAGCCTTGAGATTGTCTCCTCAAGATTATATTCTTTTTAAAATTGTCACAAACTGCCTTTTGTCAATCACATCTAAACCCTTGTCTGAAATCCGACCATATCATTGTCTGATGCTTTATGGATTGCGTCGACGTCTCGACTTTGACATCATGTCCAACATCTACTCTTCGATCATCTCCTATAGTGAGCCAAACAGCTTCACTGTTTATATGCCTTATGGGCATATAATTACAGATTGGCTCGAGACCCTTTAGATTGATGTCTCTAAGGGTAGAATAGTCAAGATGGTCAGGCAGGACTGCAGACTTGGGAAACGGGTATTTTCCAAGTATGGCATCATAGGACAAAATGGGGATGTTTGGTGGAAGGATGGGAGGGCTCTAGGTGAGTTACCACGGGGACCTTCACGACAGGTTGCGGCTGCTCCTGTTGCTGCTCCTCCTGCTGCTGCTGCTGACGATGGAGACGCAGATCCTGATCTGCGCTGGCAGATCGCCGAGCTGGAGAGTCGTTTTGATCGACACGATGAGCTGCTGGTTGCTGAGCTCCACGGGCTGCACGTCCGGATTGACCAGCGCTATGATGAGTTACGCAGTCAGCAGTCGGCGGATTTTTCGGGCTATCCATCCTCGAGCGGCGGCATGCCACCTCAGGGACCCACTCCTCCAGTTGATGATGCTGATGCTCCTCATGATGAGGAGGCTGATTGATACACATTGTTCTATGCTGTCATTCTGATTATCTATGTTTTGGATGTTGTTTGTTGGTTTTTTTTATGTCTGACTTGGATACTTGCTGCTTTCATCTATTTATGCTGTTCATTTTCTTTATGTTTCACCTCTTATTGGTTTTTAATATGCTATTCATATGTCATGTCTTGTATGTCTCTTATCTCTTTATCCCTGTCTTATAATACACTTAGAGGGTATTAAGAAAAAGACAGCATGGGTTAAGGGGGAGTCCTTTAACGTTTTCTTTCCTAATTCGCACCTTTTCGGTGTTTGACAAAGGGGGAGAAGGTAACTAAGTTTAGAGATAAATGAAAGTTTGTCTTAGGGGGAGGATCTTGATTCCCCTATCCTTACATGGTGCTGTATCTGTCTTAGGGGGAGGATCTTGATTCCCCTAAAATTAGGGAAATATGAACATTTTCGATCTAAACTTAAATCGTGTTGTCAAACAACAAAAAGGGGGAGATTGTTGCTACAGTCTGACCTGGCTGTTGTTTTGATGTTGACACGGATTTAAGTTTGGATTAGATATTAATTAGACTCAGATTGATTAATGATCAAGGTTGATCATGTGGAGAGGAAAAGTCCAAGTACGGATACTTGGCACGTGAAGTCGGAGAGGGCTCGGCAGCTCGTTCTCCGGACTCGGGAGCTCGTTTTCTGGACCGGATGAAGTCGGAGAGGGCTCTGAGCTCGCTCGGACTAGGTCGAGAGGGCCTGTAGCTCGCTCTCTGGATCGGACGGGCCGAGAGGCTCTGGCTCATTCTCCGACTAGGTCGAGAGGGCTTGGCTCCTTCTGACTAGGCCGAGAGGGCCTCGAGCTCATTCTCAGATCGGACGAAGTCGGAGAGGGCCTGCACTCGTTCCGGACTAGGTCGAGAGGGCTCAGAGCTCATTCTGAACCGGACAAGTCCGAGAGAGGGCCTCGCACCGCTCGACTAGGTCCGAGAGGCTTGGTAGCTCGTTCTTTGGACCAGAAGACATTATGGTTTAGGGCCGAGGCTCTAAAACTAACATTGTTGGACGGTCGGCCGACATCGATCGGATAATTCAGTGAACGATCGGTCTCGTGACCGATCAAGAACTACACGTAAACAATCATGGATTATCTCGATCGGTCCGCCGATCCGTAACCACGTCTGGGCTATCGGTCGGAACCGACCGATCGAACGCAGCAACGAAGACTCGTAGACCATAGGGGATCGGCCGTGGACCGATCCACCCATAAGTTGATCGTCCAGGCCGATCAGCATATCCACCGATCGTGGTGTCCCGATCGGTCCGAGGCTATGGATCGGCTTGACCGATCCACAACAATGTCGTTTGTTTCTGCCGTTTCTGATATTTCGATTCATCTGATTCAACGATCAAATCATCTGCTGTGAGATTTTTAAGTTGCAGGTGTCGTGCCAATGGTTGATTTCAAATTAAGCTCCATCAGAAGAATAAGATCAAGTGATCTTTCTGCTGTGTTCCGCTGCAAATGGTGCATTTGGAGCATCAACGTTCACTGGCGGCGATCAGTGGCTACAGCTTGACTCTTGCTCATTGGTTCGAGCTCAGAGACACCAGTGAAGACCATGGATGGTATTAGTGTGAGTTCAGAGAACCAGATGAGGAGGAAGAGTGACTGGCGATGCAGTGATTCGATATAGGTGACAGCGATTCGGCTCTGGCTGAAGACAGTGAGCAAGCAGAATAAGAAGGAGGAAGAAGAGAGGCTTGACGAGGAACTGGAAAAACTCTCTGTTGCTTAAGCAAGAAGCTGTGTCGTTGAGCTCTTGGCTGAAGCTTCCTTCTGTCTTTGCGTTTTTCATTTCGTGGCTGTAAGTTCATTTGCTCAATCCTTTAGCCACTAAACTCTGTAAGTCATTGTGCTTTATTTTCAAATCTATTCTGTGACTTTTGTGGAGAGGTTACTCCACCGAGAAGGAGCAATACTTAGCCGGAATATTGTCCGGGGTGTGATCTACCGAAAGATCAAGGGATCGTCCACCTTACGGACACGCCGAGGAGTAGGGGCAAGTTATCGCCGAACCTCGTATATACTTGTGTAAGCTGTGGGTTGGTTTTCTTTCCTTGCATCAGTTTTTGTTTTGTCTACTTCCACTGTGCTAACAAAGTTTTGTGAGGAAATTGATTGAGTTTTTAGTGGATGCTAATCACACCCCCCCTCTCTAGCCATCCGAAGGTCCTAACAAAAACGACACAGTACCTAATTTAAATTGGTTGATTACATCAAAACTAACCTCGGGTACTTATAATCTTTTCATTTTTTGATGTGTATCAACTCGAGTTAAGATTATGATTAAATGAATAAATAAAAAATAATTATAACTTAAATATAGCAAGTAAACAGAATTATTAAGATTGCCCCTAAATAAGAATGACAATTAAAAGAAACCTCCCTAAACTTAACATGTAATTATTCTTCTCCTTTCATCACATAAAAATTAAGTAAAAATTAAAAAATAATAACATAAAAATATGAGAAAAAATATACATGAATTGGTTGCAAAATATCTAAATTCCAATATTTTTATCAAAATATTTTGTCACATAAGATAATTTTTAAGAGATATTTCTTATTTTCGACAAAAAATAATTTAAAAGTTATTTTCAAGTTATGAAAAAGTATGAAAATTTTTATCAATGTTTCACATAACCATTTGGATTTGAATTAAATTTTTTCATTAAAATACTATTTTCTTTCATAGACAATTTAAATACTTTGGCATCTAAATCTATATTTTTAATATTTATCAATTAAAAATATTTTTAGACTTCAAAAAATCTTGATAATTTTTCTAAGCATGTAAAATATAATATTTATCCACCAAAAATTAAAAAATTTCAAAAATAAGTTTTTAAGATTTTTTAAAAAATTCATAATAATTTAGATAAAGTTCAAAACAAAAATGTCTAAAAATTTACTTAGTAATAGAGAACATAATGTTTTAACACATTAAGTTCAAAAATAAGTTTCTCAAAAATAATTTTTCAAAACATTTTTAATTTTAAAATTCATTTTTTGTTATAAAAATAAAAAAAATAATATAACGCTAAAAAAAATTTTCAACCCAAAACATGAACAATAGATAAACGAAATAATTAATCTTACCAAACATGTTACTAATTAAAGCAAAATCAATTTAAGCATGTATATAAAAATAATTTAGTAGATTAAACATGAATTAGAAACCAATATAAATTTTTATCTACTCAATTTAATTCTAGACACTTTTGATATTTAGCGCCTATGATATCTTAAATACTAACTAAGTCCTCTATTATTTCTAAAATATGAAATTCATGATAAATTGAAATTTAAGTATGCAGTCCTTTTTCAAAAATTCAATTTGCTCTTTTAGGTTTACATTTTCACCATTAACTTTTTCAAAATTTTCTACTACGGAAGTATAGTTTTTTTTTACTCTAAATATTTTATCCTATTTTTACAAAGTGATCTACTTACCATTTGTACAACTTCATATAATTAATTGGAGGAGAGATTACGTACCTCACTTATCATATCGAATTCATAATTCGACACTCCTCCTTCATCGATGTTCATCTCGGACGAATTTTTTTTGTCTTTATCTTCTTGATGACTGACCATAAAAGTTAGTCCGACATAGACCTCGATCTCGAACTTTGACGACGACTCATCCCACGTGACTTTTAGATTTTTCATGCTTCGTTCATCTTGGCCCTTTGCCTTTTTCTTTTTCCCTCTTCTTCAATTTAGAGTAGTTATCTTTGATGTGACATTCTTTTTGATAGTTGTAGCACTGAACTTTCCTTTTACTTTGGATTAGCTTCATTGCATATTTTTTTTTTTTATCAAAATTGTTAGTTTTTAAAAATTTACTAAACTTCCTTACCATGTAGGTTTCTTCATTTTCGTTGAGCAACGATTCTGAGTCTAGATCAATCTCCTTAACTTTGAATGATAAGTTTTGTCTTGGCTCATTTTTCTTTCTTAGATATGCACATCGAGTTTCATGTAATTCTAAGGTTGAAAACAAATTTTCTAAAATACTACCTTAAGAACCTTAGAGATGTAATAAGAATCTATTATCGACGTCCAGTCTGAGGTCCTCGGTAATGCATTAAGTGCATATCTTAATGATCTTGATTTGTTACCGTTTCTATGAGAATGGTGATTTAAGTGATCAATGTTGGGGATCAGATAGCTGACTAGAAGGGGGGCTGGATAGATGATGCTCTTAAATTGATTACTCCCTACGTATTCATTAGCATAGCGGGACACAAAGAATACAAATACGAATACGAATATGAAAGCTAAAGACAATAAGAGAAATGCAAACCACAACACAACGATTTACATGGTTCGAAGATAAAGCTCCTACTCCACGGCTGTCCGTAAGGTAGACGATCCTTATCCGTCGGTGGATTAGTCCTCGGAAACTCCAGCTAGCATAATCCTCCTTGTCGGTGGAAAAACCTCGCCACAACTCAACCATGAACGCACGGATTGCAACATAGGCTTGGAGACTCTAATTAGACTTTAACCAAGTCCAATTTCGTCACCTTGGACAGCCATCCCAAGCTCCATTTTATAGAGCTTGGAAAGAAACAACAAGGTTGTTTACTGTTACCAGTCGATTGGTCCTTGCACTAATAGACTGGTGCCTGGTGAACGACTCTTTACCAGTCGATTGGTGTCAACACTGTTGGTGCGGGAAGCATCCGACGATCGACCGTTGTTTTGATAATGGCAAAGGAATTCAAAGTTAAGTTGTTTTGTGATCTAATGCACTTGATTGAGTGTTTCAGGAAAGTCCTAGCTGCGGTTAGGCAGGTGGAAAACCCTAGGTGGTGGTAACCCTAGGTCATAGGGGGTGGTAACCCTATGCGGAAAGTCTTGGCGGGTCGAGAGCTTCAGGCAAAAGTCCTAGGGGGGTAACCTTAGGTGGAAAGTCCTGGTGTCGCGAACCAGGTGAAAGACTGGACCAGCCGGGAAGCGGAAGTCCAGCAGAAAGTCCGGAAGCCTCGAACGCTGAGCAAAAGTCCAGTCGATCTGGAGGATCGCACTGGCATCAGGTAAATCTCCTGAGTGGAGTAGGTGAGGACGCGTTCCCCGTAGAGGGAACAGTAGGCGTCGGGTCGACCTAGGGTTTCCGGTTAGAAATCCGAAGTCAGACCCGGACAGTCCGATGACTGTCAATTATATCTATCATAGTATTTATGTGCTAACTTTGTTTTGCAGGGTTTGTGTTTGTGACTAACACAATTTACAGGAACAAAGGAGCAACTTAGGCCTCGGATGAACAGTGTCCGAGGCGCCTCCATGGGGCTTGGAGGCGCCTCGGGTGCTAGCCGAAGCCAGCTGTCCAGAGACGCTGGAGACGCCTTGGACCAGGCGTTGGAGGCGCCTTGGAGCAGCTTGGAGGCGCCTTCAGTGGGATAAGGTGCGACTAGACTCGGCGGCCTGGAGGCGCCTCCAGCACTGTTTAAAAGGGGACTTCGACCAGCAGCTTGAGACAACGAATTCTAAGCAATCCTTACGCTGTAAGCTGCCTACGAGACGATCCCGAAGTGCTGCAACAACATCCCGATGACCCAAAGCTTCAATTTCCATTTTGCTGTTGTCGGTATAAAGTTCATTTATAGTTAATTTGTACTTAGCTTGTAATAGATTTTACGAATTATAGTTGTTGCCCATCGTAAACGCTCAACGAGCGTGGGCCTTGGAGTAGGAGTCGCCCTAGGCTCCAAACCAAGTAAATCTTGGTGTGCTTTTATGTGTGTTCTTTAATTTATTCTGCTGCTTTATAACTCGATAGTTTTACGAATTCGAAAAGAGTGAAAGCCACGAGCGCTATTCACCCCCCCTCTAGCGCTTTGGATCCAACAATTGGTATCAGAGCGGGGTCGCGTTGATCTGGTGCAACCACCAATCACGTAATTTTTTTTACTTGGTATTTTCATTTTTACGGAGTCAATTAGAATTAGCTTAATAGCTATATTCTAATTAATTTTTCGAATCGGTTTTTGCTCAAGACTGGTGCAACACCACTCGAGTTCGCAAATTCTTAACTTTATTTCCCGCACTGCTAATCCAAGACCTAGTCTTGGGATATTTCTATTTTTTCTGTTGCATATCGCTAATGGCCCAACAAGAAGGTTTCAGCATCGTTCGCCCCCCACTTTTCTCCGGAGAAGACTTCGGATATTGGAAGGGGCGAATGGAAACCTTTCTCAAGACACAGTTCGACACGTGGATGATTATCAAGACTGGACTACAACTGCCATCTGACGAAGACGGCAAGCCAACACCCTGTAAAAAATGGGAACCGACCCTAATCAAGAAGGTGGAAGCTGATGCCAGAGCGACCTGCACCCTCTAGTGTGGACTGACCAAAGAGGAACTTAGTAGAGTTGGACCATTCTCCAACGCAAAAGAGCTTTGGGAGAAGCTGATCGAACTCCATGAGGGCACCTCCGACACTAAGGTAAGCAAGAGAGATCTCTTGTTCAATAAATTATATAATTTGAAAATGCAGGAAGGAGAAACTGCATGTCAACTCCATGCACGGATTCAAGACATCCTCAACTCCCTCCACGCTATCGGGCAAAAGGTCGAGAACAGGGACATTATAAGGTACGCACTTAATGCTTTTCCGAGGAGCACACTGTGGGCATCAATGGTAGATGCCTACAAAGTCTCCAAGGATCTAACTTCCATTAGACTAGATGAATTGTTCTCAGAATTCGGATTACATGAACAAACTAATACACAAAAATTCGAGAAAGATATTGCTTTAGTTGCAGGTTCCAGTCGAACACGCGAAGCAAGATCACGGCGAAGAACTGAACCTGAATCGGAAACTGAACCCGACTCAGACGATGAAGACGACGAATTGACCTCTAAGCTCGTGAATCTTGTGAAGAAGCTCTACAAGAAGAAGAAGGGGTTCAACAAGAAAGACCTAAAGAAAGTCGTACAATCAAAGGAGGTTCAACCCAACTCAAAGGTCAAGTTTGAGGTAATCTGTTATGGGTGCAACCAGAAGAGGCATATCAAGGCCAACTGCCCCAATCAGAAGGAGGCAAAGAAGCAGAGAAAGAAGAAGGTAAGCTCGAACAGACGAGCCTTCTTGCCCTGATGGCTCAAGACCAGATCGATGTGTCCGAGAGCGAGAGCGAGTCGGAAGCAAAATCGGAAAGAAGCCACAGATCCGTATCCGTTTCCGAAGGGCCCGATCCATCTGTAAGTATCCCTCGACTAAACAATCTAGTTAATTATTTGTTACGAAAATTAGCTAAGTCTAATCTTAGAATTAAGTCACTTCTAAAGGAAGTAGCGTTCCTTAAAGAAGTGACTAACTCCGAATCCTTGACTGAACCAGTTCAGACTAGAAACTCGACTCAAGTCCAAAAACTTGAGAAAGAGAATTCCAGCCTGAAAACTCATATCAAGGATCTGGAGAAAACATTAGAACGATTCTCTTTGGGTTCCAAGAACCTTGACCTAATTCTTGGAATACAAAGGGCAATCTACAATAGAACTGGACTAGGATTCAAATCGAAAAAGAAATATAAGTCATATTTATCACTTATACAAAGAACAAATAGAAAAATGGTCCAAGCATGAGTCCCCAAGTCCAACCTGATCAATCAAGTTGGACTTGGATAATATTGGGTCCCTAAGGATTAAATACATTACCTCGATAGACCATATCGAGGCTATGATCCAAGGGGAGCTAGGAGAAAAACGATAAAAATAAAACTAAATTAAATAATTAAAATTAAAATTAAATAAACTTAAAATTCAAATTAAGTTAAAATCAAATTAAATCAAATTAAAATCCAAAGGAAGGCTCCAGAATAGCTGGCACCTCCGAACTTAATCTATCCGATAAGGGTAACCAAGAGTAGACTACCCGGTAGGATAATTAAGGCTAGATTAAAGTGGGCTAGGTTTAACTTGACTCACGGTACTGGTGAAGTATTAGATGATAGTACGTTGGGGAAGCTTAGTCATCGCATGTCTAGGAAGATATAGCTTCGACCTGGTGCGTTTGGCTAAGTGGAACTAACCGAAGCTACCCTCTATGGATCCTAACCAGTTAGACCAAGGTTTTGTACTAAGTTCAATGGGTAGGACTATTTGGAAAATCTCGAAGGCATGGTTACTTTAATGATGTCCTTGTGACTCACCATAGCCCAGAAGTTTATCCAAAGAACGCCTACTTATTAAACCCAAAGCTAAACCTGAATCTAACACAAAGTTAAACCAAACCCTAAAATTGAACTCAAATAATCTCACATATATTATAGGATTCCCTGATTGGAAATTTAGATCAGGTGAGATGACTAAGGAATAGAAATTAATTAAAATTCACATTTAATTCAAATTTAAAATTAAATTCATAATTAAAATTAATTCAAATTCAAAATAATTTCAAATTTTAAATTAACTTAAAATTATTTTTCAAATTAAATTAACTTAAAAATATTATTTTTAAAATTAATTAACTTAAATTATTTTTCAAATTAATTAACTTAAATTATTTTTAAATTAATTAACTTAAATTATTTTTTAAAATTAATTAACTTAAATTATTTTTCAAATTAATTAACTTAAATTATTTTTCAAATTAATTAACTTAAATTATTTTTAAAATTAATTAACTTAAATTACTTTTAAAATTAATTAACTTAAATTATTTTTCAAATTAATTAACTTAAATTATTTTTCAAATTAATTAACTTAAATTATTTTTTTTAAAAGTAATTAACTTAAATTATTTTTCAAAAGTAATTAACATAAATTATTTTTAAACGTAATTAACTTAAATTATTTTTCAAAAGTAATTAACTTAAATTATTTTTAAATGTAATAAACTTAAATTATTTTTTTCCAACATTAATTAACTTAAATTATTTTTCAAATTAATTAACGTAAAATTATTTTTCAAAATTAATTAACTTAAATTATTTTTTCAAAATTAATTAACTTAGATTATTTTTAAAATTAATTAACTTAAATTATTTTTAAAATTAATTAACTTAAATTATTTTTAAAATTAATTAACTTAAATTATTTTTCAAATTAATTAACTTAAAATTATTCTCAAAATTAATTAACTTAAAATTATTTTCAAAATTAATTAACTTAAAATTATTTTTTAAATTTAATTAACTTAAATTTTCTTAACATAAAATAAAAAACGTGGCGCCTCTTAGAAGGCGCCTCCCACACAAGGGAGGCGCCCTAAACAGAGGCGGGAAAATTCCCGTCGACCTAGCCTAAGGTGCCTCAGCTTACCCCCGAGGTGCCTCCAACAGATTCTTCAAGGCGCCTTAAACTCGATTTAAGGCGCCTTCAACGCAAAATATGACCACGAACAGAAGGTTTTCTATTCGTTTTCTACCGAAGACGAAGCACGCGATTCTCGTGCGATTTCCTCTCCTTAAGGCTCCTTCCAACCATCCACTCTCCTCTACTCCTAGCAATGCCTCCTAGGTACATCTCAAACCTCCCTATTATCTTTATTTGTAGTTACTATGCATCTTTTTATATATATTGTCAAAAATAGGAAGCGTCGCATTATGGATCCTACACCGGCTAGGGCCCCCCTTCCACGGACCCTAGATTCCCCTCGGAGCAACATAGGATAGATTTTGCTAGGTTTACCTTTGAGTCCATTAAACCTAGGTATATAGGTAGGGAATATTTTGCCCAATTTTGTCTTCTCGCAGTCCAGATGATATACTACTATCACCTAGATAAACTGGTTGACTGCACCACTACAGTGGATCAAGACTTGTGTGCCCAGTTCTATCACAACCTGGAAAAGGTTGATGATAACACCTATTCCACCAGAGTTGGTGACACTGACATTCAGTTTACTCCCTCACTGCTTCGCACTAGGTTGGAGCTTAGGGAGTCTCAGTGTATATTTTTATGTTACCCGAGTAGGGAGCTACCTTTCGGTGATCCCTATTCCCACACTACCTTAGATGACATCTACATGCATTTTTTTGGGGAGGAGAGACCCTTTGGCCTGACTAAGTTCAGGTCCACTCTTCTTCGAGTTCAGGACTATGTTATGTACAGAGTCCTGACAGCATGCATCCTACCCATCACATCTCGAGACGTCTCGAAGATGCGATCATCCCACTCATTCTTTTTGTACGCTCTTAGCCAGCGCCTAGATATAGACATTGCACTGCATATGTTTCATAACATCATTTAGGCATCTAGTACAGTCACGTCTGGAGTGATCCATATGCCTTACTGCCATATCCTGACCTTGATTTTCTCCTCCTCTAGGATAGACACTACTAGAGGGACTCTCATACCACTTACTATATATGATGAGTTAGGTCAGCGTAGTCTTAGGTTAGCTGGTGTAGAGGTCACTGCCGAGGGGATTCTGGCCTGGAAGGGTCGGCCACCACCAGTAGCTGCTCCTGGTGCTTCAGAGGCCGAGGACGTACCAGGTGAGGGTGAGGAGTGGCCCGACTTCTTGGCAGAGTAGTTTTTCGCAGATCCTTCCACCTCTGCCGGACCCTCCACATCAGCCGAGCCTTCAACTTCGGCACCTCCTTCCGTCGAGGACAGACTCGCTCGGCTCAAGATCCAGTCTATTCAGACGCGACGGGCTGTGCTAGATAGCCATCGCTTCCTCCGATCTCTTCGATCCAAGATAGTTGCAGGGTTCGCGTCTCTCCGAGGCGAGATACGACGCCAGCTTCAGCCTGCACCCGAGCAGCCTCTTGCACCACCTCCAGCTGACGACCCTCCAGCTAATGATCCTGCTTTTGATGATCCTGCCCTTTGACACTATCACTTGATGTATCTTGGGCAGACACCTATTTGTCTTCTCTGATTGTACTAGTATTTGGTTGACCTCTATTTACTTATGTTTATAAGTTTTAGTTGGTTACAATCTGTGCAAATAGGAATGTGTTGGGAAGAATAGTTTTTAATTTTCAAATCAGTTTTCTACAGTTTTTAAAGTCATCTTGTGTTTTTAAAAATTCTAGGAAAATATTGTTTTTAAAATTTCAATTTTACTAGACTTTCAAAATATGGAATTAGCTTAAGCTCTACCCTAGAAATCTTGCTCCCTTAGAATTCAGCCAGAGCATCTCACAAACACCTAGGCTTACCTTGCTTGTGTTTGAAAAACATAGAACGACGTGAGATGCATAGGGTACAGCCTGGACTTAAGAATGCTTACATCTGTGCATCAATATGAGTGTGGGTGTTAAACACCTAGTTAACAGTAATCAAGTTAAGTCTTCCAGCACTAGTCAAATCTAACTGGATCTATTGACTTAACTTGACTAACCAAGTGAAAGTTGTTGCCCTCTAGGTAATTAGCTAGTAGCTAAATGGTTAGACATGTGACTGCGAACCTACGTGCTTGATATTTAAACCTTTTGAGATCACTCAAGCATGAACATTAAGGCTCTGATACCTTACTTAAAGAGAAATTAGCTAATTTACAATCAACCTAACTTAACTCATGCTTGGACATTAAGGATTGAAACTCCTCCCTTGCCCTCAAAAGCTTTAAATTAATTATTTATCTAAAAGAAAAATTCTTTCAAATTTAGCTAAGTTTTCAAAACTTTAAACTTTCAAAAGTCATTTTTGCTGTACTTTTTAGACTAAGCTTTCAAAATTCTGACCATTTTAAAAGCTAAGTATTCTGAAACTTTAACTCAGTATTTTTCAAAGTCATTTTTTTTTTAAAGAAAAAATTGATCTTTAGACCCTGGTTTCACTTAGCTAAAGAATATTATACAAAACCAAGTATTACCAAATTACTTTGTCCCTTATTAAAAGCCTAATGTTTCAAAATCTTGACTAAATTGCTTAAAACTAAAGTGCTTTTGCTATGCTACAAAAGAAAATTTTTCTCTAACAAAATTAAATGATAAAGTTTTAGAAAACTAACTTCGAACTCAAACTATTTTCACTTAGCAAGTTGATCGCTTTTAAAAGTGTCTCAAAATTTTAAAAAGTTTCCTTACTTTACCATTTTCTCTTTTGTCCTAAAATTTTTTAGAAGAGTTAAGATTTTTTCAACCGTGTATTCTTTTTGACAAATGGCAAAGGGGGAGAGTAGAGAAATTCAGAATTCTTAAATAATGCCGTTTTTAAGGGGGAGCCTGACAAAGTTTAAGTTTTAGCTTAACCATGCGTGCATTTAAAATTTATTAAGCTTGCTTACTTAAACTTTATGCATCTATTTTACTTAGCTTTAAATTTTAGTTGTCATAATTAAAAAGGGGGAGATTGTTGGTGCAGGAAGCATCCGACGATCGACCATTGTTTTGATAATGGCAAAGGAATTCAAAGTTAAGTTATTTAGTGATCTAATGCACTTGATTGAGTGTTTCAGGAAAGTCCTAGCTGCGGTTAGGCAGGTGGAAAACCCTAGGAGGTGGTAACCTTAGCTCATAGGGGGTGGTAACCCTATGCGAAAAGTCTTGGCGGGTCAAGAGCTTCAAGCAAAAGTCCTATGGGGGGTAACTCTAGGTGGAAAGTCCTGGTGTCGTGAACCAGGTGAAAGACTGGACCAGCCGGGAAGCGGAAGTCCAGCAGAAAGTCCGGAAGCCTCGAACGCTGAGTAAAAGTCCAGTCAATCTGGATGATCGCACTAGAATCAAGTAAATCTCCTGAGTGGAGTAGGTGAGGATGCGTTCCCCGTAGAGGGAACAGTAGGCGTCGGGTCGACCTAGGGTTTCCGGTTGGAAATCCGAAGTCAGACCCGGACAGTCCGATAACTGTCAATTATATCTATCATAGTATTTATGTGCTAACTTTGTTTTGCAGGGTTTGTGTTTGAGACTAACACAATTTGCAGGAACAAAGGAGCAACTTAGGCCTCGGATGAATAGTGTCCGAGGCGCCTCCATGGGGCTTGGAGGCGCCTCGGGTGCTATCCAAAGCCAGCTGTCCAGAGATGCTGGAGGCGCCTTGGACCAGGCGTTGGAGGCACCTTGGAGCAGCTTGGAGGCGCCTTCAGTGGGATAAGGTTCGACCAGATCCGAGCTGATCCACGCGTGCGACTCGACGGCCTGGAGGCGCCTCGGACAGGCTTGGAGGTGCCTCCAGCACTGTTTAAAAGGGGACTTCGACCAGCAGCTTGAGACAATGAATTCTAAGCAATCCTTACGCTGCAAGCTGCCTACAAGATGATCCCGAAGTGATGCAACAACATCCCGACGACCCGAAGCTTCAATTTCCATTTTGTTGTTGTCGGTATAAAGTTCATTTATGGTTAATTTGTACTTAGCTTGTAATAGATTTTATGAATTATAGTTGTTGCCCATCGTAAACGCTCAACGAGCGTGGGCCTTGTCTTGGATCGAGATGCGCTAGAGGGGGGGTGAATAGCGCTCACGGCTATTTCTTTCAATTATCAGAATCGTAAATCATATAAAAAACTAACAGAGTAATAAGCAGCGGAAAGTAAATAAGAGAAAAGCAAATACACACAGAAGGATATGGAGAATTTACTTCGTTCGGAGCCTGTAGCGACTCCTACTCGAAGGCCCGCGATCCTTGATCACTTACTGTGGGCAACAACTATAAGCTCGAATAGATTTACAAGTTTAAGTACAAGAAGCAAATAAAGAACGTAAAAAAACTTTTATACCAATAACTAAAATACTAAATTGAAGCTCCAGGTCGTCGGTGTCGAGTTGCAGTACTTCGGAATGAGTTCGTTAGCAGTTGAATGCAGAAGAATCGCTTAAGAGTTGATATACTTCACTGCTGCTCGAAGTCCCCTTATAAAGGGCATCCAAGGCACCTCTAAGGTCTCCGAAGGCGCCTCCATCCCTTCCGAATCGCTCGTGCAGATCAGCGCTAAACAGTCGTCGCTTATCGCCTTGAAGGCGCCTTCATCCATCTTTAAGGCACCTCCAATGAAGCATCCAAGGCGCCTTCGCGCACCATGAAGGCGCCTCCAGTGGGTCTGCGCAGCCACGTCACTTTAGCACCCGAGGCGCCTCCATGCTCCATGGAGGCACCTCGGACACTGTTCATCCGAGGCTATTCTTCGCACTTTGGTCCCTGCAAGATACATTAATCCCAAATATACCCTGCAACACAAAGTTAGCACATAAAACATAATAGATATGATAATGACAGTCTCCGGACTGTCTGGGTCTGACTTCGGGTTTCCAACCGGAAACCCTAGGTCGACCCGACGCCTACTATTCCCTCTACGGGGAACGCGTCCTCACCTACTCCACTCAGGAGATTTACCTGTTGCCAGTGCGATCCTCCAGATCGACTGGACTTTTACTCAGCACTCGACGCTTCCGGACTTTCTGCTGGACATCCGCTTCCCGACTAGTCCAGTCTTTCACCTGGTTCGCGACACCAGGACTTTCCACCTAGGGTTACCACCCCCTAGGACTTTTGCACGAAGCCATCGACCTGCCAAGACTTTCCGCATAGGGTTACCACCCCCTATGGTTTTCCCTTTGCCTAACCGCAGCTAGGACTTTCCTGAAGTACTCAAGCAGACTTATTAGATCACAAAACACCTTAACTTTGAATCCTTTGCCATTATCAAAACACGAGTTCGATCGTCGGAGGCTTCCCGCACGAACAATCTCCCCCTTTTTGATTATGACAACTCAAATTCAAAGTTAAGTAAACAGATATCAAATAAAGAATAGATACAAATAAAAACATTTAAAGCAAGCATAGCATTAATGAATATTTTGCTAAAGTAAATTCCATGAATTTAAAGCATAGCATCTAGTTTAGGCTCCCCCTTAACTGTTACTCCCCCTTTAATATTTTGTTATTCATTATTTTAAATTTGAATTTGCTACTCTCATTTTTGAATTTGAATTTGATAATTATTTGAGTATTTGAATTTGCTACTCTCCCCCTTTGCCATATATAAAAAATAATTAAAATAGTCAATCGATTTTCAAAGAGGGATAACAAGACGTTGATAACACTTAACATTTTATAATTTTCTTTTCTTACCTTTTAGCTAAGAAAAGTTAATAAAGATCTAAAAGTTAATAAGGGTTGATTTTAAGGGATGATGTTAGTTAAAATTATAAAACCACTAGAGGGTGGAACCTTTTGACAGTCTTTAACTAAGTTGAAAAGCTAGTAAAACTATACGTAGAGAGGTACTTGTCTAGATTTTGAAAATTTGTTAGAGAAATATTTGGGGCCAAATGAGTTTTGAGAAAACATTTTTGAAGTCGCTTTTTACTTAGTAGAAATTTTTGAAAGCAATGAGTTAAATTTTGTAAAACTATGCTTTACTTAGGAAAGCAAGAATTTATAAAGTTAGATTTAAAAGTGGGCTAAGTTTTCAAATTTTGAAAATAGCTATGTAGATAAAAGTTGGAACTTAGCTAAGTTCTTTGCAAGTATAGCTTAAAAAAACTTAGCTTAATTTTAAACAATACTTATTAAATTTTAAGACAACGAGGGAGTGGAGTAGCTAAAAATTTGGTTTAGGTTATTTATTCAAAGTCAATTGGTCCTTAAGTCCAAGCATGAGTCAAGTTCAATAGATTTCAAATTATCCAGTTTTACTTTAAGTTGTATCAGAGCCCTAAAGATCAAACATGCTTAACCTGAAAACTGAGTATCCTTTACCAACTGTCCAACCTTTAGCTACTTGTTGATTGCCTAGAGGGCAACAACTTTCACTTGGTTAGTCAAGTTAAGTCAATTTAGTCCAGATAGATTTGACTAGAGCTGGAAAACTTGACTTGATTGATGTATATTACGTGTTTAACGCCCAGACTCATATTGATGCACAGATATAAACATTCTTGAGTCCAGGCTGTACCCTATGCATCTCACGCCATTCTATATTTTTCAAACACAATCAAGGTATACCTAGGTATTTGTGAGATGCTCTGGCTCAAATCTAGGGGGAGCATGATATCTAGGATAGAGCCTAAGTTAAGTCCAATTTTTGAAACTTCTAAGAAAAAGGGATTTTAAAATCATTATTTTTCCTATATTTTTAAAACCAATTTAAAAGTGATTTTGAAATTATACTCACAATTTTGAAAAAGTAACACATAAGTACTCAATTAAATATAAGGCAGCTAAACATCAGATAACCAACTCCAAGATACAATCCAAAAGATGAGTAAGATAGGCAAATCCAAGAAGTGAGTGACATATACAAACAAAAAGATAGAATCAAGCAGGCCGATCGTCAGTTGGAGGATCAGCTAGAGGCTGCTCGGGTGGCGGCTAAGGCTGTCTCTGACGCCGAATCTCGCCTCGGAGAGATGCGAAACCAGCAGCCATCTCGGATCGCATAGATCGAAGGAAGCGATGGCTATCTAGCACAGCTCGTCGCGTCTGAGTGGACTGGATCTCGAGCCGAGCCAGTCTGTCCTCGACAGAGAGTGGTGCCGAAGATGAAGGCCCGGCTGATGTGGAGGGTCCGGCAGAGGTGGAAGGATCTGTGAAAAAGTCCTCTGCCAGGAAATCGGGTCACTCCTCATCCCCATCTGGTACGTCCTCGGCCTCTGGAGCACCAGGGGCAGCAACTGGTGGTGGTCGGCCCTTCCAGGCGAGAATCCCCTCGGCAGTGACCTTTGCCCCCGCTAATCTAAGGCTACGCTGACCTAACTCATCATAAATGGTAAGTGGGATGAGTACCCCTCTAGTGATGTCTATCCTAGAGCTGGAGAATATCTGGGTCAGGATATGGCAGTAAGGCATATGAATCACTCCAGATGTAACTGTACTAGATGCAAGAATGATGTTATGAAACATATGGAGGACTATGTCTATATCTAGGCGCTGGCTGAGGGCGTACAGAAAGAACGAGTGGGACGGTCGCATCTTCGAGACGTCTCGAGATGAGATGGGTAGGATGCAGGCTGTCAGGACTCTGTACATAACATAGTCCTGAACGCGAAGAAGAGTGGATCTGAACTCGGTCAGGCCCAAGGGTCTCTCCTCCCCAAAAAAATGCATGTAGATGTCATCTAAGGTAATGTGGGAATAGGGATCACCAAAAGGTAGCTCCCTACTCGGGTAACATAAGAATGTACACTGGGACTCCCTAAGCTCTAAGCTGGTGCGAAGTAGGGAGGGAGTAAACTGAAGGTCAGTACCACCAACTCTGGTGGAATAGGTACTATCATCAACCTTTTCAAGGTTGTGATAGAACTGGGCACACAGGTCTTGGTTGACTGTTGTGGTATAGTCAACCAATTTATCTAGATGATAGTAGTTTATCATCTGGATCGCGGGTTGACAGTTTTGGGATAAAAATTCCCGACCAATATATCTAGATTTAATAGACTCAAAGGTGAACCTAGCGAAATCTATCCTATGCTGTTCCGAGGGGAATCTAGGGTCCATGGAAGGGGCCATAGCCGGCGTAGGATCCACAATACGACGCTTCCTATTGTTGACATTATACAAGAAAAATAGCAAAAACTAGCAAGAAATTTAGGTAATAGATGATTGAGAAGAGTTTAGATTATACCTCGGAGACATAGCTAGGATTAAAGGAGGAAGAGATGGGTTGAAGGCGCCTTGGTTGGGAAAACTCGGACTTGAGTTGTGTTTCGGCAGAACACGAATAGAAGGAAGAGCTTCTGTTTGTGGCAAAAGCGATGAGTGAAGGTGCCTTAAGGGTTCTTTAAGGCGCCTTTGGAGGCGCCTTAAAGGTTCCTTAAGGCGCCTTAAATAGGCGGCGGGAAATTTCCCGCCGCTGTTGAGGGCGCCTCCCTCGTGTGGGAGGCGCCTTCATTCAGGCGCCATGTGTCCCCTTTTTTTTAATTATAATATGAGTTAGTTTTAAGTTAACACATATTTTAGGTTAATTAAATTTTGACAAAAATAATTTTAAGTTAATTTGTGAAAAATAATTTTAAGTTAAATTAATTTTGAAAATAATTTTAAGTTAATCAATTTTGAAAATAATTTTAAGTTAAAAAAATTTAAAAATAATTTTAAGTTAAAAAAAAAAAAATAATTTTAAGTTAATTAATTTTGAAAATAATTTTAAGTTAATTAATTTTGAAAATAATTTCGAGTTGATTATTTTTGAAAAGATTTTTAAAAGAATTAAAAGGATTTTGAAATTAAGTTTGAAATTGAATTTTGAAATTAAGTTTTAAAAAGGATTTTGAAATTAAGTTTTAAAAGAATTTTGAAATTAAGTTGAATTTGAATTAATTATCAGTTTGATTTTAATTACTTAGTCATCTCACCCGATATAAATTTTCAATCAGGGAATCCTATAATTTTTGTGAGATGAATTGAGTTTCAATTTAAGGGTTTGGTTTAACTTTGTGTTAGATTCAGGTTTAGCTTTGGGTTCAACAAGTAAGCATTCTTTGGATAAACTTCTGGGCTATGGTGAGTCACAAGGAACTCATTAAAGTAACCATGCCTTCGAGGTTTTTCAAATAGTCCTACCCATTGAACTTAATACTAGACCTTGGTCTAACTCGTTAGGATCCATTTAAGGGTAGCTTCGGTCAGTTCCACTTGGCCAAATGCACCAGGTCGAAGTCATATCTTCCTAGACATGCGATGCCCAAGCTTCCCTAACGTACTATCATCCAAAAACTTCACCAGTACCGTGGGTCAAGTTAAACCTAGCCCATTTTTTCTAACCTTAATTACCCTGCCGAGTAGTCTACTTTTGTTTACCTATTTCGGGTAGATTAAGTTCGGTTACCCAGTCGGGTAGTTTAGTTAGGGGTGCCAGCTATTCTGGATCCTCCTTCTAAATTTTTATTTGATTGAATTTTGAATTTTGAATTTAATTTTTAATTTTGAATTTTAATTTAATTTTAAATTTTGAATTTTTAATTTAATTTCAAATATTTAATTTTAATGGTTTTTCTGTTAATTCCCCCTGGATCATAGCCTCTATATGGCCTATCGAGGTAGTGTATCTGATCCTTCGGGACCCAGTATTGACCAAGTCCAACTTGATTGACCAATTTGGACTTGGGGACCCATGCTTGGACTGATTTACTATTTGGTTTGTTTATTAAAGATAAATAAGATTTATATTTCTTTTTGGTTTTATATCCTAGCCCAGTTTTATTGTATACGACTCTTTGTGATCCAAGAATTAGGTCGAGATTCTTGGATCCTAAAGAAAATCGTTCTAATGTTAACTTCAAATCCTTGATCTGATTTTTCAGACTGAAATTTTCTTCCTCAAGTTTTTGGACCTGAGTTGAATTTCCAGTCTGAACTTGATCAAGTAAGGATTTAGAGTTAGTCACTTCTTTAAGGGCAACTACTTCCTTTAGAAGTGACTTAATCTTAAGGTTTGACTTAGCTAACTTGCGTAATAAATAATTGACTAAATTATTAAGTCTAGGAATACTTACAATGGAGTCTGGTCCTTCAGAAACGGATGCGGATCCGTGGCTTCGCTCGGACTCGGCCTCTGACTCGCTCTCGCTCTCGGATTCGTCAATCTGGTCCCGGGCCATCAACGCGAGTAAACTCGTCTGATCGAGTTCGTCGTCGTCATCCTCCGAAGAAGATTCGTCCCAAGTCACCTTTAGGGCCTTCTTCCTTCTTTTCTTTTTTGACTCCTTTTGGTTGGGGTAGTTGGCTTTGATGTGCCCCTTCTGGTTGCATCCATAGCAGATTACTTCAAATTTTACCTTAGTACTCGGTTGGACCTCCTTGGATTGTACCGCCTTCTTCAGGTCTTTCTTGTTGAAGCCCTTCTTCTTCTTGTAGAGCTTCTTCACGAGATTCACGAGTTCGCTGGTCAGTTCATCTTCTTCATCTTCTGAGTCGGGTTTGTCTTCTGATTCCGGTTCAGTTTTTCGCCGTAATATCGGTTCCCGTGTTCGACTGGTACCTGCATCCAAAACAACCCCCTTCTCGGTTGGCTGTGTATTAGTCTGCTCGTGAAGTTCAAACTCAGAAAATAACTCATCTAATTTTAAACAAGACAGGTCCTTGGAGACTTTGTAGGCATCTACCATTGATGCCCACAATGTACTCCTTGGAAATGAGTTTAGAGCGTACCTTATGACGTCCCGATTCTCGACTTTCTGCCCGATCACATGAAGAGAGTTGAGGATGTCTTGAATCCGTGCGTGGAGCGAACTCGCCGTCTCTCCTTCCTGCATTTTTAGATTGTACAGTTTATTAAATAATAAGTCACGCTTACTTACCTTAGTTTCTGAGGTGCCCTCGTGAAGTTCGATTAATTTCTCCCATAGCTCCTTTGCCGTAGTGAATGGACCAGCTCTGTTGAGCTCCTCCTTAGTCAGCCCACACTGGAGAATACATGTCGCTTTGGCATCAGCTTCCACCTTCTTGATTGTGGCAGATTCCCATTTTTCGCAGGGTGTCGCCTTGCCGTCTTCGTCGGATGGGAGTAGTAGTCCGGTCTTGATTATCATCCACGTATCGAATTGTGTCTTCAGGAAGGTTTCCATTCGCCCCTTCCAATATACGAAGTCTTCTCCGGAGAAAAGTGGGGGGCGAACGGTGCTGAACCCTTCTTGTTGGGCCATTTGTAATATCGACAATATATGTAAAACAAAAACAAGAGAAATGTGCCAAGACTAGGTCTTGGATTAGCAGTGCGGGAAGATAAGGATAAGAAATAATGAACTCGAGTGGTGTTGCACCAGCTTCGAGTAAAAATCGATTCGTAAAATGATTAGATTGTAGCTAATTAGCTAATTCTAATTGACTTCGAAAAAACAGAAAATAACCACGAAAAAATACGTGATTGGTGGTTGCACCAAATCAACGCGACCTCGCTCTGATACCAATTGTTGGATCGAGACGTGCTAGAGGGGGGTGAATAGCTCTCGCGGCTATTTCTTTCGATTATTAGAATCCTAAATCGTATCAAAAACTAACAGAGTAATAAGCAGCGAAAAGTAAATAAGAGAAAAGCAAACACACATAGGACACGGAGAATTTACTTCGTTCGGAGCCTGTAGCGACTCCTACTCGAAGGCCCGCGATCCTTGATCGCTTACTGTGGGCAACAACTATAAGCTCGAATAGATTTACAAGTTTAAGTACAAGAAGCAAATAAAGAACGTAAATAAACTTTTATGCCGACAACTAAAATGCTAAATTGAAGCTCCAGGTCGTCGGTGTCGAGTTGCAGCACTTCGAAATGAGTTCGTTAGCAGTTGAATGCAGAAGAATCGCTTAAGAGTTAATATACTTCACTGCTGCTCGAAGTCCCCTTATAAAGGGCATCCAAGGCGCCTCTAAGGCCTCCGAAGGCGCCTCCATCCCTTCCGAATCGCTCGTGCAGATCAGCGCTGAACAATCGTCGCTTATCGCCTTGAAGGCGCCTTCATCCATCTTTAAGGCGCCTCCAATGAAGCATCTAAGGTGCCTTCGCGCACCATGAAGGCACCTCTAGTGGGTCTGCACAGCCACGTCACTTTAGCACCCGAGGCGCCTCCAAGCTCCATGGAGGCGCCTCGGACACTGTTCATCCGAGGCTATTCTTCTCACTTTGGTCCCTGCAAGATACATTAATCTCAAATATATCCTGCAGCACAAAGTTAGCACATAAAACATAATAGATATGATAATGACAGTCTCCGGACTGTCCGGGTCTGACTTCGGGTTTCCAACCGGAAACCCTAGGTCGACCCGATGCCTACTGTTCCCTCTACGGGGAACGTATCCTCACCTATTCCACTCAGGAGATTTACCTGTTGCCAGTGCGATCCTCCAGATCGACTAGACTTTTGCTCAACACTCGACGCTTCCGGACTTTCTGCTGGACATCCGCTTCCCGGCTAGTCAGTCTTTCACCTGGTTCGCGACACCAGGACTTTCCACCTAGGGTTACCACCCCCTAGGACTTTTGCCTGAAGCCATCGACCTGCCAAGACTTTCCGCATAGGGTTACCACCCCCTATGACCTAGGGTTACCACCCCCTAGGGTTTTCCCTTTGCCTAACCGCAGCTAGGACTTTCCTGAAGTACTCAAGCAGACTTATTAGATCACAAAACACCTTAACTTTGAATCCTTTTCCATTATCAAAACACGAGTTCGATCGTCGGATGCTTCCCGCACCAACACCTTGGAGTAGGAGTCGCCCTAGGCTCCGAACCAAGTAAATCTTGGTGTGCTTTTGTGTGTGTTCTTTAATTTATTCCACTGCTTTATAACTCGATAGTTTTACGAATTTGAAAAGAGTGAAAGCCATGAGCGTTATTCCCCCCCCCCCCCCCCCTCTAGCGCTTTCGATCCAACAACACTAGTCAACTGATCCCTGCCGTTCAGGCACATAACCTCTCTGTGCTCACCCCCAGTCGACTGGTCCCAGTACCAATCGATTGGTACAACCCTAAACCTATGGTTTCCCTTTCTGAGTGCATTTCTCTCGCACTCGGACTCTCACGACTCACTTGTCGCTTTTTCACAACTTTGACCTCTTACCTTCAAGTCTACTTCCTTTGGCTCTCATCCCTTCGATGCATTCAAGCTCGCGACTCGGCCCCTATGTCATCCTTCACGTATGCCTTGAAGTCGCTTCCCTCAGCCCTTGTCCTGGCTACCTTGTCCGCGGTCCCTCGGATGCTCCATCCTTCATCGGACCCAAAGTCATCAAGATGAATAATATGTGTATCCTGCAAACCTGCATAACTCAAATACACATATAAAATACAAGGATGAACCTAACTTAAACCATTTGCCCAAATACCAAAACGCATGATCACACGGACCATTGGGATTGATCCAACAATCTCCTCCTTTTTTATGTTTAGTAATACATTTAAGTTAAGGAAAATATAATAGCAAATAAACATGCTAAAACAAATGGACTTATGTTGCCAAGACTACACATTTAGACTTACACCGCTGAATGGACTTACGTTGCCAAGGTTGTACACACTTGGACTTACACCGTCAAATGGACTTACGTTGCCAAGACTACACACATAGACTTACACCGCCGAATGAACTTACGTTGCCAAAGCTACACACTTAGACTTACACCGCTTAATGGACTTACGTTGCCAAGGTTACACATTTGGACTTATACCGCCGAAACAAAAAAAAATGTATTGCAACCTATCACAAGGTTCCCCCTACACCTAAGCTCCCTATAGAGCTAGGAATTTTACCATAAGAATATTTCAGAACCTATCACAAGGCTCCCCCTACACAAAGACACTTAAGGTTTTCCCAACTAAACCTTACTTCTCCCCCTTTGCCTAGCATTATAAACACTTCCAACAATATCCTAGTTATCGAAAACTTGATCATCAATCTGACCCTAAACTCGTGTATTTATTCCCCATGGATCTCATACACCTATACCGGTTGATCTAATCAAAATCAGTGCTGAAAAATAGTTTTAGACTGGTATCAATCAACTGCCTCCAAGATCAGTCGACTGCCCTTTTCGACACAATCTCACAGAAGCATTATGTGGTCGAAAAATACTATTATCACTCGACTGGTATATGCACCAATCGACTAGTACCTTTTTTCAACCCAATTCAACATTCTGAATCCGATTTCAGAAATGCACCAATAATTCCACAGAAGTCCAAAAATCCCCAAATTTTGTGGAGAAGTCTGTTTTATCCATGCTTATTTGAAAAAAATATATTTAAAAATGCACATATCTCGGATCCCAAGATTGACATAAAATTTAAAACTAGTTAAATGATTCGATTGAACCTTAACCTAAAGTTTTAGTTTTGGCTTTCTCTTGATGTATTTGCCCATACTAAATCATAATGTATCCCTAGCATTTGTTTATATGACATCTATACATCCAAAACTTATTATCATACAATATTGTTGGGACCGATGTGCCCGGTAGAGGGGGGTGAATAGCGTTTCGTCGCGCTTGCGTCGGTTTGCTCCGTCTTGTTGTTGTGCAGCGAAATATTCGAAGACAAACACTCACAATGCTAACACCTAGGGTTTACTTGGTATCCACCTCAAGAAGAGGTACTAATCCAAGGATCCGCACATGACACGCTATCTCTACTAATAACAACTCCTTCTCGGTCGCAGCCGTAGGCGGAGAAGCCTCGTACAAATCCACACACAACAACACAACTCACACAAGAAGAAAATATAAGATATAACTACAATACACCCTTCTTCTTGCTTACTTGTTGGTTGTTGTTACCTCTTGAACCTTGGGAATGCACCCCAAGCGCCTTCAAGAAGTGGCGGTGAATGCTGGAGAAGCTCGTTGAAGATCGCCGAAAAATCGTAGGAAGAAGATCGCAAAAATCTGTGGAGAAAATGCTCCGCAACGGCTATATCCTGTGCTCCCAATCGATTGAAATCAACCCCAATCGATTACCACGTCAGATCCACACAATCCCAGCCATCCATCACCTGCATCCTACGCAACTGCCACTTCCCAATCGATCGACCGATCGATTGGGACTGCCTGAATCGATCGCCCGATCGATTCAACGCCTTTCGGTGCTCTCGCGTCCGTGTGAGAGCTTCTGCTGCCCAATCGATCGACTGATCGATTGGAAGCTCCCAATCGATCGTCCGATCGATTGGGAAAGTCTCTGTGCTCGTGATTTCATATCCCAATCGATCGGTCGATCGATTGGGCCTTCCCTCAATCACAGCACAATCCAATTGATTGGACCCTGGTTCAATCGATTGCCTAATCGATTGACCAGCCTGGACTTGACTCAATCTCAAGTCCAAAGTCTCCAACCCAACTCCCAGTCAACCGTGACATGTTGTGTCACGCCCCGGAGAAGTCCCTGTCCGAAGAAATTTCGGCAGCACCTCCCCTGTACGGGTGACAATCTGAAACTTCTACAATGCCCTCAAGGCTACATATACATCGGCCAACACGGCCAGAACAATAACAATGATAAAACATAACACACATCCAAACATCCACGCAGTTTAATAGTGAACAACTAAAGCAATGATAAGAAGACTCAAAAACAACCTTACTCAACTATACCCATAAAGCTCAAAACATATTTCCTACTCCACTACACCCATAAAGCACAAATCCGACGGTAAAATCAACTCACCTCTTCTGCCGTCTAAGCAGGCATGTAGTAAAACAAATCCAAATAAACTCATAGACAATATCCATAAAGTAACTAATATAAGTCCAGATGTCAAAACAGAACAAGTCTAAACATAGTCTAAACAAGAAAAACTAAAAGATCAACACACGTCCTCGTGGACTGCAGGGGACTAGCGATTGGAATTCTCCGGACAGCATCAACCTTAAAATAGCAACGGAGGAGGGTGTGAGTCCAACACTCAGCGGGTAACAACTGATATGCATAATAAAGAAAATAACAACCAACACTAATCATGCGTACAGTCTCCTGATACAAGAAGGAAAATTCAACTGAAATGAGCAGGAGAAAACTGTACTAACCAGTGTTAGGACCAAAAGTAGCTAGAGGGAGGTGCATAGCTCGTCGCGTTCGCTCGGTGCTCGGCGTTGCTTGTTCCTTCAAAGATGTGCAGCGGAAATACAAAGAACAATCACACAACGCTAACACGGTTGGTTTACTTGGTATCCACCTCACAAGAGGTGACTAATCCAAGGATCCACACCAACACACACACCCTCCACTAAATAAAACTCTCCTTTATGGTAACTACCAAGGGCGGAGAAGCCCTACAAGACTCAATACAAGAAGAGAGGGAAAGGATACAAGAAATACAAGCTTACAAGCTTACAATGAGTATAAACCCTAACCCTAGCTTCTCTTCTTGGCTTTGATCCGCCTCTTGACTTGGAAAACTTCCAAGATCCTTCAAGAACTGGCGATCTGAGCTTTGTGAGTGCTGTGGAGGAGCTGGCGAGAAATCTGGAGTGAATCAGAGAAGAGATGCCGAAGGATATGAACGCCTGCGGCCTTTATCGACGCCAACGGTCGGATCCCGATCGATTCGAATATTCCCAATCGATCGGGAGGCTTTGGATCGATCCACGGATCGATCCGGAGCGCCTCTGCTCGATGGCGGATCGATCCACGGATCGATCCGGCGCTTATCGCGCAAGCAGCGTCCCAATCGATCCACCGATCGATTGGAACATCCGGATCGATCCACGGATCGATCCGGAGGCTCTCTGTTCGAGAGGCTGGATCGATCCACCGATCGATCAGCCTCTGATCGATCCACCGATCGATCCAACACTTGGTTTTTGCCCAAAACCAAGTTCCAAGCCTCTCAAACCAACATCCGTCAACCTTGACCTGTTGGTACATCATGCCTAGCATCCGGTCACCCTTTGACCGCTAGGACTTCCCACCAAGTGTCCGTCAATCCTTTGACCCACTTAGACTTTTCTATTCATGCCAAGTATCCGATCACCCCCTTGACCTACTTGGACTTCCATCGATGTCCGGTCAATCCCTTTGACCTATCTCAGATTTCCTCGTGCCAAGTATCCAGTCAATCCTTTGACCTACTTGGACTTCCCAACACCAGATGTCCGATCATCCTTGATCCATCTGGATTTTCCCTTGCCTGGCTTCACTCACCAGGACTTTCACCTGGCTTCACTCACCAGGATTTCCAATCTGCCTAGCTTCACTCACTAGGACTTTCACCTGGCTTCACTCACCAGGATTTTCAATCTGCCTAGCTTCACTCACTAGGACTTTCACCTGGCTTCACTCACCAGGACTTTCACCTGCCTAGCTTCACTCACTAGGGCTTTCCTTCTGCCTGGCTTCACTCACCAGGACTTTCACCTAGCTTTACTCACTAGGACTTTCACCTAGCTTCACTCACTAGGGTTTTCCTTTTGCCTGGCTTCACTCACCAGGACTTCCCTGTCAAGTATCCGGTCAACCTTGACCTACTTGACTCTTCTTCAATCAATTTCTTATTGTCAAACATCTAAACTCAAACCAAGACTCAGCTTGGTCACCCAGGTCAACCTTGACCTGAGGGATGTTGCACCAACAATCTCCCCCTTTTTGATGTTTGACAATACCACAATAACACTTACAATACCACATGTAAGTTAGGCTAATCCTATAGCCTCAATCTTCATGCCACTAGGTAATGAACATATAAATTAAGCTCTTCATTCTCCCCCTACGAGGGCACACTCCCTCTAGGTAATGAAAGCCTAACTTACACCCATTCATAGGTCCTTTCATTCTCCCCCTATTGGCACACATCAACCCATCTTTGGGCACACATCAACCCATGCCCCAATTTTGGGTACACATCAATAAATCCATTTGTTGACGACTCTCCCCCTGAAGAGTTACTCATCATTGTTCACAACATCACTCGTTGTGATCAACACGATAATGAAGGTCCCATGCCCTTCATTTATCCTTAACTTCTCCCTCAATGTAGACAAATACCCAACCTTGAGCATTATCCACTTGAAGTCACTTGAACAATGAGGATATCCACTCCCCATTAAAGTTCAAACGCTCAACCTTGAGCATGTTCTTAACGGAAGGTTGACCACCTTCCAAGGTTCATGAAAAGTAATTTTTCATGTCTTTAAAGAGTCCCTCCCCCTAAAGACATGGTGGTGACTTCTGTCATTGCACCAACAATGACTTGGAATCCCTAAACCTTTAGGAAACCCAAATTTAGAAGTTTTGAGGTTCAAATACTCAAAATTTGAAACAAAGCTCAACCTAAACTTCAATGAAACCTTCCTTAACCAATCCATCCTTGTTTTCACATGAAAATACCCTTTGTATGTATACAAATGTATTTTAGGGGTTTGGAATGGTTACCTAGACTCAAAGAGGTTCAAAGATGCTGAAATCAAGCCTTCCCAGCCAAAATCAGCAACTTGGATCGATTGGAGTTGGGTTCCAATCGATTGAACCTTTCTGAATCGATCCACTGATCGATTCAGACTACCTGGATCGATCGGCTGATCGATCCAGCGAGCTTCTGCTCACGGGAGACTTGCCTTCTGAATCGATCCACGGATCGATTCGGGCACTCCAATCGATCCATGGATCGATCGGAGCTCTGATAGTTGCTGAAATTCCATTTCAGTCAACTTCAGAAACCCCTAGAAAATTCTACAAAAATCCAAAAATCATGAAATTTCGTGTAGACATTATTTAGGGCATACTTAATCATGGAAAAATAGCTTTCTATGAAAATACATCATATTTTCAAAGATTGACACAAACTTGAAAACTTACAAAAACTTTAGTGTTTTCTTCAAGTTTGTGTCTAACTATTCAATGGTGATTACTATCAAAAGATAGCCTTCACCAAGGTTTTCAAAAACATTTTAAAAACATTTTCAAAACCAATATCCCATCATGTTCCTTGGGCATAATGCACATGACTTGTACATTAGCTTTCCCAATGATGGGAAAACACATAACTATGTGTTTTGATGAACCTAAAAACTCAAAAGAATGCACTAAATCAACATGTTGAGTTTTGTTCATCATCCTAACATCTCACTTGTATCTATTGTGGACAAAACACATACAAGTCACCTTATAGTCTTTGTGAGATGTAGATTTTGGTTTTTGCCCTAATCTAGGGATCATGCATATCTATCTAGGCATTTTAGAAATATTAGTCATCCACCTAGGATATCACTTGTCAATAAGTGTCGTTAAATGCTATTCGTCCTTAATTACAAGGAATTAAACTTAATGCATGATTATGTTATGGCATACATCAAAAGAAAATAATTTTCAAAAGAAAATATCCTATTACTACATGATGTATGAATGTCATGACACGGTATTTTTGGAGTTTTCATAATAAAACAATGAATTCAAAAATAGACATGATGTCATGGCATATGATGGGCAAGCAATCATGGCAATGTTTAGCATAAATAAAATGTACCTAGATTAACTATCTAAGTATCCTTAAAGTCTTAGCTAAACTTACAACTTAAACCTAGATTGCCCTAAAGTGCTTCAAAAGAATGCCAAAGCCTAAATTGGCATTTTTAATTTCCTTGATTTAATGTATGCCAATTGAAAATAAACATGTCCTCAAATGTTGGCATATTCCATTTTTCCTCAAGAGTGATTACATAAATCAAGGCCTGGATTGCCTTAAATTTCCAAGAGAATACCAAAATCCCAAGTTGGTACTTCTCAAGGTTTTCCCAATTTGTGCCATTTTAAGATAAAATCAATTTTTCACCATTAGACACATTTTACTCTTTCAAGGAGTAATCAAAGATCCACTTCATTTTCAAAGGTTAACAAAAACCTTGAAAATGCTCCTTGAGTGTCAATTTCCTCAAAGTTAGGTTAACTACCCTTCTAATCGGAGTTGACACTCTCTAACCCATCTATGGGGTAGAGAAGATGCTCCTAGGAACCCAACACCTATTGGTGCTCCTTGGATGCTCTAGGTACTCACTAGGGATAACTTCCCTAGATACCTTCCTAGTGACCTTGTTGGGCTTCTTAGAAGCCTTGGTCACATTTTCTAGGTCAACTCTAGGGATAGCCTCCCTTGTGACCTTGTTAGTGACTTTCTTAGACTTCTTAGAAGTCTTAGTCACTTTGGTTGCAAAGATACTTCTAGGGATATCTTTCCTTGTATCTTTGACTTGACCTCTAGACTTAGGGTTTGTTCCATAGCTATATGGAACCCTATGATAACTAGGAACATCCTTTTTAGCTTTGGGTTTGTATCCCAAACCTCTATAGCCATTGGATGACCTTTGTGCACCTAGCCCTAGGTATTGCTCATTTTGCCCTTTAAGGATATTCTCCATCCTTTTTAGGGTCTTTTCTAGTTTGTCAAGTCTTGACCTCAAGACTTGATTTTCTATCATTAAATCCTTAGGTTTTGGTCCATGAGCATTTTTGATCTTGGGCATGTGTCTATTTTCCTTAGTGTTCCCGCCCATGTGTCTATCTACCTTCCTAACCTTAGGTTGGGTAGTTTTGGCATGTAGGGCCACATGTTTTTCCTTAAAGCCCTCATGCTTTCTATTCTTATGGTAAATTGCATTAAAATGATATAAGTTAGAACTATCATGCTTTTTACCATAATGTAAAGGGGTAGGCTCAATAAATGTTACCTTCTTCTTTACCTTGGAGGCTCCCCCTTGACGAATGCCTCCTTGAGCCTTGACCATCTTCTTCCCCTTGGGGCATTGACTTCGGTAATGCCCCTTTTGATTGCAAGAGAAGCATATAATATGCTCCTTGCTCTTCTTTGTATTGGGGATGATCTCCTTGGGCTTCGCCTTGCCCTTTTGTGCCACTTGGCCCTTCTTCTTGGCCAATTTAGGGCACTTGCTCTTGTAGTGCCCATGTTCCCTACACTCAAAGCATATAATATGATTTTTATTTTTAATTGAAATATTTATACCTTTGCTTGTAGGGGTGGCATCTTTTCCTTTGGATCCGGAGATAGAAGCTTCCTCTTGATCCGATCTTGATTCTCCTCCATTTGATTTTTCTTGACTCGTGGAGGTAGAAGCTTCTTCAATCTCTTCATCTCTTGACCCGGATGTAGAAGCTTCTCCTTCTTCTTGATCCGGTGTCACCAAGGATTGCTCCCCCTCAATCCTAGAGGTGGAGGCTTCATCATCTTGAATATGAAACAAGGAGTATGCTCCCTCCTTGTTCCCTTCGTTGCATTCCCTTGAGGATGAAACTTCTTGGATTTCCTCTTCCTCGGAGGTTGAGCATCTCTCAACCTCGGAGCCCTCCTCTTGGTCTTGCTCCAAAGAGTCACCCTCTCTGGATACTTCTTGCTCTTGTACAGTGGAGGGGATCTCTTCATGAAGCTTGGCCAATTTGCTCCATAATTCCTTTGCATCTTCAAATTCTCCAATTTTGCAAAGGATGGTGCTTGGCAATAAATTTACCAAGAGCTTGGTCACTTTATCATTGGCCTCGCACCTTTGGACTTGCTCTTTGCTCCACTTGCTCCTCTTGAGAACTTTGCCCTTTGAATTTCTTGGATCCTCGAAGCCTTCCATTAGAGCAAACCATTGCTTTATCTCCATCATAAGAAAATTTTCAATTCTTGATTTCCAAGAATCGAAACTCGTGGAAGTATATGGTGGAGCCACCCTTGTGTCAAATCCAAGTCCATCTTGGAATTGCATCTTGAAGTTGAGCTTTTTGATATCTTTGACTTTGACAATTTTTGCTTCAACTTCTTCACCCTCTATCTTTTCTTGTTATGCTTGACCCTTCCGGTGATGATTCCGGTAAAGAGCGGTCTCGCTCTGATACCACTTATTAGGACCAAAAGTAGCTAGAGGGGGGGGGGGGTGAATAGCTCGTCGCGTTCGCTCGGTGCTCGGCGTTGCTTGTTCCTTCAAAGATGTGCAGCGGAAATACAAAGAACAATCACACAACGCTAGCACGGTTGGTTTACTTGGTATCCATCTCACAAGAGGTGACTAATCCAAGGATCCACACCAACACACACACCCTCCACTAAATAAAACTCTCCTTTATGGTAACTACCAAGGGCGGAGAAGCCCTACAAGACTCAATACAAGAAGAGAGGGAAAGGATACAAGAAATACAAGCTTACAAGCTTACAATGAGTATAAACGCTAACCCTAGCTTCTCTTCTTGGCTTTAATCCGCCTCTTGACTTGGAAAACTTCCAAGATCCTTCAAGAACTGGCGATCTGAGCTTTGTGAGTGCTGTGGAGGAGCTGGCGAGAAATCTGGAGTGAATCGGAGAAGAGATGCCGAAGGAAATGAACGCCTGCGGCCTTTATCGACGCCAACGGTCGGATCCCGATCGATTCGAATATTCCCAATCGATCGGGGAGGCTTTGGATCGATCCACGGATCGATCCAGCGCCTCGCGCAAATCGATGGACATCTGGATCGATCCACGGATCGATCCAGAGGCTCTCTGTTCGCTTAGGAGAAGCCTGGATCGATCCACTGATCGATCCAGCTCCTGGATCGATCCACTGATCGATCCAACACTTGGTTTTTGCTCAAAACCAAGTTCCAAGCCTCTCAAACCAACATCCGGTCAACCTTGACCTGTTGGTACATCATGCCTAGCATCTGGTCACTCCTTTGACCTGCTAGGACTTCCCACCAAGTGTCTGGTCAATCCCTTTGACCCACTTAGACTTTTCTATTCATGCCAAGTATCTGGTCACTCCCTTGACCTACTTGGACTTCCATCAGATGTCTGGTCAATCCCTTTGACCTATCTGTATTTCCTCGTGCCAAGTATCCAGTCAATCCTTTGACCTACTTGGACTTCCCAACACCAGATGTCCGATCATCCTTGATCCATCTGGATTTTCCCTTGCCTGGCTTCACTCACCAGGACTTTCACCTGGCTTCACTCATCAGGATTTCTAATCTGCCTAGTTTCACTCACTAGGACTTTCACCTGGCTTCACTCACCAGGATTTCCAATCTGCCTAGCTTCACTCACTAGGACTTTCACCTGGCTTCACTCACCAGGACTTTCACCTGCCTAGCTTCACTCACTAGGGCTTTCCTTCTGCCTGGCTTCACTCACCAGGACTTTCACCTAGCTTTACTCACTAGGACTTTCACCTAGCTTCACTCACTAGGGTTTTCCTTTTGCCTGGCTTCACTCACCAGGACTTCCCTGTCAAGTATCCGGTCAACCTTGACCTACTTGACTCTTCTTCAATCAATTTCTTATTGTCAAACATTTAAACTCAAACCAAGACTCAGCTTGGTCACCCAGGTCAACCTTGACCTGAGGGATGTTGCACCAACAACCAGGACCAGGGTATAAGTATAACAGGATTGTCAGACCGAGAGTGTCATAAATCCTGTATGCATGTCAATCATATGCATCCATATAAATGCAACAAGCAAATGCAGCAAACACAAGCAATAAATGCATCATGCATATGATGCAAATGTCATGGTCACCCCTGACGCCAGTCAACCATCTCACACACAATGGTGAGACCGAGTGGGTAGGGTTGTGACAACCGTGCACTCTGCCATCACTACTCCTGATGAGTGACCGAGTGGACGGGATGCTGTCGGAGCACACCTATCCTCCTACCCCAAATCATAAATAGGAGAGCTCAATGCTCTCATCTCCCGGTACACGATGACGGGGAGAAATCTCTGCCAGCTACCACGCTGCGTCACACTACCCATGAGCGGACCAACGAAGCCAAACAAAGTCCAATCGCCTGTCGGCTACCACGCTGCTACACTAAACCAGCGGAGTCAAACAGAGCAGAACCGTCTGCCGACTACCACGCTGAGTCACCAGACCAATGGAGCCAAACAGCAGAACTGTCACACACCTGTCTGATATACCACTAACCCATGAGTGGTGGTGTGTATAAATATATGTAACTAGCGATGTGCTCGACAATAATGGAGCAGACTATCGCACAACATGCAATCATACGAGATGATGCATGACACTAAAACATGGCAATATCCTGAACAACATAGCAATATCCATATATAAATATAAAATATGTACCATAGGACAAATGAATCAAATCAAAGGTACACAGATCATATAAGATATCAAAAACCCTAGGTCCTGAACATAATGTATAACATGATTGTGTCACTACCCCTATAAGCATGTATAATCAGATAAGTACTAACATGATGTGCATAACAAATAAACAAATAAGCATGTAACAGATCGGGTAGTGATCAACCGAAGCAAATGAGAAACACAATCATTGCTATTTGTTAAAAATATTACTATGCATATCAAATGACATAAAGTCAAAAATACCCGCCTCCAATAGAAAGATCGTATCCGAAATAGATCCCTCGTCGAGACACCGTCTTGAATCAAAGTCCTGTAATAACTACATTTAATTTAGCTACATACATATCACATAGCTAAAATAATTTCTTATTTACTAGAATCCTAATTCATCCCACTATACAATTTGATTTAGGTCTAGAACTAAACCAATTTGAACTCTTCCAAATTTGAACCTAGTACCAGAATAAATTTATACACCTTACCTCTAACTCTCTTTTAGCCGTCTGTGAAGGCAATAGACCCGATCCACAACGGCAAGGTCGGAACCCAGCAACTTCAGATCAACTGTCTACTGCCAATTGGAAAACTAATTCTAAATCCTTACAGTAGTATACTTCAATCTACATCACTGTTGATGTTAACAAAAATCCTTACCTAACTTCCTCTTCCTCGGTGATGGTAGTGTAGTAAGAAATCTACTGATGGTGGCAGTGAATCCGGCTGCCGGAAGAATGAAGAGGGGGAGGCAGTGGCGTCGAGCGGCAGGTCGTGGTCACCGAGATGCTGGTCTCGGACTGCTCCCTCTTCTGTCCACAACCTGGAGAGATATCTAAGGCACAAGGAAGACAGAGCAAAGATTAGTGCAAGGGAGGCAGCGACGCTAGGGTAGAGAAATGCAACGCAATGGCCGCCGGAGAGATCGAACTGTGGTTGTCGGCTTCAAGCTAGGGTACGACGTCGGCTATAGGGCGTCGTCGCTGCTCCGTGTGACGACAGCGGCAGCGGAGCGACGCAACGAGAGGGCGACAGCGGGTCGGCGGTGGTAGATCGTCGCCGGCGCTTGGGGGAAGAGGAAGAAGAAGGCGTCGGCTATGTCGGGTGGTCTGGCTTCGGGCAGGAGAAATGAAGAGGAGGAGAACCGCCGAGCGGTTAGGGCACGCGCACGGGCGAAGAGAAACGACGCCGACGCGAGGAGGTTAGGGCACGTGAGGAGAAGAGAAGGTGCGGGGGTTTGTGGCACGACAACAGGAGAGGAGAAGAAAAACAAAAATAAAGAAAAATAAAACAAAAAAGGAAAAAAAATCAAACTTTTCCTCGCTTAAATTGGGTAGCCTAAACAGGCTTTCCTCGGGCCCCGTCTTTATCTCCGTAATCTCGTTTATACGAGCTCCGAAAAATTCCCGAAAAATTTTCAAAAATTCTGAAAAATTCCCCTTATTATTATCTGCCCTTTTCGGTATTTTACATGTTGGGTCTCCATGCCTAGCATTTGGCCACACCCAACCAACCTCGAACTAGCCTTCTAGCCTCCTCCATCAGCCTTGCGTCCCTCGAATATCCCCCCATCCTTCACGTCTTGCCTTCAAAAGCTTCCTTCGGCTTCATCCTAGTTGTCAGGTTCTCCTTGCCAAGTTACACTAGGACTTATCTTGCCAAGACCACATGCTTGGACTTACACCCTTTGCCAAGATCACACTTGGACTTTCCAATTGCCTGGCTCCTCACCAGGACTTTCTCCTTTGCCAAGATCACACTTGGACTTTCCAACTGCCTGGCTCCTCACCAGGACTTTCCATTTGCCTGGCTCCTTACCAGGACTTTCCAATTGTCTGGCTCCTCACCAGGACTTTCTCCTGCCTAGCTCCTCACTAGAACTTTCCAATTGCCTGGCTCCTCACCAGGACTTTCTCCTGCCTAGCTCCTCACTAGGACTTTCTCGTTGCCTAGCTCCTCACCAGGACTTTCTCCTGCCTAACTCCTCACTAAGACTTTTCAAATACCTAACCTCCAGTTCGGACTTACCCAATCAAGTCTCCTGTCAACCTTGATCTACTTGACTTGTATTCTCATCAACCTGGTCAATCCTTTAACCATCTCCATAATCAGACGATTGCTCCAGCAATCTCCTTATATTGCCAAACATCAAAACTCAAATCCTGACACAAGCTTGACTCAACTCAAACTTAGTCAAACTAGTCAAACTTGACCTAGGGAAATTGCCCCAACAATCTCCCCCTTTTTGATGTTTGACAATACCTTTAAGTTAGGCTAAATTCCATAGTCTTAACCTCTTCTTTATACCAAGGCTAAATCCCATAGCCTTAACCTCTTCTTTATCACAAGGCTAAATCCCATAGTTTTAACCTCTTCTTTTTCACAAGGATAAATCTCATAGCCTTAACCTCTTCTTTATCACAAGGTTAAATCTCATAGCCTTAACCCTTTCATGACAAGGTATGAATGAAGGTTTCCTTCATTCTCTCCCTTTCCTAGAGGGCAAACTCCCCTTGCTTCGGATGAAGGCCTAACTTAACATTCCATTCTCCCCCTTTGTCACACATCAAAAACTGAAAACAAATTCTTCTCCATAAGAGTTAATTCTACGTTGTTTACAACCTCATATGTTGTTAATAACCTCACAATGAAGATCTCATATTCTTCATTGCCGCCTAAGCTCCCCCTTGAGCTCTACTTCACTTCACAATGTTCATCCTAGAGCATGCATCAACTTTCCAATGAAACTCCCATTCATTGTATTCAATGCTCCCCCTTGAGCAGTAATCTTCTTCTCAATGCTCATCCAAGAGCATTTTTCACTTTACCAATGAAGGTCCGATCCCCTTCATTAATTCAATGCTCCCCTTTGAGCAGTAACCTACTCCACAATGCCCATCCGAGAGCATTTATCATCCTAGCAATGAAGATAACCAATCTTCCATTATTCCCCAATACTCGACCCTGAGTATTATTCATCACGAAGGTTTAACCCCCTTCCAAAGTCCTTGAAGATAAATTTTTATGCATTCAAGGAGTAACTCCCCCTAAAAACATGGTCAAACTTCTGTCATTGCACCAACAATGACTTGGAGTTCCTAAACAATTAGGAAAATCAAAACTTGAAGTTTTGAGGTTCAAGATTCAATAATGAAACTAACCCCAACCTAAACTTCACCTAAGTCTACCTTAAGCAATCCATACCTATTTCATCAAGAAAACTCTCCCTAAATATATACAAATGTATTCCAAGGGATTTGGAATGGTTATTGGAACTTGAAGTGACTTAAAGTGCTGAAATAAGGCTTTTCAGACCAAAATCAGACTTCCCAATTGATTGAAGTTGGGACTCAATCGATTGAAATCACTTCAATCGATCCATTGATCGATTCCGCAAGCTACTGCTCGCATAAATTCCCTCTGAATCGATCAGCTAATCGATCCAGCGTGGGTTAATCTAGGGATGGCAATGGGGCGGGGCGGGGGCGGGTTTGCCATTCCCATCCCCGCCCCATTCTTATTTTTTCGGGTTCGGGGATTCCCCGAACCCGAACCCACGGGTTCGGGGATTCCCCATCCCCTCCCCATTTCCAAATTGACCCAAACCAACCACAGACACCAGAAACAGTAGAATATTAACCCAAACAAATCACAGACATAGAAACACCAAAATGGTAGCCACTATATCATCAATTGCAATCCATGGAGGTGAAAGTTTAACTGCCATGTATTAATACCAATATTATCATCAATATTAATATTAATATTAATATTAATATTAATATTAATATTAATATTAATACATGTAATCTGACCTGACATGAGCTATTCTAGAGTCTGTGGTTTGTTTGGGTCAATTGATAATATTAATATTAATAATATTTTCAAAATTTTTAATATTAATATTAATACTATTATTAATACTTTTTAAAAAATCATATTATTATTTAATAATAATAATAATAATAATATTCGGGGTGGGTTCGGGGATGGGGATAGTATTCCCATACCTGCCCCAAACCCGCCCCATCCCCGAAAAATCGGGGATCCCCATCCCCATTTCGGATTTTCCCCGTGGGGCCCCAAACCCGCGAGGAAAATTGTCATCCCTAGGTTAATCAATCGGTTGATCGATCCACTGACTCTCTGTTCACGGGAATTGGCTTCCCAATCAATCAACTGATCGATTAAAACCATCACAATCGATCGGCTGATCGATTGGATTTCTGATTTTTTGAAATTTAGTTTCAGCGAAATTTAGAAACTCCCCAAAAATTCTATAAAATTACAAAAATCATGAAAATTCATGTAGACTTTAGGGTATACTCTATCAAGGAAAAATAATTTTATATGAAAATACTTCCTATTTTCAAAGATTGACACAAACTTGAGACCTAGAAAAAATTTTAATGTTTTCTTCCGAGTTTGTGTCTAACTATTCAATGATGATTACTATCAAAAGATAGTCTTCACCAAGGTTTTCCCAAAGCCTTTTAAAATCATTTTCAAAACTAATATCCAATCATGTTCTTTGGGTTCAATGCACATGACTTGTACATTAGCTTTCCCAATGATTGAAAAACATATAACTATGTGTTTTGATGAATCTAAAACTCAACAAGATGCACTAAATCAACATCTTGAGTTTTGTTCACCATCCTAATATCTCACTTGTATCTAATGTGTACTAAAACACATATAAGTTACCTTATGGTTCTTTGTGAGATGTATATTTGGTTTTACCCTAAATTAAGGAATCATGCATATCTACCTTGGCATTTTGATGGTTATGAACATCCGCTAAGGATGTTACTTGTTAGTGAATGTCATTGGTCCTTAATTGCAAGGAATTAAACATGATGTATGATATGTTATGACATACATCAAAAAGAAATAATTTTCAAAAGAAAATTTCCTATAACTACATAATGTATGTATGACATGACATGATATTTTTGTATTTTTCATAATAGAAATGAATGCAACACATGATGTCATGATATGTGATAAGCAATCAATCATGGCACTTTAGCATATATAAAATATACCTAGATAGACAATCTAAGTATTCTTAATTCCTTAGTTAAGCCTTTAAATTCTAATCCTAAATTGCCTATTGAAGAAATGTCACAACCCAACTTGGCATGTCTTTTACCCTTTCCTATTTGTGTCAATTGAAATTAAAAATTAAATCCTCAAATTTTATTTGGCACATTTTACTCTTTCTAAGAGTGACAATTTGGATTAAGGTTTACATTTCCCTTAATTTCATAGGAAAATGCCAAATTCTCAATTTGACATTTCTTTTGCTTCCCAAGTGTGCCAATTTAACTTAATTTCAAATTCTCAAAACTTGGCACCTTTTTGCTCTTCAAGGATTAATCACATTTGATTAAAGCATGAGTTTTCTCTTAATTCCTTAAGAAAGTATCAAAATTCTAACTCAATTTTTCTTATACTTTTCTTAAGTATGCCAATTTAGATTAAGTTCAACTCTTCAAATTTTGGCACATATATCACTCTTTCAAAGAGTAACCCAATAATCCATTTCATTTTCAAAGGTTAACAATAACCTTGAAAATGCTCTCAAGTGTCAACTTTACCAAGGTTGGGTTAACTACATTTCCAATTGGAGTTGACACTCTCTAAACTCATCTAGGGTGTAGAGAATATGTTCCTAGGAACCCAATACCTATTGGTGCTCCTTGGATGCTCTAGGTACTCATTCGGGATAACTTCCCTAGATACCTTTCTAAGGACCTTTCTAGGCTTCTTAGAAACCTTGGTCACTTCTACTAGGTCACTCCTAGGGATAACTTCCCTTGTCACCTTCTTTGTGACTTTGTTAGATTTCTTAGAAGTCTTAATCACATTGGTCTTGCCAAAAGAACCTTTAGGGATTCCTTCCCTAGTATCCTTGACTTGACCTTTACACCTAGGGTTGGCCCCATAGCTATATGGAACCCTATGAAAAGAAGTCACATCCTTCTTGACTTTAGGTTTTTATCCCAAACCTCTATAGCCATTGGATGACTCTTGTCTAGATTTTCCTAGGTTATGTTCATTTTGACCCTAAGCATGTTTTCCATTCTTGATAGAGTCCTTTCTAAATTATCAAGTCTTGACCTCAAGACTTGGTTCTCCGTCATTAAATCCATAGATTTGGATTTTTCTTGACCCCTATGAGCATTTCTATATTTTTGCATATATCTATAATCCTTAGAGTTATTACCTAAGATACTATCTACCTTCCTAAACTTAGGTGTGGTAGTTCTAGCATGAGGAGGAATGTATTTTCCCTTAACGCTATCATGTTTCCTATTCTCATGATAAATAGCATTAAGATGATGAGAATTATTTCTATCATGCTTTTTATCATGTGTCAAAGAAATAGATTCATTAAATGATACCTTGGTTTTTACCTTGGAAGCTCCCCCTAGCCTTGTGCTTTCTCCTTTGACTTTGGTTGTTTTCTTCCCCTTTGTACATCGACTTCGATAATGTCTATTTTGGTTGCACAAGAAACACACAATGTGTTCCTTGCTCTTCTTTATTGTGGGGATTGTCTCCTTAGGCTTCTCCTTGCCCTTGGGTACTACTTGACTCTTCTTCTTGGCCAATTTGAGACATTTGCTCTTGTAGTGCCCATATTCCCTACACTCAAAGCAAATGATATGATTTTTGTTATTTACAATTGAAGTTTCTATACCTTTGCTTATAAGGATGATACTTGATTCTCTATTTGAAGTAGCTTGAATTGTGGAGGTTGCATCATCTTTTTCTTCTTCTCCTCTTGAGGGTGTGGGTGCTTCCACCTCTTCAACTCTTGAGGATGTGGATATTTCCACCTCTTCCTCTCTTGAAGATGTAGAAGATGTCTCATTTTCTTCCTTCTCCTCCTCTTCCTTCTTCTTCTCGAATATTGACCTTATATCAACATTGAATTGGTCCTTCTCTTCTTGGACCAATGAGCCCTTCTCCTTAAGCTCATCCACTCCTTGAAATTGAGTGGGGTTCTCATGATAGGCAATAACCTTTTTCCAAAGATCACTTGCACTCGTGCATTCACCTACACTCAAAATTATGTTAGAGGGTAATAGATTTAACAAAATTCTTGTTACCTCTTTATCCGCCTCCGCTTGCTCCCTTTTTTCCTCAGTCCAATGTCGAGTTTGGAGGCGCTTACCCTTCTTGTTCGTTGGAGCTTCAAATGGGTCCTCCAAAACAACCCATTGGTTCTAATCCATTTGGAACCATGTCTCCAACCGAGTTCTCCAAAAATTGAAGTCCTCTTTGTTATACGGGGGTGGAATCTGGATGTCCCATTCGAGCGGTCCTTCAGACACCATTTTCTTCTTCCTCTAGCTTCTTGCTCTCTTGGTGTAGTCCGTAGAAGAGCGGTCTCATTCTGATACCAATTGTTGGGACCGATGTGCCGCTAGAGGGGGGTGAATAGCGTTTCGTCGCACTTGCGTTGGTTTGCTTCATCTTGTTGTTGCAGCGGAATACTCAAAGACAAACATTCACAATGCTAACACCTAGGGTTTACTTGGTATCCACCTCAAGAAGAGGTGACTAATCCAAGGATCCACACACGACACGCTATCTCCACTAATAACAACTCCTTCTCGGTCGCAGCCGGAGGCGGAGAAGCCTCGTACAAATCCACACACAACAACACAACTCACACAAGAAGAAAATACAAGATATAATTACAATACACCCTTCTTCTTGCTTACTTGTTGCTTGTTGTTGCCTTTTGAACCTTGGGAATGCACCCCAAGTGCCTTCAAGAACTGGCGGTGAATGCTGGAGAAGCTCGTTGAAGATCGTTAAAAAATCACAGGAAGAAGATCGCAAAAATCTACAGAGAAAACACTCCGCAACGGCTATATCCTGTGCTCCCAATCAATTGAAATCAACCTCAATCAATTGCCACGTCAGCTCTGCACAATCCCAAGCATTCATCACCTACATCCTAAGCAACGGTCACTTCCCAATCGATCGACCGATCGATTGGGACTGCCTAAATCGATCGCCCGATCAATTCAGCGCCTTTCTGTGCTCTCGCGTCCGCGTGAGAGCTTTTGTTGCCCAATCGATCTACCAATCGATTGGCAGTTCCCAATCGATCGCCTGATCGATTGGGAAAGTCTCTATGCTCGCAATTTCACATCCCAATCGATCGACCGATCGATTGGGCCTTCCCTCAATTGCAGCACAACCCAATCGATTGACTAGCCTGGACTTGACTCAATATCAAGTCCAAAGTCTCCAACCCAACTCCCAGTCAACTGTAACATGTTGGATCTCCATGCCTAGCATTTGGCCACACCCGACCAACCTCGAACTAGCCTTCTAGCCTCCTCCATCAGTCTTGCGTCCCTCAGATATCCCCCCATCATTCACACCTTGCCTTCAGGAGCTTCCTTCGGCCTCATCATAGTTGTCGGGTTCTCCTTGCCAAGTTACACTAGGACTTATCTTGCCAAGACCACATGCTTGGACTTACACCCTTTTTCAAGATCACACTTGGACTTTTCAAATGCCTGGCTCCTCACCAGGACTTTCTCCTTTGCCAAGATCACACTTGGAATTTCCAACTGCCTGGCTTCTCACTAGGACTTTCCAATTGTCTGACTCCTCACCAGGACTTTCTCCTGCCTAACTCCTCACTAGGACTTTTCAATTGTCTGACTCCTCACCAGGACTTTCTCCTGCCTAGCTCCTCACTAGGACTTTCCTGTTGCCTGTCTCCTCACCAGGACTTTCTCCTGCCTAGCTCCTCACTAGGACTTTTCAAATGCCTAACCTCCAATTAGGACTTACCCAGTCAAGTCTACTGTCAACCTTGACCTACTTGACTTGTATTCTCAACAACCTGGTCAATCCTTTGACCATCTCCACAACCGGACGATTGCTCCAACAATCTCCTTATATTATCAAACATTAAAACTCAAATCCTGAATCAAGCTTGACTCAACTCAAGCTTAGTCAAACTGATCAAACTTGACCTAGGGAAATTGCCCCAACAAATATGACCTCAATGTCATATTTCTTGCATGAAACACATATGTGTCAATTCCTTAGGTTTGAGACTCAAGTCCGTCTCCAAAACCCCTTGGCACATTCCATGACCCATTTAGAAACCCAAGCAATACCCACCTGAGATCCATTGGCCATGAGTCACAAATTGACTCTTTGAGCTCCTTTGGAGCTCTTAACCTTAGTCACCTCCTTAGGTGACTCATCTATTGTGGCTAAACTACAATAATGTCCCTTAGGAGATTTCCTCATCTTCTTGACCTTGGACATATCATCCTTGCTATAGTCATATGCAACCCTAGCATAAGACTTTCCCTTAGTATTAGAGACATTAAATCGACATCCTAAACCCGATCTATCATTGTTAGATTTTTGTCTACCCAACACCATACCTAATGCCTTAGATCCAACATTGAATCTCTTAAGGAATTTTTCTAACTTATCAAGATTTGCTTTCAAAGCTTGATTTTCAATTTCTAGGTTCCTAAACTTAGAGTCAACATGTCCACCTTGGACGTTCCTAGACTTACCCTTCCAAGGCATGTGTCTCCCCTTCTTAGGATTAATGTATTGGTTCTTCATTACCTTCTTCTTCTTAGGTAATGAGAATTTAATTTTTCTAGGTCTATCATGCATTGGTCTCCTAGGGTTATGATCTATATTGACCATATTTCTATTATGATATCTAAAACTAAAAATTTTCATTGCTACATAATGATAATCATTATTTTTTTTCTAGCATGCATGGGAACATAAGAATTTGAATTATACTTCAAATTAGGGTATACCTCCCGTATCCTTGAAGCTCTCCCTTGACTTTTGCTTCTATTCTTCTCTCATTTTTTCAAAAGTACAAGCTTCTTGATCTCCCTCTTCTTGGGGCATTTGGTGTGGTAGTGTCCCTTCTCCCCACACGTGAAGCATTCTATGTGCATCCTCCTCCTTTGGGCTTTTTCATTCCTACAACCTTTGTTAGTATTTAAATTAACTTGAATGGGTTTAGGAGTTACTTTCTTCTTACCCAATGGATACCTACTCTTGTAGTGTCCCTTCTTATTGCACTCGAAGCAAGTGATGTGATCCTTTGACTTCACTTCGGTAGAGATGCACACTAGGTTGACTTCCAAGACTTCCTCTTCACTTGTCTTGTATTCTTCTTCAACCCTTGAGGATGAATCCTCATCCACACTTGTGGATAACATTTCTTCATCCTTCTCTTCCTTGGATGTTGAACATGTCTCAACTTCCGGTTGCTCCTCCTCCTCTACTTGAGCAATTAAACCCATCTCATTGGGTTCTTCTTCTTCTTATGTAGGTTTAATTTAGGTTCTTCCCCTAGAACCATCTTCACTCTGCTCCACAAATCGTGGGTGTTTTCATATTCATCTACACAACTTATCACATTAGATGACAATATGTCTATTAAGATTGATATTGCCCTTGAGTTTGCCTCCAATCATGAGGTTTGCTCTTCCGTCTAATATCGTGGTCAAAGTTTCTTCTCTATCTTATTTTTTTGGGACTTCGAACGGCTCCTTAATCACCATCATGGTGTCTCAATCCGTGTCGAAGAAGGCTTCCATCTTCATCATCCAAAATGTGATGTCCCCTAAGCTTCCTCCTTTATACTTCGATGGATCAATCAAGCCGGTTATCTTCTTATAGTTGCTCTTCTCGGCGATTAGTCTGGTGAAGTGCAACCTGGGTCTGATACCACATGTTGGGGATTAGATGGTCGGCTAGAAGGGAGGTTGGATAGACGATTCCCCTAAATAGATTGCTCTCTACATATTCGACATCATAGTGGAATACAAATATGAATACGAATATGAAAGTTAAAGACAATAAGAGAAATGCAAACCACAACACGATGATTTACGTGGTTTGGAGATAAAACTCCTACTCTACAGTTGTTCATAAGGTGAACGATCCCTATCCGTCGGTAGATTAGTCCCTAGAAAATTCGGCTAGCACAATCCTCCTTGTCAGTGGAGAAATCTCACCACAACTCGACCAAGAACACGGATTGCAACGTAGGCTTGGAGATTCTAATTAGACTTTAACCAAGTCCAATTTCATCACCTTGGTCAGCCATCCCAAGTTCCATCTTATAGAGCTTGGGAAGAAACAACAAGGCTATTTACCGTTACTAGTTGACTGGTCCTTGTACCAGTCGACTGGTGCCTGGCCAACAACTCTCCAACAGCTCTTTACTTGTCAACTGATCCCTACCGTTTGGTCATAGAACCTCTCTATGCTCACCTCAGTCGACTGGTCCCAGTACCAATCGACTAGCACAACCCTAAACCTAGGGGTTCCCTTCCTACGTACATTTCTTTCGCACTCGGACCCTCACGACTCACTTGACTCTTTTTCGCAGCTTTGACCTTGTGCCTTCAAACCTACTTACTTTTGCCCTCGTCCCTCGGATGCATTCAAGAACGCGGCTCGTCCCCAATGTCACCTTTTACGTATGCCTCAAAATCGCTTCTCTCGGCCTTTGTCCTTGCGGCCTTGTCTACGGTCCCTCGGATACTCCATCCTTCATCGGACCCGAAGTCATCAAGCTGAGTCATATGTGTATCCTGCTAACCTGCATAACTCAAATACATATATCAAATACAAGGGTGAACCTAACTTAAATCCTTTGCACAAACACCAAAATAGATTGTCACACGAACCATTGGGATTGCTCCAACAATCAGGTCCTTGAGTTTGACATGTAACTGATTAACTATTTCCCCTTCCTCAAGTTGGAGATTGCTAAGTTGGTTCCAGAGAAGATCTCTCTTAGCTAGTTTTGCTTTTGATGTTCCTTTGTGTAGCTTTAATAATTTTTCTCAGAGTTTGTGAGATCGAGATGGGGGGGAGGGAGTACGTGCAGCTGAAAAGAAAGAAGGAATGAGAAAACAACCAAGCTAACACTACCGAGTTTTATTTGGTTTGGAGCCTATGACGACTCCTACTCCAAAGCCCACGATTGTTAATTGCTTTCGTTGGGTAATCACTATAGTTTCAAAAATCTTTACAAAAATTAAATACAAAAAAAGGACAAGTACAAGTAATTTAAGTGTTATAATATCGACGAGTTTTAAGGATCTGGAGGGTCATGCTTTTGATCGTCAAAGTCACATCGCTCGGTTATCGAAGTCGCGTCGCGAAGTCACAGAAAGTCTTTTAGAGTAGCGTGTAAGAAAGTGATTGTAAATTGGAGTTGTTGTTGAGCATCTGGTCGAGTACTCCTTTTATGGGTTGTTGAAGGTGCCTTCAACCGTATTGAAGGCGCCTCTAGCTCAGATCCTTATTCCGAATTCATGGAGACGATAACTCCCGCATTCTGTGAACTTTATCCCTTCGAAGGCGCCTTCAAACTCATGGAAGGCGCCTTCCATCCGGTATCCAAGGTACCTTTAGGCGCTTCAAAGGCGCCTCCGTACATTTTCCGCACGGGCCTTCAGCCAAGCCATCCGAGGCGCCTCCAACAGCCCCGGATGCACCTTAAACACTGTTCATCTGAGCCTTTTGTGTGTTTTTCACCAGGGATGACAATTTCACCCGAACCCGATGGAGGATCCGATATCCGATCCGAATGGAGGAGGGTATGGATGGACTATAAATACCCGATACCCGACCCGAATACCCGATTAAATAATATATATACATATATTAAAAAAAATTCTTTTTCCAAAATCAACTTACTATTTTTGTTGATATTAGGAGGAGACTATATAGATGTTTAATATATTTTTTTTAATTATATATATATATATTTTTTAATAGATTGTTAATTTTAATATATTTTTGTTGAATGATAATAGTTAGATAGAAAGAAGAAAAATTATAACTATAGAAGATATCCGATCATTTAATGGGTATGGGCATACCCATCGGAGATCCTATACCCGATGGGTATGGGGACAGAGGATATAAAATCCAATCCGAACTTGACCCAGTCATCCCTATTTTTCACTCACTGCAAGATACGTTACTCCAAAATATCAAACATACCTTGTAAAATAAAGTTAGCATGATAAAATATGATTAATAGAATTGTTTGACAATCTCCGAACTGTCTGATTCTGACTTTCAGATTTCTCGAAAACCCTAGGTCAAACTGACGCCTACTGTTCCCTCAACAGGGAGCGCGCCCTCACCTACTCCTCTCAGGAGAAATTACCTTTTGCTAGACCGGTCTTTCAAACCGGCTGGACTTTTTCTCAGCGTCCGAGACATCAGAATTTCATGTTGAACGTTCGATCCCCGACCTATCCTATCTTCCACCCGGTGTCCGCGACCAATAGGATTTTCACCTAGAGTTCTCGACTCTAGGATTTCACCCAACGTCCTCAACCCTCCAGACTTTGCCTAGTCCCCCGAACTAGGATTTCATTGTCTAACTGCACCTAGGACTTTCCACTTGCCTATAATCCACTAGGAATTTTACCTAAAACAACTTATGACTTTCCTGCAAGCTCAGTCATACTTGTTAAACAATAAGACAACTTAACTTTGAACCCTTTGTCATTATCAAAATACAAGGTTGATCGTCTAGTACTCCATGCACCAATAGAGTTCTTTCGCTGAAGTGTAGGTGTTGATTCAGTTGACTTCTTTAGGTGGTAGCACACTCAGAAGGTGTAACTCGACCTTACGGTTTGCCATGAACTCAATTTGCTGCTTTTTGTTTCAAAGATGCTCTTCTATTTCATCTCCGTTCTCATCTTTAGGCACTTCAAAATCATATTTTATAATTAGTAAAATATCAAAATCAATTTTAAAGTATACTTCCATTTTTTACTTCCATAGTGCAAACTCCCTCTCAAATTGTGGCGGGTAGATGCTAGATCCGGCCATTTCCTCAATGCTTTAGTTAGTGGTTAATCTTTATAAAGCAAACTTCACTCTGATATCAATTGTAGGTCCTGGTAGGGGCTGGCTAGAGGGGGTGAATAGCCCTGAAAATGAATTAGACAAATATCTTTTGTTTTTCCTTTAGCAAGGATGCACAATTAATTTAAAAAAAAAAACAAAAGAAATAAAGTAAGAGGACTAAGGAATTTTACTTGATTACAATTTAGATAGTTGTTAATCCAAGACAGTTAAAACCTCCACTAAAAATCTCATTAGTGAAGGCGGAGTAGCTTTTTATAGTCTTTGAAAGCTCAGAAATATCTAGGAAGATGAATATAATGATTGATATAAAATTCCTAATTCCATGGGGCTTTTTATAGCCTCCTAGGATAAATTACCATTGTTTGGAGACGTCTCCAAAGCCAGCTAGGGTGCATTCAAGTGGATAAAATTTTATCCACTTTTCAACGGTAAGCTAACGACTCTGACTAGTTGGAGGCGCCTTCAATGTGATTGGAGGTATCTCAGTACTATTCATTCGAGGAGTCTTAGATCACTTAAGGCTCCCTCACGCTCCGTAGATTCGAGGTGCCTCTAGTTGCCCTGAGGCGCCTCGATTCTATTCATCTGAGGCACCTCCAGCTCCATTAGAGGCGTATTGAGCATTGTTCATCAGAGAATGAACAACTCTAATTGCTTGTGTGATGCTCCATCCATCCGGAGTTGAGCTCACTTGAACCCAACTCTGATCTCTCCTCGAGCAGGCTTCATCCCGACTTCTCATCCCTTGAAAGCTTCCTGTGCGTCTTTCTCATCCACCGGCGTACTCTTCAGCAACTTTTCGACCCTCAGATGTACCGAGCCCGTCCATTTGTTTCCTATGCCACCCTTATCGCTCACCGCATCTTCCTTTCGACTTTTTGTGTTTCTAAGTTTCTGCACACTTAGACATAATACATCAAAACGACACATAACTTAACTTGAATTAGTTGATCACATCAAAACTAACCAGGGGTACTTATAATATTCTACCTGACTCGCCGTCAACGATTGAGTGGTCGGGGCACTTGAAAGTGAATGCACTCGAGGCACCTGGATCACTTTTGGGTGCCCCGACCACTCTGTCGCGGACGGACATCGCGGACGGGCGTGACGGACAAGCATCACGGACGGGCGTCACGGACAACGAGTCAGGGAGGATATCAAACCTTATATGAGTAGTGATATCCTTCCCGACTCGTCGTTTGTGACTGAGTGGTCGAGGCACCCAGAAGTGAATGCACTTGAGGTGTGCTAATCAATTTCGGGCACCCTGACCACTCAGTCGCGGACGTGCATTGTAGACAGTGAGTCAGACAAAATATCATTACTTATTTAAGAATTTGATATCCTCCCCGACTTCTCGTTTGTGATGCACGTGTACGATTGAGTAGTCAAGGCATCTGAAATTGATCTGACACTACAAACGTGTAATGCTTATCTGGTTGAGGAAGCATCTTCTTTCTGCTCTTATTATTTTGTTGATAATGTTAAAACTAGACACCGTAAATGTCCTAGAAATTCAGATGATACTCAGAATATAGATCCATCGATGCTTTCTATTTTCAAATTTTCTGATAAACCAATGGGTGCATCTGTTTCTAGATGGTTAACTCAACAAGAATATCATGCTACAAGACCATACATACTCTTAAACTGTGATGAGGTCAAACCCTACATAAAGTAAGTTAACTTCTCTAATCAAGCTTTTATTTCGTTGTACTTATTTGCTTGATATCCTAATTTTCTTATAATTACCTTCTTTCAAAGCTTGTATGAGCAACAATTATATCTTCAAAATCCATCAATGACTGCAAGTGAGGTTGATGAAAAGTTAGAGACCGAATTTGCATTATGGTTTCAAATATATGTGAGTTAGAGAAATTTTCATAATTCTTTATTAAAATAAGTTCGGTCCTAATTTTTCTTATTATTATTTTGATAGGTGAAAGACCGAAGAATATTTAATGTACAAGATGATAGAATATTGAATCTTACATCTGGACCCCTACACCAAATAATGGTCTATTCCGGTTACTATGTTAATGGTCTCAAATTCCATGTGAGACAACAAGATTCGTAGAGATTAACTTTTAATTCTGGTGTCTGCGTTAAAGGATCTATCAACACCAATAACACTGAGTTTGATTACTATGGTAGACTTGAGGAAATTATAGAGGTTGAGTATCCTGCATTACCGATAAAAAGGTGTGTGTTGTTCAAATGTTCATAGTATGATTCGACCCCAAGAACAGGTACCAGAATACATCCAAATTATAATTTAGTAGAGGTTAATACAAACAGAAGGTTCAATAAGTTTGAACCTTTCATTTTTTCAATACAAGCGGGTCAAGTTGTTTATCTTGAATATCCTACGAAGAGAAGAAGAGCTAGTGAATGGTTGTCTGTTTGTCGATTGAAGTCTCGTTCTACCATAGAAATGTCGAACACCATTACTGCTCAAAACCATGATGCATTTCAGAATGACTAAGTAGAGAGACATTCGGTTGATTCACAACTCCAATTTACATCACAATTACTTGTAGATGATAATGCCACTGACGAGGAGATAGATGATGGAGAGAAATCCAGCAGTGAGGATTTTGTTGAACTAATAAAGTATAGCGACGATGACTTACAAACTGTTAATGTTGAGTAGAAATGCTTCCAGAGTCTAGCATTGATTAAATTTTAGTATTATTATTCATCTAGTAAGTTATGCTTCAATCATGTTTTGTTGCTTATTTATCATGTTATTAAAGACTTATTATGATGTGCTGTAATATGTTTTTGTAGATATAAGGTATCATGGCAAATCTTCCAGCACCACTCCGTGGATCCACCGTCCTTAGGGTTGTTGGAGAGTCGTAAGTATTTTTTTTATTATTAGTAATTCAAGTTCTTTATTTATAACATATATCTTATGTCTTAATATTGTTTATATGTAGGTTTACTCCCGACGGCCATCGAGTATCCACATATATCACACGGAAATTTAAGGAAAGAGTCTGCATATCTGGGACTACATGGAGACATGTAGATACTGCAACTAAAGATTTTTATTATCAAGAATTTGTGATAAGTAAATTGAATATGTACATTATATTTATCCTTTAATATACTAAAATTTTATTTTTTAATTGCAGAAAAAATATACATGGGAGGAGGGGCACGAGGCAGAATTTGCAAAAACTTGGAATATTTATTGTGCCAAGTTGTACAAAGACCTATTATACTATGTGAGAAAGGATGGCACACGGCCTGCTTATGTATCCGACGAGATCTGAAGTGCATGGACGACCACTTGGTCTACAGAAAGATGGCAGACAAAGGCTTTAAAAGCTCGAGCGAATAGGAATACAGAGTCAGGTGGCCCGAGTACCGGATCTGCTCAGCATACATCAGGATCTCGATCCATTGTTGAGCACGCTATGGATCTGGTGATTTTAATTTAAAGTTATATAAATTAAAATTTTATTTATTAATAAATTTGTATAATTTTAGCCAAACTTATTTGTGCATGCAGGAGCGTTTTTTAGAAAGACAACCCACTTGCTTGGAGATCTTTCTCAAGACTCACCAGAGAAAGGATGACACATATGTTGATGATCGATCAAAGAACATTGGGGTTTGAATTATTAACTTGCAATTTATATTTAATCTTTAATAATGATTAATTAGCTTTAATAATTGTGTATAAGATATAAATTGTATATTTTTTCTACACATGAGGAAATGACAAACAGGGTTGCTCAGGCATCTCAGCCACCAGTAGAGGGAGGGGAGTCACAGGATCTATCCACCCAGGAAATAAACGAAATTTATTATGATGTTGTGGGTGAAAGGACAAAGAACTCCTCCCTCTACGGCCTTGGCTCCCAAGCCAAGGTGGTATTTGATCGCTTGAGGACTCCTAGGGGTCGTGCGAGTTTCTCTTCTTCTTCTTATGAGGTGGAGTCATTAAGAAAAGAAAACCAAGAATTAAAGACTCAGATGACTACCATGGATCAGAGGTGGGAGAAGAAGTGGGCTGCACATGAGCAGGCATTGGCTCAGATGTAAGTAATCATTACACGATGGGACCCATCACAGCAGCCCCATTCAGAGGAGACCCATCAGACCCCGCTGATGATTAAATTTTTTTGAGGTATGTTTAACTATAACTTAATTTTTTTTAGAATTTCTTAGAAATTCATTAAGGAAAATATATTTATTCTATTGGGATATTATTAGATACTTATCTTAAAGTGTTTTACATTTTTCAGGAGTTCATATTGATACATTCACCGTCACCACTATTATTGGTTATCTAAAATATAATCTAGGTATTTTTTTTTACAAGTAAAATTAGTTATATGTAATAATGTTTGAGTTATATTACATTTACATCGATTTATTCTAATCATAATCTATTGTATTTGACTTTTACAGGATTATATTCGGATATATGTATAGGTGATGTATCATGGTATACATTTTGGATATTTTGTATTTGTCGTTCACTTATATACTTTTAGATACGTATGATTGTGAGCACTTGATATTTAGATTTTATTATATTTTAGAGATTTTTCTATTTGTCGTTCAGTTATGCTTATGTATTTATTATATGTTGTATTTTGGATATTGTGGATTGATTTATATTGTGATCTTGTTGTTGTATGTTGTTAGTATATTGTGTGTGGATTGTGATATATGTATGAATTGTGTTTGTGATGTCATCGCTTGTAATGGTTTGTATTTGTATTAAAATTGTATATGGGAAACGAGCAAAACAGGTGCAGGGTTTTAAAAATTTTTCAATTTTTTCCCGACGGAATTATAGTTTCCGTCGGTAAAATATCGAAAGAACAATAAAAGTTTGCGATATATTGTCGATGGAATCCCTGATTCTGTCGGTACTTGCTGACGAAATCACTCATTCCGTTGGAGAATCCCGACGGAATCATTGATTTCGTCGGTAAGTACCGACGGAATCATTGATTTCGTCGGTAAGTACCGATGGAATCAGTGATTCCGTATCAGTGATTCTGTCGGCAATTCCCGACGGAATCAGTGATTCCGTCGGGAATCTCTGTTACCTACCGTTTGGTTTTTTATCGACAGGGAAAATATTCAGTCGGTAATATACCGATGGAAAATATAATTCCGTCGGAAATTATCGACGGAAATACTATTCTGTCGATAAAGTGAATTGCCGACCAAATTACTCCCGATATCATGAATTCCGTCGGTATTTCGTCGATAATGTCAAATACCGATGAAATATTGATGAAATATTCAGTCAGTAATAATAATTTTTTTTTTTATATATTTTTTTTTAGTGTGAATGTTTGGAAGTAAATGTACTCAGGCCCCTGTATCACTTTTAAACGTCCCGACTACTCAATCATGAATTTTTGAACGTCCCGACCACTCCATCACGGACGACGGGTCACATATAATATCACTATTAAGATAATTAATGCGCCTAATTTTTTAGAAAAAATAATCATTGCAATATCTTTTTCTTATTTATTTTTAGGTGAAAAAGTCTGATGCTGTGTAGTGTCCATGCATAAGTTACAAATGAGTCAACGTCATCGGTTGCTTATGAAATCTAAATACAATTATTTTATAGATTATATTAGAGATAAAATGATATAATTTCATTCATCCAGCATAAATAATTGAGATAATAAGAACAAAACTTGATGGCGGCATAAATGACTTCGTTGATCCGGGACATCCCATGCAAGATATTTAAGAGATTTATAAAATTAAAAAAGTTAAAATTATGGTAGAGGTAAAGTTTGAGATTTATAATTTAAAAATAATAGTAAAAATTTAAATATATATTTTTATTTTAAAATTGAATACATACTAAGAATTGGATAAAAAAAATTAAGATATTTTAATAATTTTTTATAATATTAATGTGACATACTAACACTATAAAAAAAAACGCTCATTTAAAATTTAATAATTGGAGATAGTAGTGAAATTTTATAAGGGTGAGGTTTGAAATTTTTATTTTAAGAATAGTAGTGAAATTTTAAAATTATTTTTTCCTCTAAATAAAAAAATGTGAGTGGGACCATAAAAAAATATTCAATAAGAATTATATTAAATAAATAAAGTGGTGTGATTTGATAACAGAGAGTTATTAACAATCGATCGAGGATTCAAAAAATTTAAATTTATTTAGAGACAGGACAACTCAACTGGGAGCAGACAAAGTTCTCACAATTCAGTGGGCGGGGAAGATGTAGACAGCCATTCCCAACCCAAGTCCAGATCTTATCTTATCTTCCAACGTGTCGTCTCTTCCGAATCGGATTCTCATTTTCATTTGCACTCTCACGCCTCGCTGTCATTCTTTGATCATTTTGAACAGGGCCAACGCTTTCTCCTCGTTGCCCACAGACCAAACAACATGCAGGAATATATGCAATAAATTAAACTAAAGAAGGCTAAAAAATACCAATCTCATTGCGAAAGGAGTACTTCAAATATTCCTACACATCTCTATCCCTCTTTTCTTCTTTTTTGATTCATTGTGAGTTCGATGTCTGTATATATATCTAAACGAGAAGCTACTCCTAATCAGTGCACTTATAGTTCAGTGAGCGATCGATAATTGGCATGGCGGGGCAGAGGAATGTAGGTATAGCAGTCGACTTCTCTCCGTGCAGCCAGGCGGCGGTGCACTGGGCGTCGGAAAACCTGGTGAGAGGAGGCGATCGCGTCGTTCTCGTCCATGCCGTCTCCTGCTACCATATCGAGCAAGGAGTTATTAACCTCTGGGAACGATCCGGATCGCGTACGTCGACACATCTGTTTATAATCTACACTCTTAGCTATTCGACTAATCCTTTGATCTATGCATGCACGTATATCGATATATAAGCTCTCATTCCATTGAACGAGTTGTGCACTCCCAACGTCTGCAAGCAATATGCTGTGGAACCGGACTCTGAAACACTGAAGATGCTTGAGCAAATGGCCAGCCAGAAGAGAGTAACTAAATTGAGCCTATTTAGACACTTTCGATCTTTCTCTATCGCTCTCAGTATGACTAATTTATTAAATATCTGATGGTTTCACCCATAAAGGTTGAGGTGGTGGCGAAGGTGTACTACGGTGATGCGAAGGCCAAGCTGTTGGAGGCCATCGAGAGGGTCCCGTTGGATTGTCTCGTTGTTGGAAGCAGAGGACTCAGCAAACTCAAGAGGTCCCTTAATTATCTCAATCCCAGCCGTTGGGTAAAATTTAGCTAGCTAGTACAGATCATCAATCATTGTCGCATAATTAAGTTGCTATCCATCACTCTGTTTATAGAACAGACTGAATTGGCACTTCACCTGCATGTCCAAATGAGCTGATGACTGTGTCGCATTGTTTTCTTCTTTGGGCATTAAACTGCATGCCGGCAGCTGATGCGTACCTTTCTGGTTGTGTTCTGGTGGATTTGCAGGGCACTTTTGGGAAGCGTAAGCAGCCATGTGGTGACCAATGCTCTGTGCCCTGTCACCGTTGTTAAGAAGTAAAGCGAGTTCTCTTCTCACTTCTCAGTCATCATTTGAATAATCAATGATACGTATATATGTAATATATTTCAGATGAAATAATCAGATAGTTTCCTGGTGCTGTAGTTTCAGGAACTACTGTGTACGTGCTGATGAGCCATGTTTCTATAGAAAAACAACTTTTGTGAATTGTCGTTTTGTAAATCAGTTTGCATTTATTTTAGGTCGTTTTACTCATTTATAGCAATTGTCAAGTTTAAGTTAAGTTTTAAATCAATTTAAAATATTTTTTTAATCATTATGAGCTTCTAAGTAAGTACAATTTAGATGATGGACTATAGTACACTCTATTTAATTAATCGACGCACTTTATTACTTAGAAAACTATACTATAGTTCGTCTCCTTTTGAAAGGAATATAGCATGAATGTTATAGCAATGGTTCCATGCATCTTCTTTTGTATCGTAGTATTCCGTAATTATAAATTAAAAGTATAAATATATAAAAAGATTAAAATAAATAAATGAGTAATTAAAAAATAAGTTGATCAATTGTCTTTTCTGTTAATCTAGTTTACTTCGTAGAAAGGATAATTGAAAGATGGATAGTATAGGAATAAAATGTTACTCCTTTTATTTTGAAAGGAAGAAATTTTTTTAAACGTTGTATAATCTGTCTACCTCCTCTGAAGTAAACAGAGCTTAAGTGACGTGCTTCCAATCCTTGGCCGATTTATTGTCCCCTCTGTCTCTCTCTCTCTCTCTCTCTCTCTCTCTCTCTCTCCATCACTACGTAATAAACAGTGGAGCAGGCAGGGTTGGGGCAACCACCCCGGCCCACTTCGGAATCGTCGCCGGAGCCATGACCTTCGCCAGTGTCGCTGCCGCCATCTTCACGGTCTTCATCCTCATCAAGTTCCTCCGCCGCAGTCGCGTTTCCAATCTTCCGCCGGGTATGAACTTAACCCTCTCCACTCTTTTACCATTTTCTTTTCTTTTGTATTTGTGGATTGATTCGGAGATGTGTGGCGGTGTAGCTGTGCCCGGGTTTCCCTTGATTGGGAATTTACTCCAGCTGAAGGACAAGAAACCTCACCAGACGTTCATGAAATGGGCGCAGATTTATGGCCCGATTTATACCATCAAGACGGGCGCTTCCACAATGGTGGTTCTAAATTCGACTGGGGTTGCCAAAGAGGTACTTACTTAAATAAACTATTCTTCGCGCCTGAGGTTTTCAGTTCGTATGCTAGTTTAGAAATCTTGTTGGGGGGTTGAAGTGACAGGTGATAGACATATGCGGCAGGATTATTTGATGGATTTAACTTGTATAAACTAAATAGGAGTTAGTGATCGAAGTATTCTGTATTAAATATCGGAGATTTCATTGATTTACTTGATGAATTTGCCTCCATTTGAATTTGAATTCTTCTTTGTCCCTATCAAACCTAGTATAGGAGAGAATATTTGACCTGGGTGTTACTTTTGTGAAAAATGTCAACCTCTAGAGCAGATCACCACCCCACACGGTGGGAATAAAAATTTGGAGCTTGTTTGAAATGGGATCACGTGCATCGTATCTTTGAGATTCAGTTTACTCTAAAAAAATGGAAAAGTGAATCGATTGATAAACAAGAACTGATGGAGATTATCTAAATTATCTTTATTTTTTCTTTTCATTTTTCCACCCACTCATGCTTATTCATTCATCCACCTTTCTTTATCCTTTAAACATACCTGAGAAATTGATCTTTCAAGTAGATCGTCTGGTAAAAGTCGACCTTCCAGGCAATCATGAAAATTGATTTTCCAGAAGTTTCAAATTAATGGTACAAGATTGTTTGTGATTAAATATTGTGTATTAGCTCTCTTTTGGGTTAGCTCGTAGTAAGATTCAATTAGTTATCTAACAATCTTATTCCTTATGATGTTTGGCTGATCCAAGTAATAATCAAGGTGAAAAAATGGCATGGTCCTTATTTATTTACTCATCTAAGTAATAATTTCTTAGCTCTGAGCCTTTTTTTCCTTTTTTATACTGAAAAGAAATTGACACAATGTTTGCTCAATTATTTTTGTATTTTCTCCATGTCGTGCATACCCATTTCAATCTTGTTGGTATGTCTTGATTAGTAATGATGGTCCACCTATAATCAAAAAATTGTTACTCATGAGTTCTAGTGCTTTTTTGTTCCATGATAAAATTGTAATAGAAACATTTGTGATCCTTACCAATATTTTTAAGCCTTAAGGAGAGCCTTGGCGCAACGGTAAAGTTGTTGTTTTATGATTTAAAGGTCACGGGTTCGAATTTTGGAAACAACCTCTTGCAAAAAGTAGGATAATATTGGGTACAATGGATCCTTCCTCGGGACCCCGCATGGCGGGAGTTTTGTGCATCGGGCTGCATTTTTTTTTACCAATATTTTAGGCCTAACATAATTATATTGTTGTGCCTAGTTCGAGAAACTAGGATTAATTTTATCAAATTAATATTGATGTCAAATGTGTAGTCATAAGGAATGCCAAAGCAATAAAATTGAACTAATTTGAGAGATTTATAGTCAGCATATAAGTGATTCAAGATGTATGCTACCGAGCACAAGAGAATATACCAATGATCAATTTCATAAGAGTAGATTTTGCTAATTGATGCATTTGGTACTGTGGATATGCAGATATACTACTATAGCTAGGAATGGTGAGGCAATAATTAATGACATTTACATTTCACCTGAATGTCAGGTTAACATTGACAGTATGTTTTACTGATAAAAGGGATTTCGGTCCTAGGTATGGATATGCCTGCATGCATAAAAGGGCACAATTTGTAAAACCTTGGCTTTCTAAGTTTGTTTCTTCTGGCCAGTTATCGTACTCCTTAGCTGTTTTATGAATTCTTCTCAGGCAATGGTGGCAAAATATTCATCCATCTCAAATCGGAAATTGTCGAAGGCATTGACATTGCTCACTTCAAATAAACGCATGGTTGCTATGAGTGACTATGGAGAGTTCCACAAAATGGTGAAACGCTACATAATGACTAGTTTGTTAGGTGCAAATGCTCAGGTATACAAGCCAAAATTATCAAAGGATAATTTCTAATTCTCTGTTTAGTAGCAATGAGGTCTAACTTATTAGTTTATCAATCTTCAGAAGCAAAACTGTGGTATCAGGGAGACACTGATTAATAATGTGGTAAAATATCTGTATTCGGATTTGAAAGATAACCCTAATGATGTGGTAAACCTCAGAAAGCCATTTCAGGCGGAGTTATTCCGATTAGCCATGAAGCAAGTAAGTCCATTTGGTTCGTTTTTTATTTGAGAAATGTAAAAAGCCTATGCATTTCTGATGTCACATTTGAAGTCACTGGTCACTACTATTATATATAGCTGTGCTAGTAATTTATTCTTGTCCATAAGAGTATGAGAATTCCTGCAAGCTCGTAGTAAGATTGAAATTGTTCAAATAGTATCTGGTTACTACGAACATATTAATGAATTTATGATTGTAAATTTGTAATGAACGTTCTTGGTTTTAAGAGTATGGGCATTCTTATTTACAATTTTGAGGCCAATATGACTGCAAACCAATCGAAAATTGAAATGTCACCATGCAAAAGTAATAGTAATGGAATTTCTGCAAGCCAGTCTCGAACCATTTTCACTATACTCTGGTTAGCTGCCACATCTCTCGCATATATCCCAGTGTGTCTGCTACTTTGGTACGTGCATTGGATATGCTATATGTTAAATATAAGAGAAAAGTCTTTGCTGTATTACCCAAAAATTTTGCAGGCTTTGAACCTGGAACCAGAATCCATTTATGTAGAGGAACTTGGGAAGGAATTTTCAAAGGAAGAAATATTCAATGTGTTGGTGGTAGACCCTATGATGGGTGCCATAGAGGTGGACTGGAGGGACTTTTTCCCTTACTTGAGATGGGTCCCTAATCGAACCTTTGAAATTAGGCTGAAGAGAATGCTCACGCGCAGGGCAGCAGTGATGCAAGTTCTGATTACAAAAAGAAAGAACAGTAGACAATCCGAAGAGGTCCTGCTCATCTATTTCTATTTGCAGAGAATTTTTTTTGTGACTATTTTTATTTGAAATCAAATGTCACAGAATCTGAATATTCAACTTGTAGGAGATAAGCTGCTATTTGGACTTTCTACTGTCTCAGAGCACTTTGAGTGACGAAGAGATAATGTCATTAGTATGGGAAGCGGTAATTGAAGCATCCGATACAACTTTAGTCACAACAGAATGGGCTATGTTTGAGCTATCTAAGAATCCAAATAAACAGGTAGTGAAGAATCATGACCTCCCTTTTTTTTTGGCAAAATGTATGAATCACTAGCACTTAATCATGAGACAAATTCTCTACAGGAACGTCTCTACCGAGAAATTCAACAAGTATGTGGGTCTGAAAAGGTTACCGATGAGCATTTGTCACGGCTGCCCTACTTGACATGTGTGTTCCATGAGACCCTAAGACGGCATTCCCCTGTTCCTATAGTACCTCTCCGGTATGCCCATGAAGACACCCAGATCGGAGGATTCAACGTCCTTGCGGGATCTGAGGTGGTGAAAATTCCCTTATGAATACTTTAAATTATCGTTTTGCTTTACCACTCAACAGACCTCTTCATAACACTTCCAAACCACAGATTGCCATCAATCTCTACGGATGCAATATGGACAAGACGCAATGGGATGAACCTGATGAATGGAAGCCTGAGAGGTTTATAGACAGCAAATATGAGCAAATGGACATGTACAAGACAATGGCCTTTGGAGCTGGAAAGAGGATTTGTGCCGGATCTCTGCAGGCGTCGTTGATTGCATGCACTGCCATCGGGCGTTTCGTGCAGGAGTTCGAGTGGAGGCTGAAGGAAGGAGAAGAGGCTAATGTCGTCACTGTTCAGCTCACAAACCTTAAGCTTGAACCTATGCTTGCATACATAAAGCCCAGAAGCACCAACGATTCGTGCCTTTGATAGTCTTAGCGTTGAATTACGTCGAGATATGCATGTGTTTGATGATGCGACTCCGAAGGAAAATTGGAGATGTACAAATTAACAATGAATATAATTATATAAATAAAAGCATACTTTGAATGCTTGTAATAACTTAGTCATCTGACTAAACGATTTTATAAATGGTTTGCTAATAATTATATGAGTTGTTAATTCCAATTAATTTTATTTATCTTTACCTTTTTTTTTATTAGGCACAAGATACAGAACTTAACTTATGCTGGGGTGATTCAGTCTTATGAATGTTTTTTATGAATAAATTAGAAAGCGCAGCAGTGATGCTCAATCCCAACGTTCTTAGATAAATTCATTGGGTCGATCCTGCGTTAATTTGGCGACTCGATCCTCTCACCATTGCCTCGGACAATTTCATGCAGATCTCTAGCTATTTATATTTCTGTATAAAAGTGTTCGATTATTTGCTGTCAACGTTTAAAAGGTTAGCCGGACCGCGAACTTTATTAAATCGGACCGACCTGACCGGACCGGACCGAGCTGAGGCAAAACCGCTTCCCAATCGCTAGTCCCGTCCACCGACCACTATATAACCCGATAGATACGCTAGCCTAGGGTTTCATCTCGCCTATTCTCCCCGTGCTCGAGCGGCGACCATGGCGACCCCTGCGGCGGAGTCGGTGCAGTGCTTCGGTAGAAAGAAGACGGCGGTGGCGGTGGCGCACTGCAAGCGCGGACGTGGACTGATCAAGGTGAACGGCGTGCCTATCGAGCTGGTGAAGCCGGAGATCCTCCGCCTGAAGGCCTTCGAGCCCATCCTCCTCCTCGGCCGGCAGCGCTTCATGGGCGTCGATATCCGCATCCGCGTCCGCGGGGGCGGCAAGACCTCCCAGATATATGCTATCCGCCAGAGCATCGCCAAGGCCCTCGTCGCTTACAACCAGAAGTACGTCGACGAGCAGTCCAAGCAGGAAATCAAGGACATCCTCGTCCGCTACGATCGCACCCTCCTCGTCGCCGACCCACGCCGGTGCGAGCCAAAGAAGTTCGGTGGTCGGGGTGCTCGTGCTCGGTTCCAGAAGTCCTACCGCTAGAGCTCGTCATTCATAGGAAAGTTCCAATCTTGCTTCGCTTGCTAGTTCTTTTTTGCATGAACTTTTAATCATATTGATAAACGTAGTTTTATTTATAGTTTCTATTGTGGCTTTGGTAACAAAGAGACATACTTTATTAGGTTCGATTATGTTGATTAAGATCAATCTTTGTCTGGAATATGCAAAATTGTTTCTGTTGCTCACCATTTATTTTGGCATCATGGTGTTTTTGAGCGATTCGATTCCATTTTGATGACAAATCTCATAGATTGTAGTTTAATGATTGCACAATTATGTTGCTATCAAACAATGAATGAGTCATTGTGGTAGAGTTGTTTTTGTAGCGAGGCAACAATACAATACTGGTATGAATTGGTCATCATGGTCAGGTATTTCATTTTTTCTGAATAATTTTGAGGGAAATTTTATAAGATTCTTTTGTGATCTATATTACTTCTTCGATCAGAGCATCTATGACCTGACGTCGATGATTGTGATTTTGATTGTTGTTTTTACTCTACAAATTTTAGATACCACACTGAGATTTCTCTCTCATCTGCCTGTTTTTCCCTCTCATTTTTTGAGCTTTTCCTGGTAAATGTTGTTCTATTGCATGTTTTGTTTCTCTTTTAAGTCTTTTTTCCTCAAATTTGAATGTCCTTCCTCATATATCTTGTTGCTTAATTTTTTGTGTAATTTTCGCTTCATCTCCCATGTGTTCTACGCAAACTATTGTTATCATTTTAAGGTTACACTAAATCGATTAAGTTATTTTTATTGTAATAATTCAAGTTTATTTTTTGAACTAGTTTTTAAATGTCTATATCGTCTAAATTCATTTTCTCGACATTTATACTAGAGACTATATCTTCTAAATTCATTTTCCACTTATTGCTACCATTAGTACGTAGAAATTTTTTTTTGAATGATTTTATACATCATTAGTCCCGTCCTTTATTTTATTATTTTCTTTTTTCCTTAAGACTTGTTTCAAAAATGTTCACTAACGTTTCTCGTATCAAATCCATCATTGCCATTAAATTCCAGTCGAATTTGCAGGTGCAGCATTCATCCTACTAAAAATTAGATCAACCACAGTTGCCTACCAAATAAGCAGAATGCTGTTGGTGAGCGAAATGTGTGGCCAGAATTGTAAAATCTGAATAATAAACAGACTGATAGAATCTTCGGATGTTACAATGATGAATACTATGTACCCATTGGGTTACACTGTCACTTCCAACCTTTTCTACTGCACCAATCAAACCTTTTCTACTCGAATATTTAAGGTTGATCATCTCATCATCACACACAAATATGAAAAATCGACCATTCAAAACTTTTTCTAGGTTAAACATGTGGCTATTTGGAAGATCGTGAATAGCTACTGCTGATTACATCCACAAATTGTTTTTCTGGCAATCAAAGATAACGAGTTTTTGATACCTACAGAGTTTACTCTCCTACTGGTTAGTTCCTGGAGTTACAAGACAACACAACTAACTAATCAATTTGAAACACAGTCCTCGATTCACCCTTGTTCTGTCACTGAAAAATAAGTGTTTGAACAAAAGCATCAAAGATCTGTCAAACTACATAAACCCATCACAAAAAAAAAAAATTCCAGCGTCACCTGGAGCTGAACTTGCTAGTTCTTGGTGTTTTTACCACGTGCTGCAAGCCTTGATGCCACCTCTTCTTTAGTCAAGGGCAGATAATAGATTCTTGGGGCAGCCTTTGTCTTCTTAAACAGATCATCGAGTGTCAGAGCAGGTGGGTCGGGCTCCCTTGGAGGTGGAGGTGGGGGGAGTCGCTCTCTTACAGGCTGTGGATCAGGTTGTCTTGTGATGGGAGGCAAAGGTTGGTGTTGTTTCAGAGCATGCTGATGAGCTGGAGGTTGAGCAGCCTGAGGTTGCTGAAAGTTTGTAGCCTTGGGTGTGTTTGGGTTTGAAGCTGGGGCCTGTGGCGGTGCCTCAGTTTGTGCCTTGACTTCTTGGGGATCAACAAACTCCGCAACCAAAAGATTTCCACCATTGGGAGGCCACTGCAGATTGTAAACAGCACTGCGAGTTGAAGTGGCTTCCTCCACTGAAGAATACTGCAAAACATAACAGTAAGGCTTTGTAAAAGTTGACCAACATCAAATTGGAGAAAACTTTCCATTTTCATCGCTTGGAGAAATAATGAAAATACATAGTTGAACACTGAAATCCCCTATAAAGTCAAAAGATGATCGGAACTGACTTGGGTTAAGATGATGTGATGATGTTCCATAAAACCAGTTAACCCCTTCAAACACTTGAAAATCAGACGCAACATTAGAAGAGGGAAAAAATGATTTCATTGGATAGGAGGCTGCTGATGCTAATGCTGCTACTACAGTGTTATACTGTGAATGATGGGAGTTATATAGCAAAGAAAGTGCATGTACAAGAAACCGGATAAAGAAGAGTGAATTACATGAATTTAGTTATGATGGCAGCTATTTGCCAGAAACTGTCAAGTAGATAATATAATATAAGAAACTATTAAATAAGTGGATAACATAACTAACATAATATATACAAAAGTAGAGCATGTGTTTAAAACAGAAAGTTAACTATGAATATTAAGAATAAAACATAAATTTGACCATACAGAAGATTGCAAACAAATAAAAGGCTGTGATGGTGCATAACATAATATCACAGGAAATAACAAAATCATTCCTGCTTTTACCATGGTTTAATCTGATATTATTAGTCCTAATTAGTGAAAAACTAGAAGGACCAAGCTGGAATTAGATTGAACTCCTAAAATTAAGAAACAAAGATAAGAATAACAAGCCAACTTTAAGTCCTGAGATTTGCGGTCAGCTATTGGTTATTCAGACCTTATCATGTATCAGTGAGCAAAGCATCAAAAAATATATTCACTCTCCTGCAGCTTGAAGATTTACAACTAAATCACCATATAAATAATATTATGTTCATGGATGCATTTAGTGAAAAAAGTACAGAGCCAGCAACATTTAGCAACAAAAGTTCCTAATGAAGCTGGTCGAGGAATATGCATGATAACTTATTTGAAGCAAAATATCTCCTCAAACTTTTTAACTATCCTCACTCCTTTCATCTTCTCCTTCCCACTTCAATCTTTGATGACAGTATAAGGAATACAAAGAACAAGGAAGAAATGAAAAAAAATGGAAATCTACAGAAAAATGCAAGTATGAAACTTGGTTTTATTGAGTATTGAACTCTATAGTCAGTTGCATCAGGCATCAAACTCTAACCTGGTAGCATTCTATCACTAGGAAGTTCCAAAATCACGTCATTGAACAAAACACTTTGAAGGTTCCACTAAACTTTCCATATGAAATCCTCCTCACGACTAAAGAAATTTCACTTTCTTTCCTACCAACTACCAATCAAAAGCATATTATGGTTGATAAAGCATTAAAATCTTTCTTTAGTCTAGACCTGGGCGATTAAGCCAAATCTGCATGTGCTACTATCAAACATGCTTGTAGCATCATCCTATAGGGAATTCTTGGCCTGGTTATCTCCGGGTAGAGAATTAAAGCAGATGGCCAAAAACATGCAACAAATTTCAACAAACAGCCATACTAAGTCCGGCTTAGACTGCACAAGAAGTTGGAAATCTGCCAGGGTGTTGATCAATAAATGGACCATAGAGGCCTAGTCAAAAGACATAATGAAGTAAACAACAGATCAATTTTTTTTTCTAAAAAATTTACAGGTTAGATACTGAACATTAAACATTCATAAATTTATATCTCCATATTGTTATAATAGGATGATGTTAATTCCTTCATTTTTAAATTTTAAAATGTAAGATTATTTATAAGTGATATAATTATATAAAGAACAATTACCATACTAATCAAATTCAATAAGAAGAAACTTGCAACAAAACATTGCAAACACAAAAAACAACAAGGTTACAGTACACAAGGAAAAGTGGAGCTAAGGATACATAACATAGCATGAACATACAGTAACATAGCAGTGGGTCTTAATGTGGTCCATCCAGAAACTGGAAACTGTTCCAGTTTTTGCAAGCAGCTCTTGCACAGCTTTCAGAGTGAAAGGGCGCACAAATCTGTCAATTCGTAGTGAAGTGGTTGCAGGTTTCTGTGATGGTGGAACTGCATTTTAGAACAGCGTCTGGTCAAACAAAATTATTCAAAATATGAGATAAAATTAGACAATACAGATCACTTAATCTCACCAATCCGTTCCTTCTGAGAACCTCCAGCATCCTTTAAATCAGGTTTATTGAATGTGCGTCTAGAAGTAATTTCAAATGTATTCTTAGGTGCACTTGATGTACTGAGGTTAGATGATTGACGTTCTGGAATTTTAACAGTGTCTGAACTCCAACGCCGCTGCCGTTTCGGAACCTCATTGCTTGCAGCAGCTTCTTGGTCTGACCCAAAAAGGCCATTAAATTGATTACTTCACTACTGAGATGCCATTTGGCAAGACATGCCAGAAAAAGGAATAGTACAAGCAAATAAAATGCAAAATAGTAGCATATAATGTTGAATGATGACTCGATGAACAGAGCAACTGCTACCATGAATAGCTGACATATAGCATCCCAAACACAACTAAAACTGAACGAAGAATATGGAAGTATACAGGATTTGAAATAGTTGAATGCAATTATATAACAAGCTAATGTAGCCAATGTACTATTTCAACACTTTATTCAAACACTCTACTATAAGATCAAGTGTTTCCATTGAACTACAAAGATAAGAAGCAGACCACAAACAAATTTGTCGATTGCAAGTCAAATTCAATAAACTATCTCTTTTTACCATAATGAAAAAGAAATTAGCATATCAGGATAACTGTTTTGCACCTACAGTTTAATGGGTACATCAAGTTAATCTTTTAGTACTCTAACCAGATTATCTTATCTAATTATAAAAGCTCCTCCAAGATCGACATAATTAAATAAAAGACTTTGAGCACCTAAAGCAGCATATAAACTTCAATGTGCGGCATGCACATCAAAATGCTGCCTGGTAAAAAAAAACATAAGTTTTCCAGTGCAGTACAAAAGAATTTAGCCGTTAAAAATTTGATATTGCAGCAATACAAAGCAAGGTTTAAAATTTCAAACCGTGCCGAAATTTCAGTCCCATACTGGAACGATACGATTTCGATATCATATCATGCCAATATATATATATATATATATATATATAGTAATTATAAAAGAAATATGTTTATGGTGCATATAAAAATAAGTTGTATATTGATTTTGTATAAGTTCTCAATTATTGAATAACTTAATATTGTTAGAAAAAAAATAATTAAATACAATTTTCTTTAATACTTAGTTAGCAACAATAAAATAAGAAAAATTTATTTAAATATAGATGATGGTATAATAGGAGATAGAACTCAATAACGTAAAAGAATTCATATAGCCGACCTCACCTAGTAGGATAAGGTTTGGTTATTGTTATTGTTAAAAAAAATTGATCTATCAATAACTCAAATTAAAATTAATTTGTCTATAATAATAAGTATATAAATTAATATAAAGATATTACTTTATATAAGATTATATAAATTAACTGTTTATTCATTTAATTAATTATTAATTAAATAATATATATTTTAAATAGTAAAAAAATACAAAAAAATATCAGAATATAAATCTAATTTATTAAAAAAAATAGAATTTTTAAAGAATTTTTTAAAAATTTTAAATCATATTTAAAATAATAAAAAATATATATATATTAGAATATAAATCAGAATTATTAGATTTTTTAAATTTTTATATGAAATTTAAAACATTAAAAAACAAATTTTCAGAATATTAATTAATAAATTTTACATTAATTTTAAAATATTTTTTATATATTTTATTAGGATAATCTAATTAAAATTTATAAAAGTCTGTTCAAAATATCACATATACGTTATAAATTGTTTGTTAATTAAATAAAAAATTTAATTTCGATCAGGGAAAAGAAATTGGCACATGAGCAAGTTGTTAATGCAAATAGGATTCAAGTGACTAGGCCAAGTTGGAAAGCGTAGACCTATAAAGTTTAGCCATTTTCATACCTGGGGTCATAAAGAATGTCAGAGATTTGTTTGAAGGGAGTTTATCCCATATGTTTTTATATATGAGTTCATTGACTCTATTAAAATAGAACACATTAAACATGCTCAGACTTAGAATTATGACTATACCATATTGATAGAGCAAATATTTGCCATCACACTTAGTATTGAAATAAATATCATTCAAGAAAAATAAGCAAATAAGATCAAATGATTTAACAGAATTAATATTCTAATCCACTGTCAGTACCTTCTAATTTTCTCTTTTCACTAAGGAGTGCTGGCTTCTTGATGTCTTCATTAATAGTTACCTCCAGAATTAACCCATCCTGCTTAACGTCAATGTTTCTCGTATCACTAACAGCAAGCTCTTGTATCACCTCAATTTTTTCAACTAATTCCTCAGATTGGATATTGGAATCAATGTTTTTACTTTCCAATACATCATCCTCCATCAATTCATCACTCGAACTCCTATCTAAGTTCAGTTTTTCTGGAGACTCTTCATCAAGGTTATCTTCTTTCTTGCCTTCATCAACAAATGTATTTTTTTTAACATTTGTATCTTCCACGGAGACCAGGTGATTAACTTTCTCTTTAGCATCATGCACAGTCTGCAGATCGCCACCTAGTGAAGGAACAATGCTGGATGATGGCTGAACCATCTCCTGCTTAACAACCTCTTGTTCTAAATAAAAGTCAGCAGCATTTAAATTATCCTTTAATTTATTCTTTTCAATAATTGACACAGAATCAATAGGAAGGGACTCACACTTAACCTGGGATCCTAAGTCTAGGCTGACCACAGATACCTGGTTGTTTGATTCAGGGCCGGCTTTGATTTCCTCAAGGGGGAGGTTTGAATCGTCCTGCATCAGTTCATCGAGCTTTTCTTCAGAATTTGTTACAACTGCATCTAAATCGTAATGCAAGGTCACAGTGTGGCTCTCAGTTGCATCATCTTCCAAGGCTTCCACATGAGCTTCTGTTTCTAAAATGGATGCATCCAATCCTGAAGAAACTGCCCCAGCATCTTCCATTTTCAAATCTTGGTTGATGTCTATATTGGTCACTTCTGAAGTAGCTTTTGTTGCACCATCATGTTCAGTTTTTCCAGCATCCGAATGATCATCAGATATGCCAATTTTCACAATGCCAGTGATATCAGAATCTTTGACAGCCATAGTGGTATTGGTGAAGTCATCCTGCTCATCTGGATCTTTAACTTTGTCAACCATAGAAGCACTGGAGAAGTCATCTTGCTCATTTGGATGTTTAATTTTGCCAACCATAGTAGCACTTTCTACTTCAAAATTTTCTGCCACCTTAGGCTCATCTTCTTTGACTTCATCATCAACTTTCTTTTTGTTCTCCACAACCTCGGCATCCATTGCATCAGCTAACCTCCGTACCAATTCATCCTTCAAACCTCTTACTGGTAGTTTTCTTTTCTTTAACTCTTCTTTCAATTCAGTAACCTTCCATTGGTCAATGGATTTGTTGTTGAGCACAGGATATGGCGATGACATACTGTTTAGGCTACAGTCCTACAACACATGTTTTTCTTCAAATGATAAATAGTAAAACATGAAGCAGGACTATCTAACAAAGGAGAAGAGAAAAATTCCCAAAATCTAGAAAAAAAAAAATTGCAACTACCATACACTGAAACATAAAAGATCATACCTGAAATAAGAAAAGTTAGCTCTGGAAGTGAGAATCTGTGATAGTCAAAGAAAAAGCAGAAATAAACAACATCAGCCAAGTTGCAAAAGACAACAAAATAGATTTACAAAACCGAAGTTAAAGCTTGACTTTTGGGGCAACATTGAGAAATGCAGACACAAACGAACTACAAAACCTATTCACCAGACAAAAAGGTCACGAATAACCAAAACTCAAATGCGAGCTCCAAAATATTTACTTTCGTTCAAACACCATCCAGAACCAAGAACTCACCAGGAAAGCAGCTCTCCGAGAAGAAAAACGGTCGAGGATTCAGAAGAAGCCAGAATGAGAAACCCTACTTTCATGAAAAGAAATGCAAATAGACAGTAAATCGTAAAAGGAAAAAAAAACGAATCTCAGGGAGGAAGGTAATAGCCACCTCAATCTCCTTTCTTCCTGAAAAAAAAACAAAAAAAATATAAAATTGAAGGTTGTAATCCACGAAGAACATGAAGGACGAAGAAGGATCTCTACGGGTAGCAAGCGAGCGCTAGAGGATAGTCCTTTTCCAGGGCTTGTTCGCTCTCTCTATCGATTTGGCTCCAGAAACGGGTGCAAGGCGGAGCGATAGGCAAGGCGGAGAGGCGAAAGGAAAGGGCGAGGGTTTGTGGTCGGAATGGACGACGGCTGCCTTAGCTTGTATATATTTATACTCCCCCGTCCGTGTCCGAACGTAGCGCTGCTAGCGCACAAATGAGGATCCGAACCCGTTAAGCCGAACGGCCTGGTCAAGTCCACTCCGATCCAGTTCAACCTGGTCAAAGCGTGAGGAGCCTCCAAAGAACACAGTCAGTTAAATAATTTAAACGGACTAAATTAAAATTTTAATAATTTATTTTTAAAAATATCTCAAGATGATTCAATTCACTTGGGTCTATGATCGACGACGGGCTTAGATTAATATGCGGATCGAGGAAAAAAAATCTCCAAAGCTAAAAATTAAAAATAAAAATTGACTTTTTTATTAAAGGGAATTGTAATATTTCCTTATTTACTAGAAGGTATCCTAATTTTAAAATTATCAAAAAGAACATCAAAAAAAATATTATTCCCTTCCTATCTCTCCCGTCAATGACAGGACGATGGGATCCTCTGGTCCCGTCTATCTTGGTCTGCCCCTGGACCAAGGGCAATGATTGGAGCAGGTGGAGACCATTAAATTCTTCCAATCACTACAATATACCAGGACTTGGTCCGCTATAAGCAGACTAGAGGATCCCTGCTCCTCTCGTCAACCTCCTAAATATCCTCTCTCCGGATGTTATTTTTCCAATGCATCTCCTGGTGGACCTAATATGGGAATGTAACGTCCCTAATTTTTTTTTTTTTTTTTTTTTTGGGGGGGGAGAATAAATCATATATATCTATAAACTTAAATCAACATCGTCGACATGAAAAAAAATATTGAATTCTTAACATGAGTTTCTGAATTTATTTGCAAACAAACAGCTACTAGGCTATGCGGAGAGGTAAACTAAAGTAGGTCTTTGAGTTGTATTATCATGGTCCCGAGCTGGCTCACTGGTCATTACCTCTTGCCTCATTCATCTCATTTCCTGAAAAAAAAAAAAGTGATAATCTATGAGTTGAGAGGTTCAGCATATTCTGAACCATGTTATGCAATAGGTAGCGCCCATAATCTAGCGTACTATGGGGTACCCAAGCTAGGTAACTTAGGACTTACTTATTGACATATTATGGGCATGAGCACAAGCGTTGACATAGGCATACAAACATGTGCATACGCATAAGCATGTAAATAACTAAGCATGTAATAGACATAATCATGAGCATGTGAATAAGTATAGACATAAGTATACTTACATGACATAAACATATATACTATAGATGAACAGAAACATAAGCATAAGCATGTAAATAACTAAGTATGAGATAGGCATACTCATGAGCATGTATATAAACATAGGCATAAGGATACATACATGGCATAAACGTATATACTAAGGATGGACATAATCATAAGCATCATCATGTACATAAGCTAAGTATGAAAATAAATATAATCACATAGAGTTAGTGAGCTCCCGGGCTAAGGGCACCGGTCACACTCAACTACATAGTTTGGTGGACTCCCGGCCTAAGGACACCGGTCACACTCCACCTTATGGAATTTTGTGAGCTCCCGAACTAAGAACACCGGTCACACTCAACCTCATATAATTTTGGTGAACTCCCGAGCTAAGGACATCGGTCAAAAGACTTCCTAGTTTAGGCGCCGACCCTTGAAACTCTACGGTCACCTGAATTAAAGCATATACAAAGTCAAGCCCCTAGATATATTGTCAACTATCATGGGCACGAAGTGGCACCCCTGTTCGAACTTCCTGATAAACTCGGCAACAGTGCAGCTACCCTATCGCAACGTCATGAACTCTCGGGTCAACCTCGATCGCACATCCTCCGTGAAGTATTTAGCATAGAACACCTTCTTGAAGCCCTCCCATGATAGTGTAGCTAGGTTCAGACCTACGGTTGCCCCCTCCCACCATAGCAGGGCATCGTCCTTGAGGAGATAAGTGGCACACGTCACCCTATCCGCACAGTCCAACTCCATGAATTGATCTAATTTTTCGCTACCATCGGGTCTGTAGTTTCAGTGAAGTCCGTCGGGTTCATCTTACGAAACACATTCGTAAACTGCCTCTGGCCTCGCCCTATAGCTCAACCCTGCATTAGGCCCACTAAACTGTGCAAAGAATTGACTCATTCCTGCAAGCACTTGCTCTTGGCTCACTTGAGGCGGTGGTGGGGGTACTACCTCTTGCCTCTCTTTTGGGGTCCCACCATTGTGATGTCTACGAGACATACCTGCATGCAACCCAAGCTACTATAAAGTTAACATGTGTTTAGATCTGCTATATCTATACCATGGAAACAACAAAAGACTTATTAGATTGACATGTAGTTGGTCATACTATCCAACCATTGCGATGTTGTTCCCTCTATCATAATGCTTAGGCAGATGGTTGTAAACAGTCGAACCATTACGAGATTAATTTAAGTTTAAGACTTGTCTACTTATCCATACTACATCAAGTTTCTAACTTAATATTTAAATAAACGTGTAAGATATAAAGCTTTAACAGGACTTAATGCTTAACTTTTTGAGCTTCTCAGAACCAGCAGTAGGCACAACCCTTCTAGGAACTTTTGCTCTAGAATTGTAGTATCCGGAAACTCAATGGTTTAATTAAAAGGGTTCACTTAATTTAATTAAAAATTTATTTAATTAAGTTAACCTACAACTAGAGAATTTAGATTAATCAAATAATAAGATATAAATACATGAAATTTTTATATAGATTATCCATCTAAAATATAATTAACATATTATATATATTATAATATATAATATAGATTATATAAGAAATGTGTAGGTAAATTAGATTATATATATAATATAGATTTAATCTCTATAAATAATATATTATATATAATATAAAGGAAATATGATCAATATAATATAACGTGTATATATATATATGGATTACAAACGTTCATATATGATATAAATTATATAAGAAATGTGTACAATAATATATAGTAAGAAATATGTAGATAATATTTTGATATATGAATCATATATATATATATATATATATATATATATATATATATATATATATATATATATTTGATCTATATCAATAATATATTATACATAATATAAAGAAGAAAAAATAGGATCAACATGACGTATTTGTAGAAATTATAACATTATAATATAGAAATTATAACATATATATGTGATATATATGGATATGTATATAACATAATTGATAGAATATAGACACAGTCCTAATCTTCCATCTCTATAAAAATCCTACCTTCAAAAGAACCATCTACTGATTTGGATCGGCCGACCTTAGGAAGCTCCAACCTCTTCATTTTTCTACGCCGATTCTAGAACTCCAAGGAAAGACAAAGACGGGAGAGTCAATAGCTAAGAAAATTAAAGGCATGTTTCCTACTTGTGTATGCTTTATTTAGTTCTTATATCTTGTGAAAATGCGGATACTATAGGGGTTGGTTTGATCATTGCTTTAGGACATATTATGTTGGCTTTAATCCATTTTTTGTTATACGAATACCCTGGTTTTAAACCTGTGTCGATGAGTGTAATCATCACGATTTGGATACAGATTTCTGAGCAAGATATTAGTTACATATTTTGTTCTTCGTGTATGCATACATCCTACAAGAAATCATCGTGTTATTTTTAAAATGAGTCACGGTTCCAATTGTCTCAACGTGCAGTGCATTAATTAAGTATGTAATTATATGGCAAAAGGCGATTCACTCGCCCCTAGCGTCCCCGTCAACCCGTCCCTAGGTCAACACGGAGGAGATAAATCACGGGTGACTACTAGTCATTAGTGCAAATGGCTAAGACATGGGGGAGGTTATGCTCGGTCACGCCGAGTTTTGACCCCAAGACCTCATGTGGCAACTCCCCATGTCTTAACCATCGCACCGCCCCGAGGGGACAATTAAGTATGTAATCATGGATGTACAACGCGTTGTTTTAAGGGTTAATCAGATTCTTAGTTTCATGTTACACGGGTTAATTTAAGTAACTAAATCTATCTATTACTTAATCCTTTATATATTTACTAATCATGTTACACGTTAATTTCATGGGATACTCTACATTTTTATTTGTATGCAATCCATTTGCCATGCATCTTAGTTTCACGTTTTTCTCGATCTGTTCCCAAATAAAAATTAGAGAACTATATATGCTTAAATTATAGTGTAGGGATTTCAAATTTTGGATTCATAGATTCTTAAGTTCTTTTACTTTAGAAGATGACACCACATTAGCTCCTATAATATTGGCAGGTTTTAGAATTTGCTTGGAGTGCTTGTGCTTACCCTTGCTTCACGTCATGAAAATTTAGTAGGTCATATGTATGATATGAATTTGCATGTTTATATTTAAGATTGTAATTATGCCATGTCTAAGTTGCTATATATGCTCATGCTATGTGGATGCACAAGTTTACATTTAAGCTTATGTTATGAATTTGTATGTTATGTTAAGAGTTAAGCTTATGTCCATATTTAAATAGTGATTAAGTTTATGTTAAGTGCATGACTATACTTATGTCCATGTTTATGTAATAAACATGGTTGAGTATGACCGGTGTCCTCAGCCCGGGAGCTCACCAAATCTATGCAGTCAAGTGTCACCGGCGCCCTCAGCCGGGGAGCTCACCAAATTTACGTGGTCGAGTGTGACCGGTGTCCTTAGCCCGGGAGCTCACCAAACTATGTAGTTGAGTGTGACCAATGCCTTTAACCCGGGAGCTCACTAACTCTTTGTGATTATGTTTATTTTCATACTTAGCTTATGTACATGATGATGTTTATGATTATGTCATTCTTAGTATATACGTTTATGTCATGCAAGTATGCTTATGCCTATATTTATATACATGCTCATGAGTATGTCTATCTCATGCTTAGTTATTTACATGTTTATGCTTATGTTTCTGTTCATCTATAGTATATACGTTTATGTCATGTAAGTATATTTATGCCTTCGTTTATTCACATGCTCATGATTATGTCTATTACATGCTTAGTTATTTACATGCTTATGCGCATGCGAATGTCTGTATGTCTATGTCAACGCATGTGCTCATGCCCATAATATGTCAGTAAGTCCTAAGTTACCTAGCTTGGGCACCCCATAGTACACTAGATTATGGGCGCTACCTATTGCATATATAACACGATTTGGAATATGCTGAGTCTCTCGACTAACAGATTATCACTTTTTTTTTCAGGAAATGAGATGAATGAAGCAGGAGGCAATGACCAGTGAGTCAACTCGGGACCATGACAGTACAACCCGAAGGCCTACTTTAGTTTATCTTTTCGCATACTTTAGTAGCTACTTGTTTGCAAATAAATTTAAGAACTCATGTTAAGAATTCAGTATTTTCTTTCATGTCAACGATGTTGATTTAAGTTTATAGATATATATGATTTATCCCCCCCCCCCCTCCAAAAAAAAAAAGTGATAATATGAGTCGAGAGACTTAGCATATTCTGAACCGTGTTATGCAATAGGTAGCGCTCATAATCTAGTGTACTACGGGGTACCCAAGCTAGGTAACCTAGGACTTACTGACATATTATGAGCATGAGCACAGACATTGGCATAGGCATACAGACATGCGCATACGCATAAGCATGTAAATAACTAAGTATGTAATAGACATAATCATGAGCATGTGAATAAACATAGACATAAGCATACTTACATGATGTAAACACATATACTATATATGAACAGAAACATAAGCATAAGCATGTAAATAACTAAGCATGAGATAGACATACTCATGAGCATATATATAAATATAGACATAAGCATACTTGCATGGCATAAACGTATATACTAAGGATGAGCATAATCATAAGCATCATCATGTATATAAGCTAAGCATGAAAATAAACATAATCACATAGAATTAGTGAACTCTCGGGCTAAGTGCACCGGTCACACTCAACTACATAGTTTGGTGAGCTCCCGGATTAAGGACACCGGTCACACTCTACCTTATGGAATTTTGGTGAGCTCCCGGGTTAAGAACACCGGTTACACTCAACCTCATATAATTTTGATGAGCTCCTGGGCTAAGGGCACTGGTCACACTCAACCACATAGAATTTTGGTGAGCTCCCAAGCTAAGGACACCGGTCACACTCGACCATATAGATTTGGTGAGCTCTCGGGCTGAGGACACCGGTCACACTCGACCACATAGATTTGGTGAGCTCCCGAGCTGAGGACATTGGTTACACTTAACCACGTTCATTACATAAACATGGACATAAGCATAATCATGCACGTAACATAAACTTAATCACTACTTAAACATGGACATAAACTTAACTCTTAACATAGCATGCAAATTCATAACATAAGCTTAAACGTAGACTTGTGCATCAATATAGCATGAGCATATATAGCAACTTAGACATGACATAATTATAATCTTAAATATAAACATGTAAATTCATATCATACATATGACCTACTAAATTTTCATGACTTGAAGCAAGGGTGGCACAAGCACTCCAAGCAAATTCTAAAACCCGCCAATATTATAGGAGCTAATGTGATGTCATCTTCTAAAGTAAAAGAACTTAAGAATCTAAGAATCCAAAATTTGAAATCCCTACACTACAATTTAAGCATACATAGTTCTCTAATTTTTATTTAGGAACAAATCGAGAAAAATGTGAAACTAAGATGCATGGCAAATGGATTGCATACAAATAAAAATGTAGAGTATCCTATGAAATTAACGTATAACATGATTAGTAAATATATAAAGGATTAAGTAATAGATGGATTTAGTTACTTAAATTAACCCGTGTAACATGAAACTAAGAATCTGATTAACCCTTTAAAACAACGCGTTGTACATCCATGATTACATACTTAATTAATGTACTGCACGTTGAGACAATTGGAACCGTGACTCATTTTTAAAATAACACGATGATTTCTGCTAGGATGTATGCATACACGAAGAACAGAATATGCAACTAATATCTTGCTCAGAAATCTGTATCCAAACCATGATGATTGCACTCATCGACACAGGCTTAAAACCAGGGTACTCGTAAAAAAAAAAAATTGGATTAAAGCCAACATAATATGCCCTAAAGCAATGATCAAACCAACCCCTATAGTATTCGCATTTCCACAAGATATAAGAACTAAATAAAGCATTACACAAGTAGGGAACATGCCTTTAATTTTCTTAGTTATCGACTCTCCTGTCTTTATCTTCCCTTAGAGCTCTAGAATCGACGGAGAACAATGAAGAGGGTGGATCGGAGCTTCCTAGGGTCGGCTGATTCAAATCAAAAGATGGTGCTTTTGAAGGTAGGCGTTTTATAGAGATGGAAGATTAGGACTTTGCCTATATTCTATCAATTACATTATATACATATCCATATATACCAGATATATTTCCTATATTATAACTTTATAGTTATTATCTATGTTGATTCTATTTTTTTTTCTTTATATTATGTATAATATATTATTTATATGAATCAAATTTTTATATATATCCATATATATCTAGATATATCTGTATATATGATTCATATATCAAAATATTATTTACACATTTCTTATATTCATATTTCTTACTATATATATATGTACACATTTCTTATATAATTTATATCACATATAAATGTTTGTAATCCATATATATATATATATAATTCCTATATTATAATATTATAATTATCTATACGTTATATTATATTGATCATATTTTCTTTATATTATATATAATATATTTTTTATAGAGATTAAATATATATTATATATATAATCTAATTTACCTATACGTTTCTTATATAATCTATATTATATATTTTATGTTATAATATATATAATATTTCAATTATCTTTTAGATGGATAATTTATATAAAAATTTCATGTATTTATATTTTATTATTTGATTAATCTAAATTCTCTAGTTGTAAACTAACTTAATTAAATAAATTCTTAATTAAATTAGGTGAACGTTTTTAATTAAATCATTGAGTTTCCCGACACTACAATTCTCCCCCCTCTCCCTTTTTAAATAAAATTTCGCCCCGAAATTAACACTTACCAAGTTCATCCTAGGTAGCAGCACCTTAGGTACAAGCCCAACTAGCATGCTAAATTAACATTTTTAAGCCTACTATTTAATTACAAACGTTAAATTCATGATTTACCTAAAATGTCTAGATCTATCTCTTCGGCCTGCATCAAGAATACCCTCCCTTGTATGAGCGATCGGGTTTAGGGACAATCCTTTTTCATATGGTCAGTAGCCCCATATTTGTAGCATTTGCCTGATCCCCTTAAGCAAACTCCTGAGTGTGGGCGTTGGCATGTCGGGCATATCGGAGGCTCATGAGGCTTTGGATCCACTTGCTTCTGCAACCACTCCTCTTGGCCCTTTTGGAGTCCAGTAGCTTCCCTCTTGTTTCGCTGCTGAGGCGACTGCTGATAGGTTGCAGGGCACGATCGTTTGTTTTGTCTATCATCCTCTATGTCTTTCTAATCCTGCGCCACTCTTAGGGCCCTAGTCACGACATCTGCGTAACGTTTAGGGTTGACCACCCTTACATCGCGGCGTAAGATAGGCCGTAAGCCATCGATGAAGTACCTCAATTTTTCTTTAGGATTGTCAGCTATCATGGGCATACAGTGGCACCCCTACTCGAACTTCCTGATAAACTCGACAACAGTGCAGCTACCCTGTCGCAACGTCATGAACTCTTGGGTCAACCTCGATCGCACGTCCTCCGTGAAGTATTTAGCATAGAACACCTCCTTGAAGCTCTCCCATGCAACCCGAAAACCTACTTTAGTTTACCATTTCGCATAATCTAGTAGTTGTTTGTTTGCAAATAAATTCAAGAATTCATGTTAAGAATTCAGTATTTTCTTTCATGTTGACAATGTTGATTTAAGTTTATAGATATATATGATTTATTTTCCCCAAAAAAAAAATTAGGGACATTACAGGGAAAATATCAGGTACAGTGTAGGTCTGATATAGAAAATATCAAGCCCAGTGTAGACCTAATATGGGAAATATCAAACTTACGTTGGACCTAATATTGAACCATATTAGGCCCAGAGTAAGCTTGATATGGCAAAATATCGGATCATTTTTAATCCTAGAGAGAGGTGATGCATTGGAAAACGGCGACAGAAGGAGGAGATTTAGGAGGTTAGTGGGAGGGATAGGAAAGGAATAATATTATTTTTGATGTCTTTTTTTGATAATTTTAAAACTAGAATGTTCTTTTAGATAAATAAAAAAACTATGACCACACTTTTTTTTAGAAAAAAAAACCGATAAAAATTTTAAGAATTTTGAACACCAGACTTTAACTTGAATCGGATCGAACTCCGCCAACTTCTTATACTTAAATCAAATAACAATTGTCAATGAAATGAAAGAAAGTAATAATTTGAAAAGATACTATTAATCACATCTGCTAAATCATAGATTTGATTTGTAATCCAAATTTATTTTTTTTAAAAATTTTTTATATATAATTTTATTTTATTTTTTTTAGTGGATGTGTGGGTTGGGCATCTAACCTGCAATCCTCCTCAAGTTGAGTTGAGTTAGAAATTTTTCAACCTATCAAAATGACGGGTCAACCCGCCCCGCCCCTAAATGATCGGTCCATTACAGGTCGGTTCATCTGACAACTCCAGGGGCGGATCTAGGCGAGGGCTGGAGGGGGCTGAAGCCCTCGCTAAAATTTGCTGGAGAAAGAGGTAAAGAGGAGCCTGGCATGAGAAGTTTGGTCTTCGGCGTGTTCGGCGTGATCGACGTCCGAGTTCCGACAGCCACAGGACGAAAATAGAAGCAGTGACATTTTCATCTTTCTTTTTTCTTTTAATTTTTTAAAATAAAATTTAAAGACTTCACTTGGCAGCCCAAGCCCAAATAACCAATAGGTTATTTTTGCAGTGATGGCGGACGAGTCGGCGGCAGCGCCGCTTCGCCTGGTTAACTTCGTATCGGAAGAGCAGGTTATTCTTTGCTCAACCCCTCAATCGAAGCCCTCATCTTTTGCCTATCCTCCCTGCACATCTTCGTAAAGCTAACCCTACGTTCGGTGCTTTGATCCGCTGCAGTTGATTCAATCGAAGAGGACAAGAGGTGAACGTGTCGAAGACGGAACCGCCTCTAGGGACAGGCCATTGTACGAGGTTAGTGTATTCCTTTTCTTCTATGCTACTTTGTTGTTCACCTGCTGAGTTAGGAATGAGCCTCTATCTCTTGATATGAAATTGTTGATGAGCAAATCAGATCCTATCTCTCTTTTTTTTTTTTTTACTTTTTTATGTTAATTTAAATTAGGGGTTTAGGGTTTAAATTAATTGTGATTTGTGAATATTAATTTAATTACATCATATGCATGACTTTATTTTTAATTATTTATTTATATAGATTATGGAGAGGTTTTTTAAACATAAACATTTTCGTGAGAGTTCTTCCAATGATCCTAATATTAGTGAAGTTGTGGAAATTCAATCTCATGTGGAATTAAATGTAAATGATATTGTTAGTGATCCTGGATTACGAAAATCAATTGAAGAGTTTGATATTTCTATTCGAGATCAAGTCCGAATAGAGTACTTGACTAGGGGGCCCTGCCAACCAATTGGGCATATGTATCCAAAAAGAACTTTTGGTAATCAAGAAAGGAGTTTCCAAGATAGTTGATATAAAATATATACATGGCTAGAATATAGCATATCAAAAGATGCGACGTTTTGCTTATGGTGTTATCTTTTTAAACCATCAAATAAAGGAGGTCAATATAAAGAGGATGCCTTTGTAAAAACGAGATTCATTAATTAGAAAAATGCTTTAGAAAGATTTAATTTGCATAATGGTGCTATAGATAGTTGTCACAATCATGCTAGAGTACAGTTTGAATCTTTTCAAGATCAAAGACATATTGTTTCAAATATATTACGAGCACATGGGCGAGATATAGAGGTTTCTTATCGCACCCGTTTAACAGCAATGTTGGATGTTACGCGATTTCTTTTGAAGCAGGGACTGTCTTTCCGTGGACATGATGAGTCAAGTAATTCTTTAAATAGAGGAAACTTTCTTGAATTGCTTTAATGGTACAGTCAACGAAATGAGGAAGTTTCAAAGGTTGTTAATCAAAATGCTCCCGGAAACAATCAAATGATTTCTCCAACAATTCAAAAAGACCTTACGCATGCTTGTGCTTCTGAGATCACACTTTCCATAATCAAAGATATTGAAAACAATGTTTTCTCCTTAATGGTTGATGAATCTCGAGACATTTCAGTGAAGGAGCAAATGATAGTTGTTTTGAGATATGTGAACAAAAGAAGACAGGTGATTGAACGATTCCTTGCAATTGTACATGTATCTGACACTAGCTCTCGTTCTTTGAAGGATGCTATCGATGCTTTATTTGTGAAACATGGATTATTATTATCTAGACTGAGAGGTCAAGGATATGATGGAGCTTCAAATATGCGGAGTGAATTCAATGGGTTGAAATATCTCATTTTGCAAGAAAATCCATATGCAAGGTATATTCATTGTTTTTCTCAACAATTATAGTTAGTTATTGTTGCTGTTGCCAAGAGTAATCTCAATGCGAGTGATTTTTTTAACTATGTCACTATGATTGTCAATACAACGGGAGCATCATGTAAAAGGAGAGATCAACTTAGGCAAATTGAACATGATAGGATTGTTGCAATGTTGGAGGGTGGAGACATTAGTACGGGCAGTGGCAAAAATCAAGAAATTAATTTAGTAAGGCCAGGAGACACTCGTTGGGGATCACACTACTTGACATTGGGTCGTCTATTATCTATGTGGCCTTCAGTGATACAAGTGTTGGAGAATATTTGTGATGATTCTAGTTCTTTTGATAGTAGAGGAGTTGCCAAAAGTTTGATTCAGAAAATGGAGAATTATGAGTTTGTTTTCATGTTGCACTTGATGAAGATGATATTGGGAATGACACATGAGTTGTCACTTGTGTTACAACAAAAGGATCAAAATATTGTCCAAACCATAAGTTTGATTGAAAGTGTGAAAGGTCAATTTCAAATATTTAAGGAAGAAGGATGGCATATAATTATAGATAAAGTCAACACATTTTGTGAGTTGAATGATATCCCAGTGCCGGAGATGAAAGACAATTGTTTGATTGGTGGTCGTAGTAGACGTCGAAAGCAAGTCATCACCAAATTGCATTATTATCGTGTGGAGATTTTCTATCAGGTATTATTTCTAAAAAAATAGAAAATTTATTATAATTATATTCATCAATAAGATTTTTTTTACTTATTAATTATTATTCTTGCAAATTACAATGTCAGGTTGTTGATTTAGTTATACAAGAGATGAATACTCGTTTTTCAGAAGTTAGCACAGAATTGCTTAGTTGTATAGCATGTCTTCATCCAAGGAATTCTTTTTCTGAATTCAATGTTCAGAAACTCGTTCGGCTTTGTGATTTATATCCTGAGGACTTCTCAACAAATGATTATATAGTTATTAAACAACAACTTCAGAATTTCATTCATAATATACGACATGATCCAAATTTTTCTGGAATTGAAGATTTGGGAAGTTTTGCTCAGAAAATTATTGAAACTCTAAAAAATCAAGCTTATCCATTGGTTTATCGTCTGATTGAGATGACATTAGTTTTACCAGTTGCGACCGCTTCTGTTGAAAGAGTATTTTCTGCAATGAAGATGATAAAGACTGATTTACGTAACAGAATGGGAGACCAGTGGATGAATGACAGTCTAGTCGTATACATCGAGAAAGATATCTTTTCAACAATTGAAAATGAGCAAATATTGCAGCGTTTTCAAAAGATGAAAAGCCACAGGATGCAGTTGCCTCCTCTTTCTTATCCAACGACCACCTAATATGTCACCAAGTGTTAACCAATACTTCAATAAATAATAGTCTAATTGTAATTTATTAATTTAGTATTTTTATCTTTTTATGATGTCAAATTGAACTTTTTGTTATAAAATATATTTATTATGTTAAAAAAAATATTTTGTTAGCCCTCGTTAAAATTTATCTCTGGATCCGCCCCTGGACAACTCTATTCAAAAACATCTTCAACGTTAAAGAATTACATGATGATTTCACTCATTCCAAATGATCCAGTTTTGTCATCTCCATTGTAAGATACATGCAGATAAATCAAGTACGCAGTAAGCCCTCAAGAGGGAGGGTATTCCTCGACTACCAACCCCGCGATTTGAACACATGCCCAAGGAAGCAATTATGCCTCCCGACTTCTATGTAGTGCTATCGAACGGGTCGATTCTAGCAAGGCGGGCTGGAAATTCCTCAACCCAAGGTGGGTTGTGTGTTAGGCAGACCAACCCATGAGTATGTCGAAAAAATAATAAAAAAATATCAAAAAGATTGAAAATTTTAAATTTAGATTGTAGTTTAGGCGAGTTAAATAGTTTGTTAAAAAATATTCAAAATATTGAAAATTTTAAGTTTGGGTAACGATTTAGATGGGTCATACCCATGAGTCCATTGAGTTTTTCATTTTAATTTTAAATTTTAGAAAGAAAAAAAAATTCAACCCACATGCCAATCTACGTGGGTCACGGACTTAGGCGAATCACTCTGCCTGGATTCACTTTAAAATGGATTGATAAAATTTAACTCAACTCATTTACATTATTGGACGAAGTGAACGATGAATCCAATTCAAATTGACGACTTTACTCTAGTTGCGCTATATCCTAGGGGCATCACCTTTGATGTGAAACTCAAAAGTTGCATTGTGCCCTAGGGGCAACGCGGCAACGCCTTTGACGTGAAGCTCACAGACGCGATAGTAACGAATGGGACGGACTTGCATGCAACGAAAATTTGAATCTCTTACCAGATATATTGTATACCTATACTGTTGGCACCACTCATAATGTTGGACCATCCAAATCCAACTATATTTTTTTGAATTTAGATCGGTGAAAAACTTTTATATATATTTAAAAAAAAATCAAAGAGTTCATTATTATGATATCATGTTTATTTTTTTACTTTGAGAAATAAATACAATACGGCATGACTTGAACCAGAATTGAGTCGCATATGTCTAGGATCATCATGTATCACCTAAACGATATCTTTGGCGTTTGTTTCGAATTGAAATATTGCCTTGCAATATCCAAATAGTTGGTAGATCTCATTCAAATTATCAGAATCGTTTTCATTAATCAAGCACAATAGACGCATAGAACAGAAAAGGCAAACAAAGAAGATATAGCACCACTGGCTCAATCTTGACTCCGGAAATGCAGAGAGAATTGGATTCCGGAAATAAAATTCCAGAATTAAAATCTGGAAATTACAGGATTGAGGGTTCTTTGAGAATCAGTTGGTTCTCTGTACAATGGACACTATGACAGTTACATCATCAAGTTTACCTCCCGTGAACATAGGATATCCAGATGCAAGGGCTGCATCTGCAAATGGACTCCTGGCTGTTGCGGATCGCCCTACTTCCTGCGCCCTCTTCGCCAGGTATTCTGCAACCTCCTGAAGTATTGAAAATCATCATCGTAAAATACATGAAAAGTTGATCAAAACAGGTAGGTTTTATAAGTTGGTGTTAGGATCTGACCTTTGGCTTTAGACTTGCTTGCAGTGACTTGAACACAATGGCTGCTATTTCTTGTTCATAAAGATTGTCAAATAGGCCATCTGTTGCGGTCACAATCACATCGCCTTCGTCCAGGCCAATTTTGTAGGTCTGCAATTCTCAACGATGCACAAGGGTAGTATACAAGAAATGGTTAATTGACAGGAGAAAAGCACAGATTGTTACCTCGATGTACCTTGTAGGATCCTCTCCCCTTTCTATCTGCAGAGGGAAGTTGAAACCGTAAACCATCGGAGTGGATTTTCTGAAAACAGTATCATTTCTTATCACAATGAACCCAGAATCTCCAATGTTGGCAACGTGAAGATCCTATAGATCGCCAATCATATAGAATATTAGGTAAAATTGTTAATGTGCCTAAATAAATACTACAAATGCTATAGAAAATACACCTGTCCATCAAAATAACCAACCAAAACTGTTGAGGAACCGGGAGAACTTGCTTCAGCGGCACTTTTGACTAGAATTTCATTTGGATTGCATCCTTCATATTTTGAGACAAATCTCTGACAACTCTCCATCAGTTCTCTGGCATATAGCCCCGCATTGATTCCTGAAGCATAAGTTTGAATATGAGTTCTAAACTTAGAGGAAGCATAATGAGGACACATGTAAAACTATGACAATAGATCTTTTTGCCCTTATCTTTTTAGGTAGATAATTTCAAAACAATATGGTGTTCACAGGAAGTCTGAATTTTTTTATTGAATTGGCATCCTATGATGCCTTTATTATATACAGGACTCTACAATAATAAAACAAAAGAAGAAATTATAAAGCATTACAGAATCAAACCTCAAGAATAAGGGCCAAAATTAAGTATACTGATTATATTTTCAAGTATTTAATAGATAGTCTACTTTTTTAAGAGGCTCTAAGACCATCCTTCTTAGGGTGAAAATTTAATCCAAATAATTGTATCCTCCAGCTATATTTAAAATTGGTCTGTTCATCTTTGTTCTGCCTTATGCATCCTCACTAGACAATATAAATAGTTGTTGTCAGCACAGGGTGTAGCCATGAAGTAGCGTCCATTGGTCTATAAAAAGAAAAAAAAAAACCTTGTGATCAAATTTATTCCAATGATAAGCTAAACGTGCATGCCTTCAAGGAGCAGGAACTTGTATTACTTCAAAGTCCTTAACCTCATGAGGTAATTCTGAACAACTTATTTTAGTAAATCTTCAATCCTAAACTTGACATAGCACAAGAAGTAGTTTAGACAGTTCAGTTCTTTTTCTACATCATATAATAAGAGAGAGCAATGTAAAGAACTATCAGGTTCTCTTCCACTGGGCAACAACCAATGGGCTCATACCCATGGATTAGTAAGGAATGGTTTCGATATTTCTTATTTCTACACTCTAAATCCAAATATAAAATTCAGAATGACAATTCTCAGGAATCATTTTCTCATAGAAGGAACTAAAACATTGTACTTATTTGTGACACCCAAGCTAATTCCAAAATGGTAAGGCACTTTGGTGTGGAGCAATTGAGGGGAAGTCATCTCTTAGTCTCTCTCCCCCCTGGTCTCAACATTGTAAGAGATGGACTAGCTTTAGAACCATGCTGAAGCTCAATCCAACCTAAAATACAAGGCACGCAAATCCAAGGTTTATGCCAATGCAGATAATCCACCAAGTAACCCATTGTTTTGGGTTATTTGTGGAAACCATGAGATAAGTGCTCACTTTTTCTCTATATGGACTATAGACTTTTGGATGGAGGAGAATCTACTACCAATAGGCACCTAAAATCAGCGGCAGGTGCTATCCAGCTTTGGTAAGAAGAGGATAATTGATGGCTTATTTGGGTGGTGAAAAACCTGAACCAAGGAAGGCTTTTTATCTCAGGTTCACCTGATGACAATCCAGTGCTCAGTTAATTTGCAAATAGCAATTCTAGTATTAACCGAGCATTCTCACATCCAAGATGCTAATTGCTGAAGTGTCTAAAAAGTTTCTAATTTAAGGAATTTGAATAATATAGTGAGACCCCAGACTAAAGACGAGTTACACTTGCAATAAGTTGATACAACATGTTGACATATCAAATTAAAGCTTAAACTAATTTGTCAAGAAGATACTTCAAAGATTCCTCAACAACCACCAAGATAGCATGATACCTTACAACATTAAAACTAAAAGATCTATATTTGTGATTCAAACTCAATCCTCATATGTTAAACAGTAAAGTATAGGATTGATAATAGTTTTCACAAAGAGAAGGTTAAATGTATAAACTATTATAGGAGTATGTGTAGCTAAACAATAGTAGATTCTAGAATGACCAGGCAATAAAAAATTCCTCAAAACAAGGGAAACACCTTCTAGAGACCATTGGCCTACTCCATCGGCTACACCAAACCAACTATTTGATGACACAAAGTAAGCATCTTCACCACCTGTCAACGCCTGGAATTCCAATTTTAAATCACTACCTTGAATATTTTCAAAACGGCAAATGAAACATTATGAAATCCATTATTGTTCAAAAATATCATAACAAAATACAACAGACAATTGAAAGAAAAATTGAGAACAGTGAAAAGAGATATTTCGCACATTCAAAATTAAATGCTGAAATGCAGTAGCACATCCTAAGTTTCTGTCTATTTCCAGTTTCCACCAATTATGACCATTCGGCAGCGATTTAATCAAAAGCAAGGAAAGTAGTTCGTTTATCCATACTTGACCTGAAGTAATTCTCTTTGTAAAAAGGCCAGATGTGCAATTGGAATTCACTTATTAAAAAGCATGAAAAGGTCAAATGTTCACACATGATCAAAATGTTTAATGATGGAAAAATCTCTGATGGTGAAAAAAAAAATAGCAGAAGATCTGAGAGAGAGATGGATCGACACCAAAACAAATTACTTGCGATGCATCATCAATCGAGCACAACGCTGTAAAGAATCAAGTACTTGATAAACTAAAGGTTCACTGTTTGTTCCATGAAACAACAAGAATGTTTCATCAAGAAATCTCATAAAAGAAATTAGTGATAAAAGATAGCACCAAATACAAGAGGAAGCAGTTGAAGAAGTAACGTCAAGAACAAAACTTTCCAATCTAACAGTTTTTCCATTCTTTTCCCAAAGAGTTCATGAACAACAGGCCAATTTTGTAAAGGATTTAATTCATATAATTGTTGTTGCAATAATACCTTTGAAGGATGGGGTAAGATTGAAGCTCCTGAAGACAAGAAAAGTAAATCTGCAGGTGCCTGGTCCACCCTGGATAGAATAGAAATAAAAAGTGTTATGCATGAGACAAAACATGTATAGACCATGAACATCTAACAGAAAGAACATATATATTTTTTATGCACATGCACAAACATGCAGTCTATGATCTCATTGTATCGACTCCAAATCAACGAAAAGTGATTAGTGTACCTATCTGGACTTTCATCCGCGCCACTCTCCTGATGGTTTCCCTCTACAGCAGTTTCAGCCTTTACACAAAAAGAATATCGAAATTAAGCTTACATGTAGAGATAATCACATGTCATTGAAATGTGCAAATAAACAATGAACTTAAGCTTACTGATAACAACATTCATCTAATACTTCTGTAAGACGAGGAATCACTTTCTCATATTTGTAGATCTACAACCTATTTTAATTCACCTATGTAAGCTGAGGAAATATAAGAGTGGACAAAAGAGGCAACAATGTTGGATAAAAAAGGCAACAGATTATCTTAGGCTATGAAGAAATTTTAAAAGATTCACTAATTCAATGTGGACTACCATCACCAAGTAAAAAGTGAGCAAGCCTGACAAGGGAAGAAAGCTGTTCAGCATAGTATTTGTTCCTACGGTATCAAACCATGGCTACTGCATAAACATTTTTTAACCTTTCACCGCCAACTTAATCAAATATGTTTTCCATAACCTATAAGACGAATGGAAGTCAAAGAAGTAATATTGCAAAACTTGTGCAAGTAATTAGTTAGGGGTATGTTATGACCAAATCAAGAGGTAGGATAACTGTAATTAAGGATATTTGACTCAACCACAGGGCGCATTTCAACAATTGTTTGACAAATGTTTCTTACTATTTTTCAGGTTATGTATGTTCCTCAAAATAGTAATGGATGAATAATTCAGAGAGGATTACTGAGTTTGAGGATTACTTCAATTACACTTCCGCTGCTATCACTGTTATCAGAATTATCTTCCCAGGAAGGAATTTCTTCCAATGCCACATATTTGATGTCCTCAGAGTCACTAGAAACTTGTGAATAATCAGCATGTTCAATTTGATCTTCCAAAGGTTGAAGTTTCTCATGGTCTGGTTTTTCTAGAACCTCTGTGCCACTAGTATGTTGAAGCATTCCACCATTAGATTCCTCTTTTGTTTCAGGATCCACATCTGTGCTACTCAATTGGCTAAAATCTTGAATTGATTCAGAGTTTATTCTACTAGGGTGGCCTCCTCCAAATTTGATATCCTTGTCAGAAATTCTCTCTTCACTTTGTTCCAACTGTTCTTCTGGAGCAATTACAACTATAGGGTCTTCCTCCAATTCATCCGGAACAGAACAGAATAACTGTGAATTTTCACCAACAAAGTTCAGCTCTATTTTGTTGCCATCAACTAGAGAGATGGGATCTTCCGATGACAGAACAGACAAATCAGAATTGCTATCTGCCAACTCAACCTGTCGGTTTTCTTGCTGAGCAAGAATTTTCAAGTCAATAGCTTCTAGTACCTCTACTTTCATGGAAGAATCGTCTTTTCCAAAGTCATGGATCAACTCCTCCTCGGTAGTTCTACCAACATTTTCTTCCTGACCTTTGATCAAAGATGCAACATCTTCTCCTGAGGAGACAAAACTTTCTGAAGCTGTCCTAGATGCTTCACTGTCTTCGTCCATTTTTTGCATATCAATCTCCAAAACAGAAACCGTTCCTTCTCCGACCACTCTTTTCTCCTCCAGACAGATCCCGACTTCGGTTTTAGCGATCGACTCAAGCAACTCCAACCCTTCGTCTCTTACTTCACCCACCGAATCCGATTCCTGCGCCTCGAAACCAGGCCTTTTTGTTGTTTCCTGCTTCATCTGACGGAAATCATTCTGCTTGGAATCTTTTGCTTCCGTTTTCTCTAAAATTTCCTGATCCCTCCCGAGCACAGAGCTCTCA